>NC_068569.1:53413794-53738794 GCF_025698545.1 Gossypium raimondii | reverse complement strand
CATTGTATTAATATTTAGATTAAAAATGATTAAATAGTGAAGGTGGAAAATTTTGTTAGTGGGGTTGAAATTAAATTTTAATTTTTACGATAGTAAAATATAATTTCACCATTTGAATATTCTATATCTTTATAATTTTTAAAAGATTAAATCAAATGTTTATCATTTTTAGGGAGCCAAAATGTAATTTTACCTTTACTAATTTAAAATTTTAAAAAATATAAAAAGCCTAAATAAAAAAAATTCCATTCTAGAAGACTTGGAGCCTTTGTGAGCCCCTTAGTTACACCCCTAGTCATATCTTGTGTGAAAGGAATAGTGGGGAAGAGGGAAAAAAAAGGTGAAAAGGGGTTCCAATGGAATTTGGAACAACATTCCTAATGGGATTTAAGATATGGATTAAAGATTTTGATAATGGAATTTTGATTTTAGGGTTTGAGTGTACTTTAACTAAATTGGAGTAAAGTTAAAATTTTTTTAGAAGGGCCGATTTTGATTTTAAATTTTTAGGAGAGCTAAAAAATGTAATTTTTTTCATTGTATTAATGTAAAATTGTACAACTTTCAAGGGATTAAACTATAAACTTTTTGTTTTTAGAGAGGCCAAAATATAATTTTACTATTAAATTAACTTAACACATTATAAATGCTCAAGGAACTAAAGAGGATATTTTTATATTTTAAGAGGCCAAAGCCCCTACCGACCCCCTAGCTTTACCCTTGATTGGAGACAACATTTTTTAACCTTTTTTTTTATGGACAATCACATATCCCGAAATGAGTATAAATCATTTATCTATAAATATTCAAGCACGCATTTATCTATTCTTATCTATATTGAAAACTTAATAAATTAAAACTTAAAATCCTAATTTTTTCCAACTCCTACCCCAAAAACAAAAAAACATGGGAAGAATTTGAATATAAATGGAGAACAAGGTAATCCACTTCTCAAGTCACATTAGGATTTCAACTTTTCATGGAAAGATGTAATAGAAAGCAATAAAATGGATGTGAATAGTGAAGGGTTCATCCCCCAAATCCAAAGGAACCAAAAACAATCCATCCAAAACCTTATCTTTGGTGATTTTGTTCATTTCTTTACTATCATTGTCTCTATTGTAGGATACAATTAAAACCATTTGTTTTATTTGAATACCATCTCTGGTTCACCCCCCCCCCCATAAAGTCACTATATAAGAACCTCATATCCACCATTACCATTTGCTTAAGAAAAAAACAGCCATTTGATCTGAAAAGTATAGCCAAAAGGATTAAAACCATGAGTTGTTCAACAAGAGCTTGGATTGCAGCAGCTAGCAGTGGAGCTATTGAGGCATTGAAAGATCAAGGAATTTGTACATGGATTTATGCTCAAAGGTCAATTCAACAGCATGCTAAGATCAATATCAGATCTTCATCTTCATCTTCCACTTCTCAAGCTAAGAAAATTTGTGCTCCATCTTCTGATAATTTGTTTAACAAACTTGGAGATGATGATAAGTTGAAGAAATATGAGGAATCTCTTAGAACTGTCATGTTGGTAATCCCTTTACTTATCTAAAATTTGAGATTTATTCCATGTACTTTAAAAATTAAAAATTTAATCCTCCTGCTTTTTTCAATTTAAAATTCTAATCATAATCATTATCATGGTTTGTAATTTCTATATTTATTTTTATCAATCATATACAGTGTCATATGAGGATAGTTTAATTAACAAGTTAGCAAATTTTGATGGAAAATACTAAAAACATTAATGACTAAACTGAAATTTTAAATAAAAAAATTAAGAGAATCTATTTTAATATTTTTAAGTACAAAGATAAAATTTTAGACTGACATATTTTAACAGACTAGAAATTGGAACACTTCAAACTCAAGAACTAAAACCTATAATGACCCAACTTGAAAAACGTAAACCTAAAATACAAATGACCCCAAAAAAATGATTCGAAAATTTTAAAATTCCACTCGACTCGACCCAAGATTTATGGAATCCAAATGTATAGACTAGTGAACAAATTGTAAACCTTTGCTGCTTTGGACTGCCTTCATCAGTTCAACCATGACAGTGAAACAAGTAAAGTTATAAAAGGAACAGCAAAATATTGAGAGTTAAAACCAAAAAAAAAAAAAATCATATAATGAATGCAAATGTCTCTCTCCAACTTCCATATCCTAAACAATAAAAGCAGGAAATAAGAAAACAATTCAATCCCTAACCAGAACACATCCTATATATGAAAATTGCCTAAAAATTTGTACTCATATCACAATACTTCAGGATCTTTTTTATACAAAAGATGCCTTAATCTAGGCACAAGAGAAAGGGGTGCAAATACAAGGATTCGAGTCCTAAATCTATCGGACACCGCCGACTGTATGAATCGATCGGGTTAAACCCTTAATTTTCAAATATCATTTGGAAGTTGAAAGTTCTGAGAACCAAGGATTTGGTAGGAGTTGTTCTGAACAAAGACAGCGAGAGAACATTTGCTACTGTTGAAACCATCCCATAGAGTGAAAGTAACAGTGCCAGAGACCGTCTTCTTAGCAGATACGTCTTTGACAGTACAGAGTTTTTCGAGCTTTCTAACAACGAAATCATTGGATAAGACTTTCCCTTTGTTCTCACCTGCTGGGCAGTCATTTACCAATCCGCTCTCGTACAATGCCACCATTATATTGACACCATTGTTGTCTACTTTAGACCTCAAAGCTCCTGTTAAGGTCACTTGTAAGGACTCTGATGTAGGCCTTTGGAAATTAGCCTGTTTTAAGACAGAGATTTAGTTCTTTGTTTTATATCTAAGATTTGGTTCTTGTCAATGAAAGATTAACATGAATTGTATGAACTGATCTTTGCTATGCTAGCTTGGTTACAACATTCTGATAAACTGACTAAACGGGTTAAATTATCAAAAGGTTATGTTAATTCAATCTATTCGGATATCAAATTTGAAGCTCAGTAACTGAACTGGTCGAATACATTGATTTTCATACTGATTAACTTTCAAAACTGAAAAAACCAAACCAAATATCTTCGTTTTGACCAGTTAAACCAATTTAAAGGTAAAAATGCCATAGAAAAACCTGTACTCGGTGTTAAATTGCATTTTCCCCCCTTCACTAAAAAAATGGACAAATTAGTCCCTGTATATTAAATCAAAGTGCAAACTGGTCATTTCTGTTAAAAATTTCATCTATTTCTATTGTTAAAAACTGATGTAGCTGATTGAATAATTAGACAGTTTACACATGACATGTCATGTGTACCTCGTGCTGAGGTACAAAGACCAGTTTTTAACTGTTAAAATGGATGAAATTTTTAATAGAAGGACTAATTTGCTTTTTTTTTTTGAAAGTAGGACTAGTTTGCTCTTTGATATAACATATAAGCACTAATTGACCCATTTTTCAGTAGAGAAGGCAAAATGCAATCCACCTCCTAGTATAAGGACTTCCATGGTACATTTACCTCAATTTAAACCAACTAATGGAGGCCCTAGTCATTATCCATTTTTCATGTGTAGAAAACAAGCATTAGTATTGGGTCAACCCATTTTGAGACATTAGCTTACTAGGCTAAGGATTTGATGAAAAAGACTTATTTTCAAGGAATACCTGCCTCGGTGTCGCTATTCAACAACATTAGCAGAAGGAAAATGGAAAATTTCTATCACCAAGGCCATATTTTGAAGGTGATTTATGCACTCGGCAAAGAGATGAACTGCGAGAGACGAGGGAGTGTCGAGTGAGAGCCAATATCTAATAGCCTTTAGGTGTGAGTATGTGTCTTACTCGTATTTTATATGCTTTTTTTATGTATTTAAAGGGTGCTTGAAGTAGGGATAAAGCTAGAAATTTATATTAAGAGTTTGAGATTGAATTATAAATTTTTAGAGCCAAAATATCATTTTACCATCTTATTAACTAGCAAAAAGTTTAAAGTACCTTGGAGGTCCCTGTATTATAAGGACTGAATCAAATTAGTCCCTCTATTATTAAATGAATTAATAGTCCCTATACTAATAAAAAGAAACAAATAAGTCCAAAATGTAATAGAGTTAACATTTATTGTATAAAAATGTCTTAAAAATTATTTCTTTTGATTGCAGTTCAATTTCAAACAAAAGATTTCATTCACATAACTTTAAAAATATTAAATCAATTAAACAATAAATGATATTTTTTAAAACAGTAAATGCTAATTCTATTCCAATTTGGCCTTATTCGATTTTCTTTAGCAGTACAAGGACTAAATTGATCCATTTAATAGTAGAGGGACTAATTTGATCAGACCCCTATAATAGAGGGACCTCTAAAGTACATTCACCCTAACAAAAACTAGTGTTTTAAGTAACTAAGAGGCCAAAGCCTTGCCTCCCCTCTGGTGTTGCCCCTGCATAGGAGGGTTATATATATAAACTAATGTTAGAATATCAATGGCAAAAATGCTTCAAGAAAAAAGAAGGGTGAACCAAAATCCATTTTTCTTTTATTTTTTTAGTTTCTACTGACTCAATTTCTTTATTTAATGAATTAGGTGAAAAACAGAAGAAATTAAAGTTAAAGCCACTGTAACAATTGAGAAACCTATAAATGCGTTCCGTCCACCAAGATTTGTTATTTGCTTACCAAACTCAACTCACCATTTAATTTTGGGGACTATACATTTTACAATGTGTTTTCTCTAATAGGAAGCCATATTGCATTTTGCCCATTTTAATGAAAAATGAGTAAATTAATTTTGCACGTTTAATCCATGAGCAAACTGGTCATTTGTTAAAAATTTCATTAATTTTTATTTTTATTATTAAAAATTGGTGTGGTTGACGGAATGACTAATTCGCTCTTTCTTCTAAGATATGAGTAAATTAATCTTTATATCTTACTCCGAATACAAGGGTCTCTATAATACTTTTACTACCTATGGAAGAAAATATAATAAACTAACAAATATATATATTTGATAGTTGAGGTGGTCTAGGCTTGATCTTGATTCACTAAATATGTATTCCATTATTGATCCATGGTTCCCTACAAAAGTTTCAAGATTCATGTTCATGACATGAGTTAATGATTATTTAATTGAACAGAGGATCCATTACCTAAACTTACTACATTTCTTAATTTATCTTCACAGGTACTTTCTGGGATCCTCAGATCAAAATCACCAAAAACTTCCAGATTCTAACAAAGGGCTAGATTTATAATTCAATGAAAAAAAAGATGGAAATCAAAGACATTATAAACAAAAGAGGGGGGGAAAAGTAATAGAAACCTGGAATGTTGGAGCAGGGAACCTGGGAGCACCGGCAATGATGGATAACAAAGTATCTTCATCATTACCCACACACTGAGCCCTGCCTTGAACCACAACCTGAGGTGTAAACATGGTATCAAGCCTCAAAGCCTCCACATAAGCCTTTTGTCGAACAGTTGATAGGCTTGAACCATAAGGGTCTTTCCACCCCATATAGTCCCAATAATCAACGTGATAAGCCAACACAATCACCGGGGCATCCAACTGAAAATCCCCTCTCCCTAGCCTCGACAAAAGCAACTCCGCCGCCGGCGATGTAACACACCCCTGTGAAGAGAACAACTCGACCAGGACTGGGCCTTCCGCCGACGCTTCAACCACTGTTCCATTGGTTTTCCCATTGGCATGGACTTCATTCCTTGAAGAAGACGATGAACCCCTACGAAAACAGGCAAAGAGACGACGCCCCATGGTTATAAGTTATAACCCCACTGCTTTCGTCTCTCTCTCAGCCCTGTGTGTGTGCTCTAATGGTGTGGGTCTTTCTGCTCACAGGGAAACTGAAAGAAGAAACTTGGTTAGGAAACAAAACATGAAAACGAAGTTGTTGGTTATGGGAAAAACTCGAAAAGAGAGGTGGAGAAAAGATTGTGGCGAATAAGATGCAAAGAAGGATTAGAAGATTTCCCAAATTAAACATAAAAGATGAATACAAAATTCATGGAAATGTTGAAGGGAGACAAGTGGGGGGAATCTAGTTGGTTGGGACAGAGTTGCGTTACCGACACGAATTTGTCGGTGACACGTTGAGTGTTGGGTTGGATGTCAGTGCGGGATTGCACACCGCCACCAAAATCACTACTTTGTAGCCTTCCATGGAGCGGTTGACATTCGATAACGAACCTTCCTTAATAGCAAAGAAACCAACAATGTTTTTCGTAACTGCACCGGTGGTACGACAGATTAATAAGTCTGTGGCTTTTTAACTTTCTATTTTTTAAATAAAATTATTAAACATTTATATTTTTAAAAAAGAATATTTTTTTTCAATCAATATATTTAATTCAAATGATTTATATCAATTCACGAGTTAATTGATTCAATCTCTTTCTTTGGATTAATGTATCAACCAATTTCCGGTCCAATTAATTCGATTGATCGATCCAATCTTATTCTAATAACCATGAAAAGAAAAAAAATCATTTAACATAATAACCACAATAGCATATTACGATTAAAGTTTATAGTGAAGATATATATATTTACTATTATATTTATGAGTTTTGTTGATGATTGATTTGAGATTAATGGAGAAGGTGGCGGAAAAGAAAAGTTTACCTCGTTTGGTACAAGACAGAAAGCCGTCAAATAGAATGGTCGGAGATGAGAACAAAGAAGAGTAAGAAAGAGTAGAAGGAAGTAGGAAAAAAGGATCTCTCTCCACTGTTTGTTGTTCTGTGCCTTATGTACTCTTAGTCCCTTGTCCCTAAATGACAAGTGTCGAGCTATTTTTAGTAAATCAAAGTCAAGTGATTAAGTGATCTGATGGTATAGGTTATGTAGGGTGGTATTATGGTGTATCTTGTGTCACTTTTGAAGTGACGCCATGAAAGGAGTCTGGTGTTGTGATTAATAAGAAGGATCCGTTTAACTATTAGCTCAAAAAGTTTTTACAAAAAATTCTTTTGAGGTTTGCTTGCACTGTTCATTAACTTACTCCTTGATCCAGATAATTGGGGTGTAACAAGTTTGAACATCGTAAATTTCGTAAATTTAAAGTAATATTTAGTTTTATACATTTTCATTACTATTCATGTTAGATTTAAAATATATATAAATATTTATTGTGTGAATCCGTTTTACATATGATAAATTCAAATTCAATTATTTAAATATATTATTTTAAATTACTATTTTACTTTTTCAAATTTGAATTTTTATAAATTCCTACAAATAATTTATTTAATTTGGATTTGAACAATAATACTCAATTTTAATATAGATATTAAAATTTTGGATTTTAAAATAAATTTAAATATTTGAATTTAGATTTTGTTATATTGGAGAATCATAGACAGTGGAGAAGTCCTTTTGGTAGATATTCTGTCCATTGGTTTTGATTCTGCCATCTCAACATTACACTTACTTTTTAATTGTTTAAGGGTAAATTACACCAAATATCATTAAATTATTAGTAATTTTTATTTTCATCATTTAATTTTAAAAAAATTATTTAAGTTACGGAACTATTCAAAAGTTATTGTTTGAGTCAGTGGATTATTAAGTTTTTTTTAAAAAAAAAGAAAAGTCCAACTAGTAAGCTCTAAGTGACGATTTGAAGATTGGTACGACAAATCAATACCCATCGATGAGTAAAACATAACTTAAACCCAAGTTAATTTCACAATCAGTATCGAAGATAAAAAAAGAAAAAATGCGATATAAACAAAGAATTCCATACAACAATGATTTAACATTGATGTTTATCAAAACATTCCTCATGGCCTTGGCTTTGAATCAAAATATTGATAAAATTAATTTTAAGTTGTTTATCAATTTTGATATTGAGTAAATTAATTATTTTAAAAATAAAATAATTTAATTCTTATCAATTTTAAATATGAGCATATAAAGATAATTAATCATAACATTGATGTTTTTCAATTTTATATAATTTTAATTATTATAATAATAAATTTAACTCATAAATTTTATATATTATTTCTCTCTATATATTAATATTGTAGCTAAAGTTTTTTTATATATATTCCTTTGGGACTTTTTATATTTTTAAATCTTATACATTTTTTCAAATTTTTGAGATTGGGATTAAATTGTCGGAATATGTAAACATTGAGAGTTTAATTTGTTATTATATTAGTCTAAATTATATACAATTGACAAAAAATTATTTGCCATGATTAATTGTCTTTAGTTGTTCACTTTTGAAACTAAAAGAGATTAAATTACTATAATTTTTTAGAGAAACTAATTTGATCAATATCAAAATTAAGAGAATCAAGATGTGTTTTTATAAAAAATAAAAATAAAAATAAAAAAAACTAAAGAGGTTAATATACAAATAGATGTTCACTGTTAATGGGCTTGGTTGAATCGGGTTCAAATTTGATCCGACCTAAAATATGGATTCAATATTCTATATAAGCTCAACCCGTGTTATGTTGGCATTATTCATTATCATATTAAATAAAAAATTAACTATTGCTATAAATATTTTATTATTATAAAGTGGATTAGAAGTTTGATATATGCAGTAGGACTTTAATGTTTATTAGAAGTAGAATTTTATATTATTTATACTTTTTATGTCTATAAATATAAATTTTGGAGAAGTATCGTAAAACATCTCTATTGATGAATGAAATACATACTTCCCTTCTGTTCTCCTTTTTTTTGTTCATTTACTTTCTTTGTTATTTATTTCATAACACGTTGTCACTACTTGTGGACAGTGGCGGAGCCACTAAGAGACTCAGGGCCCTCCTAAAATGGTAAATTTTCAATTTAGATCCTTTATAATTTATAAAATTTTAAATTAGTAATAGTAAAATTATATTTTGCCCCCCTAAATGATAAAAAATTGATTTAACCCTTTAAAATTATAAAGATATAGACTATTAAAATGATATTTATTTTTAGTGTAATACTAAAGTGATCATTTATTTATTTATTTATTTATTAGTGATTTCTTCTATTCTCTTGTAAGAATTGAAGGCGTTTTGATTGGGTGAGTTCAAAGAAGTATTGTTTAGTCTGCCTTATTTTCCTTTCTTCATTTTTTTTCCTTATATCAAAAACATATTAATAACTCAATCAAAATTATCTCCAAGAACAAAATTTTGTTATGCTTAATATCTTTAATTTGATCAAGATTCTGTTTTAATTTCGCCTTTTTTCGAGTAGTTTTTATTTGCCAATTTTTTTAAATCCGCTGTTATGTTTATGATAAAATTTTAGTTTCATGAAATTGATATAAGCTTTTGTGATATCAGTTTCCTTTAAATGAAAAATTTATTAGTACTTCATCCTATTAAATCATTTGCTAAATGAATGCACGCATAAAAATAAATTTAAATGATAAACTCATGAATATGATAAGTGGCATAGCAATAACCACTAGAAGTGAAAACATGATAAACCTTCAAAAGGTTATCAATGTGATATGAATGATCATTGGTCACATACTTGTCGTATGCCTTTATTAATATTTTTGAGGAAGGAAATTATATGTCTCATCGACATTGTAATAATAAATACTATCTTTATAGGCGAAAGTATTTATCTTATTTGGTCTTGAAACAAACAAAAATTAGTGGTACAAAATTAGTTGAAAGCTTTGAAAGAACTAATATATTAATATATGAAGGAACAAAATTGTGATGGTTAATGCATTATCTTCTAGTCAATCTCAAAGAATTCATTAAGTTTAAAAGGTATTCATTGTAATGGATCTCATATTGGGATTATGAATAAGGAAAAATTATATATTTGGTATGAATCATTCTTGCTATGAATATCTACTGCTTTTCATTTTGAAAATGATAGAGAAGTATTCCATTATTGAAATATATTATGCATGATTCTTGAATGCTTCAGTATTTGATTGACTATTGAATTCTTGGTTGTTCAGTATGTTTAAAAAGTTGAAATTGATTAAAATTGTATGTGAAGGGTTGAAAGTAGAAAATTTGACCATGTAGTATCCACTTGAATTGTGGAATAATTTAAGAGAAATATGGCTATCGGAATATGACAATTTTATCTAATACTTGTTATGATTAGATGCGACTAAAGTTGCATTGTGAGTGATGATAACTCTACAGACTTTAGGATGAGATCTCAATTAAGATTATGTGAGAATAATATTATTAATGAGAACTTGTTAAAGAAATTTCTTTTTCAACATTTCATGCTTCAAATGTGCTTCTGCAATAGCAATACTGTGAAAAAGATTTTAAGAAATATTCTGAATTAATATAATATCTTGAATAAAATAACAAGTTATTAAATGAAAAATTATAAATCATGGCCTCTTGGATCTGTTCCATTCCTTGAAGTGAATGCAACAATACATAATAAATTCAAAAGATGTAAACGCAAACATGATAGGTGGAACTATAATAATTGTCAAAGGGTGATCATAATAATTGTTTTCACCACCAGAAGTGGAAAGGTGAAGATGATATGGAGATTGATAATAAGATTAATGCTAAACTTTAGGTTAATACTTTCATATTATATTTTAGATTTTAATTGTTGCGAATTATGATATATTCATACGCTTTGCTTAATTTTGTACATATAACTATGCAAAGGAAATGTTCGTTTATGCATATTTTGAAACTTGATAAATTGATAAATTCTATTTGCAACAAATATACATGGCTCGGGCTTAGATTTTATTGTATTTAGGTTAATGGTCTATGTTTGAATGCTTCAAAGATGACATCTATAACTACTTCTAGATTTATTAATTTGGTGTCTTCTTCGATACAATGTTATTATATTATGTTTGTATGGTTAAATCACATGCGATGATAAACTAAAAGTTTACATTAGTATTGTTAAATCACATGCATAATAAACTAGAAGTTTATTTGTCTAAATATGTTAATTAGTTGGCATGATTGGTCGACCATCTTGATCAATAATGATGCGACAAGATAAGAATTTATATGAATATTTATTAAAGAACCTAAAGATTTTTCATTTATCGAGTGTTGCTTGTTTTCAGATAAATTTATTAAACCTCATTAACAAAAATTGATATTAAATTTGTTGCATCTATGAAATAAATATAGGTCCATTTATCCAATATAAGTGGATGTTTTGATATTATTATATATGGTAGATGTATCTATAAGATAATCACATGTGAGTTATCAAATTGCAACTTTGCCGTATGCGTGATTAATTGTTTAATGATTTGTTTAAGAACAAAATTTTCAGATTATGCAATTGAGACAATTCTTACTTACTAATGTTGGTGAGTTTATTACTCAGACTTTCAATGATCATTATATGCAGATTGTTAGTGTGAGGATCTAATGTAAAAGCATGATGTTTATACATATAAAATGGTTTAGCGAAATTAATAATTAAATCCCTCCAATCAGTAGCTAAATAATATCTTTTGAGAACACTACTTTTGAATATGTATAAGGATATGATGTTTTGCATTAATTGACACTTGTACGCATCATGCCAATAAGTTATGATATATACTCCCCATTACAATTGCTTTTGGTAAGGAGCCAAATACAATCTATTTTAGAATCTTTGAATGTGCAATATATGTTCAAGTTGCTTCGCCACAATACAAAAAAATGGGTATTCAAATAATGTTGGGGATATATATTAATTATGAATCTCCTTGTATTATTAGATGCTTTGAATGAATTGTATATTAAATTATGGCATGATTTTTGTTTGGATTTGATAGTTTTCCCAACATTAGGGGGAAAGAAATAATAGCTGGATGAAATAATTACTTGGATAAATTATCATTATCTAGATCCTCATTGAAAGTAATTTGAACCAGAAGCTCAAAAGATAATTCATTTTATTGTAAGTTAATTATCAAATGTATTTACTAACCTAATAAGAATAATCAAGTATTATATACCAGCTAATGTGTTGAAGTCCCAATAGGATCACCTGTTAGAATAAATTAAAAGTAATGCATGCCAGAAGCATGGTAGATCCATTGGTTTCAAATATGAAAATTCTCGTAAAAAATAATAAATCAAGATGGTTATATAGTAGAGGCGGGTTCTCCTGAAGAAACCCAAAATATAAATAATTATTCAAACTCTAGAAGAGATTCAAGTACCTGAATATGGAAATGATGAAAATAATGAGATCTCAATAAGTTATGTTAGTACAATAAAATATAGAATTGTAGAGAATAGAAAGCTCTCAAAGAACGATTTTACATTTAATATTATTGTTGAAATTATGAAAGAAAAGGAAGATATTAAATAAATTTATTGAGAAATATAAACATATAATAGATTGGCCAAAGTGGAAAGACGCAATTCAAGTAAAATTAAATTCTTAAAGCTTTTGGACTAGTAGTGGAAATGAAGCTTTTACTAAGTTATGACATTGGTTATAAAATGTATAATATTCTTTTATGGTAGATACTATTTTAGATATCTTATTAGTATGACAATTCATGAAAATTTGGCAAGTGTCTAATGGTTATTGTTACGACTTTATATGAAAGATTATATAATTAAGTTTATCTGGAATCCTTGAAAGATTTAGAATGCTAAAACATATGTATTTTTTATAGAAGAATCAAGATTAAAGTTTGTTATGATTATTGTTGGAACTTTTGAAGAAATCAAATATATTTCTCTAAAATTATGTCTCACTCATAATTTTCAGAAAAATGATGATATGAGAGTTTATTAAATCCATTCAAGTGATAATTTGAAAAGATAGTATTCAAGATTAACTACGTAAAATATGAGTAATTATGTGATATTGTCATGAGGGACCAACAAGTTTTAGCAATCAAACTAACTTCAGACCACACTCCATTTTTCCCAAGCCAATAAAAAATCTCCAACCACCAATGCGTAAATCCTCTAAATCCCTCTTTTCTTAGGGTGAGTTTGGATGGGCGGTTGGGTGCGGTGCGTTTAGCTTACTTTTTGTCTCACGCTACAATGTCGCTACAGTATCTAATCTCACTGTCACCGCTCTTTTTACACTAACCGCAGGTAAACGCACCGCCCATTCAAACCCACCCTTAGACTGTAAGTGAACGTTGAAACTTTCCAAACAGTTTCTGCATAAGGACAAAGAAACATAATATGTTCAAGTGTATCATTCTTCGATTCGCATCTTCGAAGAATTTTAAATAGTGGACATGTACATTTTTTAAAAGAAATCATTTTAAAATTTTAAAATATTTATTTTAATAATTTTATTAACTCATAAAATAATATGTAAAATTACACTTGGATTATTATCAACTCATAAAAATTATTATGAATTTATTTATAATAATAAAACTATAATGACACTTTAAACCTTTTAAAAAATAATAATAACATAGAATATCCGTTTTTCTCTTTCTTTTTTTAATTTTTCTTTCCTTCAACCCATTTTACCTGGCTAAATTTTATATAAAATTTTTTTTTGATGGTTTTAGGTAGTTTGCTGGGATATTTAGGTAAATAGAATGATTTTGGAGAGAGAAAGTGAAAATGCATCTAGTAAGACATGTTTTCTGCTTATGTGGCAAGAAAGTGTGCCTTGCAGGATGCATTTTTGCAACGGTAAAATTCCAACAGTTACAAAAACTCCAACGGCTAGTTTATTTGCTATATAAACGCTAGCCATTTTCTCTAGTTTGCATTCAAATCGAATTCTCTGAAGTTTTTAGTTCTCGATTTTTCATTAAATTTCTCTAAAATTTTTATTGTTTTAATTTTCTATTTTGTATTTTATTCGTTTAAATTGATGTTTATAATGACAAATACTCTTATTCATTTCGATAACCATCACATTTTCGACGTCCAATTGCAAATGGTAGGAAAATATTTTTAATTTTTTAAATGTTAATTAAGTTCATTATTAAGTTGTTAACATTATTGAATTTATAATTTTTAAATTTTTTTATATTCAGGCTAAAGATTGGATTTTGGAGATGTACATACACAATCTATCATTGAGGGCACCGCATGTAATTGAATGATACTTGCAAGAGGTGAGATTCTTGCACGTGTCTCGTATGCTAGGGGGTTTAGATTGGATTCCACACTTATTAGCGTGTTGATGGAAAGATGGAGAGCTGAGACACACACATTCCATCTTCCAAGCAGTGAGTGTGCAATCACACTCGAGGATGTAACTTTACAACTCGGTTTATTGGTGGATGGGCCAATCATTACGAGATCAAAGATCATTGGTGGTTGGAGCGACATTTGTGAGCAACTATTAGGCTATGTGCCAGACAAGGTTTTTGGTAGTCAAATAAAGATGAAATGGTTGAAAAATAATTTCAGTTATCTCAACAACACCTCGAGTGCCATTGAAAGAGAACAAGACACCCGTGCATTCATATTGAGGTTAATCAGTGGTGTTCTACTACCCGATAAATATAAAAATCTGGTACATTTAAGGTGCCTACTACAACTCGTCGACTTGAAAGAAACGGGTCGACTAAGTTGGGGATCAACCGTGTTGGCTACATTGTACCGAGAGATGTGTCGGGCAACACAACCATAAAAAATTAAAATCGGTGGTTGCATACTCCTTCTGTAATCGTGGGCATGGTACCGGCTACCATTTTTACATCCCTGAGTCGACGCCCCTTATACTTTCCCGCTTGTAACAGGGTAAAATTTATTTGATAATATAGTAACCATAATATTTTTTCATTATTATATTTTTGAAATAACATGGTATTTGAATAGGTGGAACAATCTCTCGAGTCATGTGGGACTAGCAGAGAAGCTTGAAGGTATTCAACTAATGTTAGATCAATGATCGAAAGCCGATGTTAGTTTTTAAAATTTTTAATTATATAATATTTACCTAAGGATTTTAAATTTAATATTATGTAAATAATAAAATTTATTGTTTCATACTATAGTTTGAATGGATGTCATATGCCGATTCGAGATCCTGGTCGAATTTTTTGTCAATCTTAATATTTGACACGTGAAAGTGTCATTGATAGTTTACACTATGGTGGAGATGCATGAATTCGGTCGAGTGATGCGACAGTTCGGGTTTAGGCAAACTATTCTGCCATCACCCAAGACACCGAAGCACTGCACAAGGTCGATTTGTAAGGAAGAATCGATGAAGATTTGCCTAAATTCCATGGGCAATATATCAACATTTGGGAGCATAGGTACAATTTCATACCTAGTCACGAACCATTTCTCGCTCCGAAATTGGTGACCTCTCTAGACTACATGCCATGGTTCAGACATCACGGCAAGCCATATCTTCTGTCGGAAGAGGCAATGACTAAGCATTGTCGTACTAGGAGGCCAAGATGACCCCCACATCAATCCTAGGTCGGGAATGTATGCCTCGATGGATTCATCGTCAGCTCCAACCCAACACGAGGCACCAAGGGCTATACCACCTCTCGGTCAATATGATGTATATTATTCTAGTACTTTCACTAACCCCGTTATTTTTACACAAGCACCACACTATGCACCACCATAACTTGCTTCAACACCTTATGTAGATATGTTTTTTGCACCACCTTCGTCCCCAGCGCCATATTACACACCAATGCCAACAACAACATCGACGTATCTGCCATATCCGTTAATTCCAACATTTTATTTGCAACCGGGTTATGTGACACCATACACTTATCTGTCGATAGTGTCGCAAACACCTCCAACATCACTATTCTACCGTGGTGGCTCATCTTCGCGACGACCTGTTAATGGAATGGAAGACATATGATAGCAAAGTAAGAGGACATCATACTCAACCACGAAGGAAGGAGATGAAGACGAAGATGAAGAAGATGTGGAGCCGAAAACCCAACTTGTACAATGAAATCTGTCTCGCAACCGACACCCATTAGGTTGTGACACACATTCGGTCTGGTGACGTTGATGATTCTTTTAAAGATTTGTCATGTAAACCATCATTTACTTTGTTAACTTTTAATTTGTATTGTATACATTTTTTTTCATCCATAATGTATTTGATATCAATAATGTACATATATTTTTTACAATCTATGGAAATTGAAAAAAATTCTTATATTGCATTTTACTGTATTTTACATCAATAATATATAAATATTCACAATTTACCAAAAAATAAGAAGTAATAAAAAATGAACAAATTGTCTATCAAAAGAATAAATAAATGTGTTAATGAGGTATTGTTCTCAATGTTTCCCCCAAGTGTGGACATGTTGGTCTCGTATGCCCTGAATTCCTACAATAATTACATAACTTTGGTTGGTCTATCCTCTCCCAAATATCCATATTTTCGCATATCCGAGTATAAGTCGGCCGACCTTTTGGCTTGCGACGTAATGAAATATTCGGTACCAACTTGAATGAAGCGCCCAATATAGGTGGTCACATACTTTCACCTTGGACATGTGGAAATTCAGATTTCCATATGTTATACATGTGTTCTAGTTTGTACACTTCGTCAACATAGATCATGCAAACTAGTCGTGCCAAGACACATGCAGTAATTGCATGTGCGCAAGAAAAACGAAGTGGTTGAAATCTCTCACAATCGTAGGTCCATCGTTCCAGGTATACACGGTACAATCCCCTAATAATACATTGGTCGAGTCTATTGAACTCCGTAACCTGAAATGATAAGTTTGGACATGAGTGACACATTGTAGGTATAGAGTTCACTCTTCCTGCATTTTCTCTAATTTCTTTCATCACATCCTAGCACCAAATGTGACCTCCATTGAGATTTGACACCCACCATTGAGATTTGTGTTATTTGATAAGTGTTTTTGAAAAACTAAATCAAGAAGCAAGGAGATAAGGAAACGGCAATTGGTTTGGTGCCATTATTGGTTAGAGATAGTCATCAAAGGCGACGATGACACCATCAATCGCTTGGAAGATGAAGTTATTTTAATAAATGTTTTTTTTTCATTTAATTAGTGTTAAAGTACATTTCTTTTATAATTTTTAACATTTTTTTATTTCTTATTAATGTGGCACATTAATAAACTGACACACATAAATATGTCTCATCCATCGTTAATAACCACATCATCAAAACTGTTACATCTAATGGTTAAGGGACTTAATCGATTAATTTTTTAAATTGAAAAACTCAATTAGAAAATAATTAATTAATTTTTTCCGAAATAATTGAAGGGTCTTTTATAAAACCAGAAAATGGAGAGATATGTCAAAACTTTATCCCAAATGAGAAATGCACCAAAATTTGGCAGAACTTGACAAATAAGAGTATGGACGTCATTGTTAAACCATATTGATGAGCCACAACGAGTAATCCACGTGTTTAGGGGTGTTCATTCGGTTAACCGACCGGTTAACCGACTCGAAATTACTATAACCGAATTAACCGACCTTCTAAAAATTTTAACCGTTAACCGAACCGATTTTTTTTAAAAAAATTTAACCGAACCGAAATTTTTTCGGTTAATAAGGTCGGTTAACCGAATTAACCGAAAATTATGTATTTTTTATTTTTGGTTAAAAATTACCCGAATTACCCGAATTACCCGAATTAACCGAATTACCCGAATTAACCGAATTACCATAAAATACCCGAATTACCCGAATTTTTTTATTTTTATTTTAAAATTTAAAAATTTATAAATTATTAAAGTAAATTGGGTTTTAGACTTTAGTAAATTGGGTTGTCTTTTAGTTTTAGTTTTATTGGATTGGGTAATTGGGTAAACTTTAGTTTTAGTTTTATTGGGTTGGGTAATTGAGTTTGGGTTGGGTTGGATAATTTTATTTATTAATTTTTTCCGTTAACCGAAAATTTTCGGTTAACCGACCGGTTTCAAACCGAATTAACCGTTAACGAAAAATCATAAAAAATTAACCGACTTCGATCAAAAAATTCGGTTAACCGACCGATTAACCGAATTCGGTCGGTTAACCGAATTTTTTCGGTTTTACCCGAATTATGCACACCCCTACACGTGTTTGCAATATCCGACCACAATGGTTCTCTTGTAATTGCCTGCCCCTTAAATTCCCCCATGTTGCATCTCCCTTCGATTTTAGTTTATTTAAAATTTAAACTATGAATTTAATTTAGAGGTGGAAAACCCGAATCACTTCATGAATTCCGAATATATTCACTTCGAATGGAGCATATATATATGTTGAAAAGTGGATGCAGGGTGGATACTTTCTTTTGAATAGTGGGTATAGAATGTTTATAATAATTACTTGACTCAACTTAACTTGCGCCATTATATGAAATTATCATTGTATCATTGTATATGTAAGCTATTAATAGGATAAAAATGTAATATTTTAATATAAAAAATCCATATATTTTATGTTTGAATATTTTTTAAATATTTATTTGGCTTTAAATAGATAGAAAATATTGAAGATAAGTAACAAAAATTAAATTGAAGTGGAGCGAGGTGGGTTGAGGATGGATGCATATAACATCCATGGAGGTGATAGTAGTTTTTAATATCATACATCCATAGTAGGGCAGGGCGGATGGTGGAGCAGAGTGTGCCAATTGTCGAGCAATGGTGAATTTAGCAATATTTGCCCCATCCCACTCCATTGTTATCCCTAATTTGATCCCAAAAATTAAAGAACGAACTCCAAAACTCCAATTTGCTCCCTCTGAAATAGGATTCATCCAATTTTTGGGAGCTTGAATTTGGTAATAGTTCTCACATTGGGGTCTAAACTTTTTTCAAGAAAATATAACAAACTGACTTGGACAAAAAAATTCGAATCCCAATGCGGAAACAATTCTTAAGTTTAGAAACTAACTTGCATAAAGAAAACACTTACTAAATTCAAACCTCAAATAATGCATTAACTCCCGATATATTATTAAATTTCATAAAAAAAAATTTTAAAAATCACTTCTATAAAATTGGGTGGAATCAAAATCCATCAAATTCAAGTTATTTTTTTGCAGTATCAAAATGGGTTCATTTCAGTATATTCCATCGAATCTATTGGCGACCACAAAATGTAAAATCCTGGCCTGGTTGATCCATTGGCACCTAACGCCTTCTATTTTCATCCATAAATACCCTACTTTTGCTTTCATTTTATCACCTCAAATCTTTGTTGAACTCCTTTCATATTATCTATTATATCAGCCATGCTTGAAGGCAAAGCAGTCATTGGTGACACTGATATGCTTCAAACCATGCAGCAAGATGCCCTCCATCTTGCCGCTAAAGCCCTCGATTTCTTCGACGTCACCGAAGCTACCGACATTGCACGGTTCGTAAAGAAGGTGAGATAACAAGTAAATGCAATTTTTTTCTTTTTTGTAGTTGAGATTGTCGGGGACTGAATCCTGATCACTGAAAAGTTTAAGAGTTCTTCCATCACTGTACTGACACACCCCAAAATGTTTATGGAAATTGAACCATTTACGAGCATGAATTAGAGGTTAATGGCATTGTACCAATGATTCATTTCATGTGTGATATGTATAGGGGCGTAGCCAAAAGAGGCAAGGCAGGCAAAAGCTTGGTCCCTTGGCTTAATGGTTTAATTGTTTTTTTAGTGCTTTTTAAATGTAAATAGTTCAATTTAATCTTTTTAGTTTGTTTTAAATATAAAAAAATTGTAATTTTGGTCCCTTTTAAAAGTTAAAAAGTTTAGTTCAAGTCATTTTAATATAAATTTTTTAACTTTGACCCCCAAACTTTTTTAGTTTTATCTCCACCCCATCATATAATTCTTGGCTTCGCCCCTATATATGCGGTCTCCAATGCTTTTTGTTATGGCTTTGATCATGAAGGCTTTGTAATAAGAACAATAATAGTTTGATTGAATCAGTTTTGAGAAGAAAAAAAATAGAATTCTATCCGTTCTTTTAAATTTTATTTAAAATATCTTATATAGTAACTAAAAATCGAACCGAACTAAATACACTTAAGTAATATCAGTAACAAAACCGAATCAAATTTAATAAAATCGAACCAAACATTTTGGTTCGAAATAATTTTTTTTTAATTTACTCGATTTTTTTAACCCATGATGCAGGAATTTGACAAAACATATGGAGAAGGGTGGCAATGCATAGTAGGAACAGATTTTGGTTCATTTGTGACACACTGCTCTGGCTGTTTCATTTATTTTTGCATTGGCAGCCTTGCTTTCTTGCTTTTCAAGGGTTCAGCTGTTCCACAATCTCACCCAAACCAGTTCAATGCTTTAGAAACAGTCAAAGCATAACATAATTTGTTTTGGTTCAGCACAGAAATATTTGTCATTAGAATTAAAGAGAAAAAAATGGCAAAGAATGATGAGTTTTCAACTTTAGCAATCTCTTTTCTTTTCTTTTTTTTCTTTTTGTCTTAATCAATAGTCGGATTGAGTTTTGATCATTCCAGAATCAAATTGTGTTCCGATTAATCCAAAGTCAAATTATGTCGGACCTCAGATAAAGGGAAAGGTCTCTAAGTGATTTTCTTTTTCATTCATAACACTTAAATTGAGACTTAAAAAAATAAACACACTTGAAAAAAGAGTTTATTATCTTCCGTCAATAAATTTGTTTTTTTAATCTAACTGTAAATAATTTAAAAAAAATTTTAATCTGTAAATTACACACGACTTAATGAAAAATTGTGCCACATAGATAACAAGCTTAGTGAAATGTGAAAATTGAACTAAGATTAGAGTTTGATGTATTCAAATACACTAAATTAAAGTTAATATATGTATTCCAAGGAGAAGATTTCGATGTATATCACATTCTTCAATCTTCGTTGTGTTGGGCGAAATTAATTAAACATAGTTCTATGCCCTCTACTGGTAATTATACGAGACAGAGACAATGTCGAGAAAGGAAATCTCCACCTTTGAAGTACATTAAGCTGAACACAGACGGGGCAAGATCCTCGAATTCGAGGTTGGCTTCAACTACCGTAGTGGCAAGGGACGATGTTGGTAGATGGCTTGGGGTGTCACATCCCAAAAATAGGCCTAGATGAAATAGGATTAAAATTAATTAAATTTTTTTTAGCATAAGGTGAGAAAAATTTAAAATGCCTTAAAATTTATTTTTGTTGAAAATTTGACAATAATAAGTTTATTGATTTAGTGGTAAGGCCTTAGTCTATCCTTAGGTATCAAGTTTGAAATCCCTAGTAAACATTTAGTCAAAATGTTTTATTTTTACATTTTTACCCCATAAAAGTGTTGAATTTACAAAATAGCCTAGCCCAAAATTGTTTTCTTTTTCAAATTAGTCCCTAATTCAAATTAAGCCCTAATTTTAAAATAACTCCTAATCCTATTAAAATTAGGAAAAAAGAGTTTATAAATAATCAAGTTTTCAAACCCTAGAATTTTCACAAAATTTTCAAGAACAATTCCAAAAGTTCATGTTCTCCACCAAATACCAAAATCAAATTTCAAGAAAAATGATTCAAGCTTTCAAAAATCACCCCTCTCCCTCAAGTGGATCTTCAACTTCCTCTCCCAAGCTAAGGTTTTTGTGTTCTCAAATCAAGTGTGGGATCTAAAATAAATCTTTGTCTATAATTCATAAAGATAGGAAGTAGAGAACTAGCATTGATGAACATAGGTAAAACCCCAGTATGTGCGAAGCCGTGTGTGAAACACATGTGCGAACCCCTCTGTTGGGATCTAAAACGAGGCCATGTGTTCTCAAATCAGGTGTGGGATCCACTTTCACAAAAATTTTAAAATATCCATAGCTCAGTTTTCATTTAATGTTGTTAAAATAATTTTTTTTAAAACATCCATAGCTTAGTTATCATTTAATGTACTTGAATTTTGGGTTGTTGAATCAAGTGAGGGAAATTGGATGGAATTCATATTCAATGTAATTATTATCAATTTTACCCACAATTGTGAGGATAGTTTAGTTGGGAGAGTGTTAGACTGAAGATTTGAAGGTCATGTGTTCGATCCTCGCTCATCACATTTAAAACTATCCATAAAGGAGTGTGTTAGACTAAATACTTGAAGGGTCCACTTTTACAACATTTTTAAAATATCCATACCTCAGTTTTCATTTAATATAGTTGAAATAAAAATTTTAAAATATTCATAGCTTAATTATCATCTAATGAACTTGAATTTTGGGTTGTTTGATCAAGTAAGGGAAATTCGATGCAATTCATATTCAATGTAATTATTATTTATACTCACTATTGCGAGGATAGCTTAGTTAGGAGAGCGTTAGACTGAAGATTTGAAGTTCACGTGTTTGATCCACGTTCATCGCATTTTAAAACATAAAGGAGAGTGTTATACTAAATTCTTCAAGGGACATGTCTTCTATCCACTTTGACAACATTCTTAAAATATCCACACCTCAATTTTCATTACATTTATTGTAGTTGAAATAACATTTTGAAAATATGCATAGCTTCGTTACCATTTAATGTACATGAATTTTGGGTTGTTGGATTAAGTAAGGGAAATTCGATGGAATTCATACTCAATCTAATTATTATTAATTTTAATCACAATTGTGAGGATAGCTCAGTTGGGAGAGTGTCAAATTGATGATCTAATGGTCACGTGTTTGATCCAAGTTCATCGCATTTTAAAAATATCGATAAATGGAGAGTGTTCACGTCTTTGATCCGCTTTCATATCCCTTTTTTTTTAAACATACATAGCGCACTTGTAATTTAATGTAGTTGAAATAACATTTTTAAAATCTACATAGCTTAATTATCGTTTAATGTCCTTGAATTTTGGGTTGTTAGATCAAGGAAGGGAAATTCAATTGAATTAATACTCAATTTAATTATTATTATTAGTACTCATAGTTGCGAGGATAGCTCAGTTTGTCGACCTGCTTTCACAGCAGTTTTAAGATATCCATACCTTAATTTTCATTTAATTTAGTTGAAATAAAAATTTTAAAATATTCATAGCTTAATTATCATTTAATGAACTTGATTTTTGGATTGTTTGATCAAGTAAGGGAAGTTCGATGCAATTTATAGTCAATGTAATTATTATTTATACTCACTATTGCGAGGATAGCTTAGTTGGGAGAGGGTCAGATTGAAGATTTGAAGGTCACGTGTTCAATCCACATTCATCGCATTTTAAAACTATCCATAAAGGAGAGTGTTAGACTAAATACTTAAAATGTCACCTGGTCTATCCACTTTAACAACATTTTAAAAATATCCATACCTCAATTTTTATTTAATGTAGTTGAAATAACATTTTTAAAATATGCATAGCTTCGTTTTCATGTAAGAGGGTTGTTTGATCAAGTAAAGGAAATTCGATGCAATTCATATTCAATGTAATTATTATTATTTATACTCACTATTGTGAGGATAGCTCAGTTGGGAGAGCGTCAGATTGAAGATTACGTGTTTAATCCACGTTCATCGCATTTTAAAAATATCCATACCTCAATTTTCATTTAATGTAGTTGAAATAACATTTTTCATTTAATGAGGGTTGTTTGATCAAGTAAAGAAAATTCGATGAAATTCATACTCAATGAAATTATTATTAATTTTAATCACAATTGTGAGGATAGCTCAATTGGGAGAGCATCAAATTGATAACCAAATGAAACTTACACTGCAAACAGAATACGATCCAAGTGACAGAACTCACAAAATAAATAGTAGTATTCAAGAATAATCAAAGAGAAGAAAGAAGGAAGAGAAAAGAAGATAAACGACAGAATAGGGAAACAAAAGAAAGTAGCGTACAAAGTGGGGTGAGAGTGTGGACGGTTGAAACAATGAGTGAAAATAGAAATTTAGTAAAATTAAATTAAAATAAATAAATAAAAAGATTTAAGTTAATCCAAATCCCACTTACCAGATTTTATAAAATTTAAATTGGTGATAAGCTAAAGTCTTAACACTAAATCAGTACACTCATAATTGAAAATAAGAGATAGGCCTTAAGGCTCAAGTTGAACATAATACCATAATAAATAGGAAAATTTTTAAAAAATTTGAACCCAAGACCTAAAGCATCGATAACTGTTTTGACTTTTTCTTTTAAAAATATTTTCAGTATTTAAAACTAAAAATTTTTTAAAAAGAAGGAAACTAAGTTTTTCATTTTTATTTTCCAACTTAGCCATCACAAATTAAAAGAAAAGGAAAATGTCTTTCATAGATAGGAAACGTGGAGGGTTATTTGCAACATAATCCCTTAATGTTTTTAATTTATTTTAAAAGGATTTCACCTTTTAATTTTCTCATTTAGTCCTCATAATTTAAAATATTATTTAATTTTTAGAACTATGTTACGTTTACATATGAATGAATCCTATTATAATTTTTTAATAAATATTATGTTTTAAAAAGGAAGCATTTATTATTTTTTAAATCTTAATGTTTCCAGAAATTTTATCAGAATAAAAAAAATAAACTAAATCATAAATGGTTCATACCGCTTATCCTCAAAAGAGATTTTTAAAGTTTGGATGGTCATCCCACTCCAACGATTCCCACCATTCTGTGCTTGACCTGATGGTAAGAGAAGGTGGAGCATATGCAAATGGCTGCCCATTGCCAACAAGGGGAACAAATGGAGGAATTCTCTTCAGTTTATTACCGAGAAACATAACACTGATCAATTGGAGAGAATCACAAACCATCACTCCACTTTTGCTGCAAATGCTCTTCAAATTTGGTAATACCCACAATTCCAACTTTCTCAATTTGGGAAGATGGAATTTGATTAATGCATCACTCCCTTTTTCTTCAACTTCTGATGCTGCTGCTCCCAATATTTCTACTAACTCGTGACATTCTTCCACCCTAATATCTTCCAGATTTTGGAGGTTTGGAAGTAACCAATGTGGAAGCAACGTCTTCATACTTGAGCAGTTCACTATCTTAATTTCCTTGAGATGGGAAAAGGTGGTAGACGGAGCCAATGTTGATGATGTTGCTGAACCAATTCCTGCATCTTTCATAATAAGGGCACTCAACTTTGGCAGACCTAGAAGATACAACATCTCGAGGTTTTGAAATGGATGAGCGGAAGAAGAGGCAAAAGAGGACAGGGAAACAACACACTCTATCCCTTCACAAAACAAAATCCTACAAACCCTCAAGTCAATCGCATTTTTGAAGGAAGAATTATCATCGACTAAGTTTCTCAAATAGTCGCACTTTAAAATATTCAACTCTTGAATTTCAATTGGGTGCATAATTAACTCACCTTCCCAATTCTGGTCTCCTCCAATTGTTAATCTTTTATCTCTTCTATGAGTCATATCAGCTGAGCCCATACTAAATAAGCCCACCTGTAAATAGTACTTGATGAGATTTTTCTTACTTTGTTGCATTGAGGAGATGAACTTATTGAATTCACCGATGTCTTCGAAACGTCCGTCAAAGCACTCCAACCTCTTCAATGGTTCCATCTCCTCTGCCTTTAGAATTGTTTTTTCATTGCCCACATCAAAACTCAAGTGCTGAAGGTGAACGAGTTTTGGTAAAAGTCCAGCGGGTATCTCTTTCAGAGTGTGCACTCTAAGATCAAGATATCTTAGCTTTATCAGCATATCCATGCCTTCAGGGACTTCCTCAATTTCAGTCAGACGAAGATCCAACTTCTTCAATTCTTGAAGCCTCGAAAGACAAGGCAGATCTCTTAATTCTCGACAACCACGAAGTAACAATGTTGTGAGGTTCTTTAGTTCAGAGATGGAATTTGGTAAACTCTCGATCTTTGTGAAGGACAAATTGAGAACACTAAGACAAGGCATGTTTGTGAAGAAAGAATACGGGATCTTCTTTATAGGGTTATGCTGCAATAACAAGGTTGTGAGCAGTTGGCATTTTGTGGGTAGCACATCTAAGGAAATTTCTGATATGGAGTTATACATAAGTGACACTTTCTCAATATCCGGACTCCATTGCTGCTTTTCTGGTAAATCTTCTAATTGCAAACCTGCTTTTATCATATATCGAGGATTCATTCTTGTGATCGACAATGCCATGTCTCTCACTGCATCATGCATCTTTATACCATGTAAACCAAATTTAGTGGTAATATTTTCCAACAAGCCGTTATCTTCTAACCTTTTCAAAATAGTAAGGCCTTTATCTTCCATTTCTTGTCTTGTGTCCATCTCGTCCATGAATATCTCAGCAATCCAACACTCGATTAGTTCAACCTTACGAATTTCATAATCTTCAGGATATAATGCACAATACAAGAAGCAATCTTTTACTTTCTCATCTTTCAAGTGATCGAAACTAAATTTCAAGCGCTCGATTACCTCAGCTTCCACTCCTTCCACTTTCCCTATTCTCTCTTTCAAATCTTTGAGTACATTTTTCCAAATACGATGGTTATATTCTCCTTTCATGGTACCAGCTACCACGACAATTGTAAGAGGTAGACCCGCACATTCCTTGACAACAAGCTTCAGAGTTGGCATTATAGTTGGACTTTAAACTATGTTAGGTCCAACTTTATTCAAGAATAGTATCAATGCCTCTTCTTCTGAAAGGGGCTTCACTTTTATCACCTTACAACCCATATACTTACAGACATGCTCCGAACGGGTTGTCAACACCAACTTGCAGCCATTGCTGCTACTTGGCTCGGGGATCCTAACTTCCTCTAGAGAGACTTTATCCCACACATCATCTAGGATTAGAACATGCTTTCCTGCCTTCTTCAGCATTTCTGACAAGATTGCTGCTCGTCTGAGCTTGTCTCCTTCTCTGGGCCAATCTTCCTTCAACTTCAAAGCACCTGCAATATCATCTTGTACCTTCATTACATTGAACTCCTTTGATATGGTAACCCAGATTACCCTTTTGAATCTTTGTTCTTTCAAAAGATCATTGTGGATGTGCTTCATGATAGTGGTTTTACTCACACCGCCCATCCCCCAAACCCCAATCTTGCTCACCTCCTCCTGCATCAAACACGCCCAAATCTCATTTCTGACAGCTTCTTCTCCAACTAGTTCTGATGTTGGCAGTGGCAACCCAGCACTTGGACCATCCATAGCAAGACCTTCAGAGGCATTAGGAGCGTTATCAAGAAATTCCTTCATTTCTCGAGTCTTTTCATCAACCAGCTTCCCGTTGCAAGCACGACAGAGATATCTCCCGTTACTGACTTTGTTTTCAACAACTTGTGCTTCCCTAATCATCTCTTTCACAGCTTTCAACCAATTTTCAACTCCCTTCTTCGGTATCTTCCCCAGAGGACGAAGAAGCTCTGCTTTCAATTGCAGCTCTATATCTTCCATTTTGCAATTCAACTCATCTCTCATCCTCTTGAAGTTTCTCACATAATCATTGAGCTTTCTGTGATATTGCAAGTATTTACAAGCTGGAGTTCCAAGACAATTTGCAATGCCAAGAACAGGCTCTACGTACTCCATTGCTATGTCCCTGCAACGCAATCATATATAACAGTAGCAGATAATGAAAATCTGTGAATGTATTGTCTTTTTGATGTATCAGTGTAAGCATGAATGCAAGTTTCAAGCAATGGCGTTTATTAGATGGAGCCATGGATGGGTGGCAGACAGAAACATGATGAAATTTGTATATCCAGAATTAACCTCTCAATGTATAGAAAATGCTAGATTCAAGTGTGCAACAGAATATTAAGAGGTAAAATGTTCAACAGTTTGGGATTTCAACATTATATTGCTTCTGGGTAGCTCTTTTGGTATTAATTTCTAACTATAGTAGATTATGTCTGCTGATCATCCACTCTTGAAATCTAAAACTGTTGATAATCAGCAGAGGAAATCATAGCTTCAGATCTTATTACAATTATTCATCTTTCTTGTCATGTAAAAGCAAAGGAAACCATGTCATGAGTTGATAATAAGCAAACAAATTTTCAAATGAGCTGAATTGCATATTTAAGGATCAAAGAATGGGAAGCAGAAATTGCCTGACCTACTGGCTGAAAAGTGTTGAGAGATTAGAACTGAAAATGAAGCAGTGAAGTTCACTCCCTTGACTATCTTACAAAGCAAACTGCTATAACTGAAGCAGATAATAAAAACAATCATTGCATAGTCATGAACTAAGCAATGAAAAGCATGTCATGGATTAAGCAAATGAAAGAAAATTACCTTGACTGGATGCTTGATAAAAACAGTGAAGAAGAAAGAATGTTGTGGGTACAATAGCAAAACAAGGAAGAAAGTGAAGATAAAAACAGGCAAAATAATGAGGCAGTCACTTCTGTGGTGGGTTCCAGAAAGGCAGCATTATTAGTAAGAAATCCCATATTTTCTTTTAGCTTTTTGCTTTGCTGTCTGCCATTATTAGTTGGCATTTTGGGTATTTCATACTGACATTTCTACTTGATAAAACCTTGAACCTGCTCTCAAAAGTTGAAAGATAGATATGAGGTCTAAAATCCATTGAAATGTCCTTTCCATTCATCTTGGACAATACTAACAAGTTTTGCAGTCATCTTGGTGCTCAATTGGAACATCATCATCATCATCATCATCATCATCATGGGAAAGTATGGGAAAGCAGGGTATAAGAATGTCTAATATACTAGTAAATGACTTGTATTAGGTATAATAATATATATATATATATATAGTTATTGGTGTTGTAGTGAATAACTTGTGTTGTTGATATTACGTTTTGGATTTAACTCTTGGACAATTTCTTACATACTCCATTGTTAAGTGGTATTTTTAAATTAACATAATTGTTATTTTAGTTTTTTTAAGTTTTATATTTTAGCATCTTGATAATATATAAAATAGTAAAAAATAAATTATTTTAAAATTTTAGAAAATTATAAAATTAAAAATTAAATAAAATTGATAAAATTTCAAAAATAAATAAAGTGAGAGAAAATGAGGAATAATTGTTTTAAACCCTACAGAAATTCTCTATATTATGTATATTGAAATATCCAATACTGTTCTTTAAAACAAACATAGAAAACAAACATTAAACTGATTTATTTGTTCTCTGTTTTTACCTCTTCGTTTCTTGACATAATTTTTACAAAAGATAAAATTTGAATATGATTTCTTTTTCCAATTTGAGTTTCAAAAATAATTTAAATGTAATGAAAAATTGAATTAAATTTGAAACATAATAGCTTTTGGCTGAAAAAAAATGGCATCAAGGTCAATTTCATAAGCCTTTGCAATATCAGTTCTAGATGTTCTTTAAGGACATGAAGCTCAACTTAATAATATTACTAATTTGGTTTCGAGAAACATTGATGAAGTATGTAATGATCTAACTTTTTATTTCATTTTTAATTTATTATTAGATTCTATTAAATACTAATTTTATTTATTTCTTATACAATTTAGTTTTGTAACAACATTAGAGGTGTCCATAGGCCGGGCGGCTCGGTCCGGCCCGACGGCCCGCCCGAAATATGGGAGGGTTCGGGTAAAAATATAGGCCCAAAATATGGGTTTGGGTAAAAAAAATGAAGCCCGTTTAGAAAACGGGTCGGGCCTCGGGCACCACTTTTTTGGCTCGGGCCCGGCTCAGCTCGGCCCAAATATAATAAATATATTTTTTTAATTTTTTTAATTTTAAAATATTTTTAAAATACTTTTTTATTTTTTTATTTTTAAAATAATTTTTTGTATTTATTAAAAAATAGGTCGGACCGGCTGGGCTCGGGCTTAGGAATTTTTTCCCGGGCTGGGCCTAGGAAAAATTTTAGGCCCATATTTTGGGCAGGGCCTAGGATGCAGGCTGAAATTTTTTCTTGGCCTGGCCCGGCCCATGGACACTTCTAAACAACATATTCAAGATTTTATTTTTCTAGAATTTTTATATAAAAATTTCTATTTTATACTTTGAAGGGTTTTTTTTATAATTTTTGCATAAAATCAAGGTCAAATTGATAGAAAATATAAAATTGAGGACTAAAATAATTATTATATCAATTAAAACAAGCGCCACTTAACATTCGAGTAAAGAAAACAAATAATTTCGAAAACATGAGTGACCAAATTATAAATTTGTTTAGTTAAGTTTAGTATGAATGTTTTTCATCCTATTTCTATTAATTACTAATCTTAAAAATGAATTAATAATTTTGTTTTGAAACATGCAATTTAATGATTTAATATTTGTGACATTTATAAATTGATTCTAGAATGATGACATTTATAAATATATATATACGCTTTTAAAAAGATTTGGGTAGACTCCATCACAGGTCATCTAATTATTGTCCATTTTCTTTTTAGTCACTAACTATTAATTTATTTTTAATTTGGTCACTCAACTAATTGAGATTGTTTTTTTTATCCATTTTCGTTAAGTGCGTTAAAACTTTTATCGGAGGGTGATGTGGCAGTTAAAAATCGATATAACAATAAATTTATCTATCAACTTTGACATGTGTGCTAGGTGGAAGTGGCTGAAAAGGAGGGTTGGAACCATTAGTTGGATACACAACTGGGTTTATTAGGCTTTTTCAGGTCGTTTTCCATAAAAGAGTTAGGGGCAGCCTGCACTGAAGTTTGAGCTTGAGATTCTAAACGGAATTGGGATTTCAAGCAGTGGACGAAAGCAAGTTGTTGCTTTGCTATTGAAGATATTGAAGAAAGTTCCAAGAGATAGCCTTGTCCTTGGGCAGCAGCTACCCCATTTTTCTTCTCGCCTGTTTTGTGTATTATTCTGCAAATCACCCATTCTTCCTGCAAAATAACACCATTTCAATCTTATACTATTGAGTATTTGACAATTCAGTGTTGCATGCTCATGCTTTTAGCCTTTTTTAAATCTTGTTTAATCAGTGCATGAACAATAAACATGCAACTAGTGAGTGAAATGAAGGCCATCACATCAGAAATTACTCCACTGTTTCATCATATTATTGTTATTATTAGCATTCAGCTGAGAAGAATATGTCAACCCAGAAATCATACAAACAGAATATATCTACTTCTATTTAACGATAAATTAGGTTCAAATAAGAAAAAAGAGAAGTTTTATGTGTTCGAAAACCCTAAAACCATGGACGAACATCAATTTTAACGATACAAACAAGTAAATTCCACGGAAAAGCTCACTCAAACATGAATAACCCAAACCCTAAACACGAAAAAAAAAAGAGAAATGAAACCGGTTCATGCTTACCCAAAAAACATAATCCCCACTGGTCTGTCTTCGTCTAAATGCTGTGAAGAATTGAATAACTAAACCGACGAGATGAAGAATCGAATAAACTAAAATAAAAACCAGCAGCAGTTCTACAGGATCGACTCAGTGAATGACTGGAATTAGAGATGTGGAAGAGATTTCGAAAGGGAATTAGGGATTTGGAAGGGAAAGAAAACTAAATTTAGGGGCTGGGTGCGGAAAAGGGGAAAAAATGTGACGCTAAGCAGAACGACGACGTTTTGAATAATTGAACTGTTCCTCAAACGAAACGGCGACATTCTGAACATTTTCTAATACGAAGTTGCGACATTTTCAGAAAAACGCCGCTAAAGCTAACATTTTGCGGCGTTTCAGATAAAAACGCCACTAAAGAGTTAAAATCATTTAAGCAAACGACGTCGTTTTCATACACATTTTGATATATATTTGCGGCATTTCTATAAAAAAAAACGCCGCTATTGCATACCTTCTGTGGCATTTTTGATAAAAACGCCACTAAAAATCAAATTCATGTAACCAAACAGCGTCGTTTTATATAATTTTAAACACATTTTTGCAGCGTTTCTGGTCCAAACGCCACTACTGTTAAAAATTTCCAAATATTTAATAATTTTAAAAAATTAAAATATCATACAATAATATGACATTATTTTTAATTATATTAAATGGGAAATTTGATTTATAGTGCTTGCATTTTACTTAAAATTTATAGTAGGAACTTAATCCGAATAGTGTTTGTATTTTCTAAAACTTCAATTTAGAAATTTAATTCGGTGAAGTCAGGTTGTATTTTTCAAAAATAGTAATTAACCTAAACCCTAAACCATAACCCTTATCCTAAAAACCATAAATTGTAAACTCTATTCCTTAGACACTAGATCATATACCCTAAACCCTTAAACCTTAAACCCACAAACCCCAAATAATAACCCATAAACTCTAAACCCTAAACTTTAAACTCTCTTATCCCTTCAACCCTAAATCTTAAACCTGTAAATCATAAACCATCACCCTTAACCCCTAACACCTACACCTTAAGCCCCAACCTCAAATGATAAACCACAAACCATAATACATAAACCATTAATTCATATCCCCTAAACCTTGAATCATAAAACATTAACTATAACCCCCTAAACCACTAACCCTTAACCCCAAACACCTAAACCTTAAATCCCAACTCTTACACCATAATCCCTAAATTTTTAACCTATATTTCTTAAACCCTAAATCATAGAACATATATAAACTATAAACCCTAAACCCTGAATCATAAAACATATATAAACCTTAAACCTTAAACTTTAACCCTTAAACAATAAACAATAAACCGTAAGGCCTAAACCCATAATCCCTAACCCGCCAATGCGTTTAAAGCTCAACAAAAAAAGGTTGTTTTGCTTAACTTTTTGCGGCGTTTTCAAAAAAGCGCCGTTAATACTTGAATTTTGCAGCGTTTTTTGTAAAGCGCCACTAATGTATCTAAACCTCCACAAAAAAAACGACATCGTTTGCTTAAATCTTTTTGCGGCGCTTTATTTCTGTGGCATTTTTATAATTGCGGCGCTATTTTGAAAACGCCGCTAATTCTTGACTTTTGCGACGTTTTTAGGAATGTGTCACTAATGTCTCTAAATCTTAAAAAAAAACGTCGTCGTTTGCCTAAAACTATTGTGGCACTTTCGATAAAGCACCGCTAATGTTTGACTTTTGTTGCGTTTTTTGTAAAGCGCCACTAATGTCTCTAAAGTTCAACAGAAAAACGACGCCGTTTGCTTAAAACTTTTTGCGGCGCTTTATGCGGCGCTTCCCTTAAAGCGCCGCTAATGATTGACTTATGCGGCGTTTTTCGTAAAGCTCCACTAATGTGTCTAAACCTCAACATGTAAACGACGTTGTTTAATAAAAACTTTTGTGGCGCTTTGAAGAAAGTGCCGCTAATACATGATCTTTTGCGGCGTTTCCTTATAAGCGCCACTAATGTCTCTAAACCTAAAATAAAACGATGTCGTTTGTTTAATAGTTTTGCAGCTCTTTTACATGTTTGACTTTTGCGGCATTTTGCTTAAAGCGCCACTAATGTCTATGAAGCTCACTAAGAAAACGGTATCGTTTACCTAACTCTTTTGCTGCGTTTTTGGGAAATCGCCGCTATTGCTTATAATTTGCGGCGTTTATTTAAACTCGCCGCTATTAATTGATTTAAAAACGCCGCTATAAACGTCACTAAAAGCCTGTTTTGGTGTAGTGTGATGATCTAATGGTCACGTGTTTGATCCATGTTCATCGCATTTTAAAAATGTCGATAAATGGAGAGTGTTAGACTAAATTCTTCAAGGGTCACGTCTTCAGTCCGCTTTCATAGCCTTTATTTTTTAAAAATATACATAGCGCACTTGTCATTTAATGTAGTTGAAATAACATTTTTAAAATATGCATAGCTTAGTTATCATTTAATGTACTTGAATTTTGGGTTGTTGGATCAAGGAAGGGAAATTCGATGGAATTAATACTCAATGTAATTATTATTATTTTTACTTATAGTTGTGAGGATAGCTCATTGGGAGAGCGTCAGAATGAAGATCTGAAGATCATGTGTTCGGTCCACGTTCATCACATTTTAAAAATATCCATAGAGGAGGGTGTTAGACTAAATACTTGAAGAGTCACCTGGTCGATTCACTTTCACTATATTTTTAGAATATCCATACCTCGGTTTTCATTTAATGTAGTTGAAATAACATTTTTAAAATATGCATAGCTTAGTTATCATTTAATGCACTTGAATTTTGTGTTGTTGGATCAAGTAAGGGAAATTCGATGCAATTCATACTCAATATAATTATTATCATTTTTACTTATAATTGCGAGGATAGCTTAGTTGGAAGAGTGTAAGAGTGAAGATCTAAAGGTCCACGTGTTCGATCCATTTTCATCACATTTTAAAAATATCTGAAGAGGAGAGTGTTAGACTAAATACTTGAAGGGTCACCTGGTCGATCAACGTTCACAACATTTTTAAAATATCCATATCTCAGTGTTCATTTAATGTAGTCGAAATAAAAATTTTAAAATATTCATAGCTTATTTATCATTTATTGAACTTGAATTTTGTTGTTCGATCAAGTAAGGGAAATTCGATGCAATTCATACTCAATGTAATTATTATTTTTACTTACAGTTGCGAGTATAGCTCAGTTGGGAGAGCGTTAGACTGAAGATCAAAAGGTCACGTGTTCGATCCTCGTTCATCACATTTAAAAGATATCCATAAAGGAGGGTGTTAGACAAAATTCTTGAAGGGTCACGTCTTCGATCCACTTTCACAATATACGTTCGTCACATTTTATAAATATCCATATCGTCTTCGATCCACTTTCATAGCCTTTTTTAAAAAAATATGTATAGCTTAGTTATCATTTAATGTACTTGAATTTTGGGTTGTTGGATCAAGGGAAGGAAATTTGATGGAAATAATACTCAATGTAATTTTTATTATTTTTACTCACAGTTGAAAGTATAGCTCAGTTGGGAGAGCATCTGACCCGTATCGATTGGTGGTTAGACCGGATCGATCAGGTCGTCACTGACGCGGATCGAACCGACAGTAGTCGAATCAACTCGGAGTGTCGTAAGGGTGTCGCACTTGCACCACCGGACACGGCGGTGCTGGCAGCTACGATGATGTGTTCCAATGGACGGCGATGGTTGGTCATCTGTGGTTGAGCAGTAGAAGAGTTAAACTCCTACTGGAACTCTACCAAAGAATTTGATTTCAGATTAATTATTTCAACAATAATATTATTTTAGTAGTTTAATATTAAATTAAATTTAATACTTATCTTAATAATATTTTATTAATTTAATATTAAAGTGATTGTCTTAATATTAAATTTAAAAACATTATATTATTTTAATAAGATTTATTATTAAATTTAATCTAATATTTATCTTGACAAATATTATATTAATTTAATATTAAAGTGATTAAGTTTAATCATAGTTGAACTCTCTAAACTCTCCCAATATAAAGAGAGCCTTAGGTCATTATTTTTGACACACTTAAATGCAAGAGAAAGTTGTATAGAGAAAATTCTCTGAAGAGGTTATTTAAGAAAATTTCTAGAGATAATTTTATGATTTATAACTTGACCCAAAAGTTTAAGAAATTGTGAAATTACCTCACTGGTAATTTTTGTGAAAAAAATTTCTGATTTGAAGCAAGCCCACACTCGATAGACGTGAGCTTGAGGGTAGCAAAAAAGACTACTCAGTCAAGAAGCTTATCCTAGACGAATCGGAAGGTACAATTTTGATTAAGTGTTTATTACTTTAGATATCATAATCAAGATCTTGTTTTGAAAAATCTTTTAAAAATCTAGTTTTTCCCTAAATTTATTTTTCGCTGCATTTTTCAAACCCGTTTTTTCCAACAAGTCGTGCATTTAACATATATCAACAAGTCATTTGATAATTAATCACAAGATTAACTAGCCCGATGAACTATAGCAAAATAATTCAGATATTCGGGTAACTACACTACACCAATGAGCACCGCAGTGCCATCAGGGGTATGATTGTACAATCAGGGGCACCAAAGTGTGAACAAGGGCACCGAAGTGCAAACCCGTACAAGCGCGCATTCAAACTCTATTGGCATGTCAATCGTATCCTAATTGTTTACTACGTTCAAACGGGCATTTATACAAGATTCATAACATTTATAAGTCAGGGCACTTCCATGTTATCAATACACATGTTGTAACAAGCCACATTCATTCAAAAATCCATATGAATCATGTTTCATAAGTATTCAATAATTCTCAATTAGGTCCTTCCTTACCTTAGCATTAGTGTGTAACATTCTAAATCCCAACTCACAATATTAGCAACATATATATACTCACAATTCAATAGTAAAAAATATGTATAAATACATTTCTATACCTTATGAACTTACCTAATATATTCGGATAATGAGTTGGTTCGTAGGGGCTATTTTGCAATTTTTTCTTTTTATTGGTTTTCCTCTGCATAATTCAATATTTGATCTATATAATAGTTAAATTCAATTTATCAATCTCAATTGCATTACCATGCTCATTTTCATGCATATAACCTATTAATTACCAATTACACATACATCCCTATCCAACCTTCAAGCATTAAACTTTACCGAAATTTCATGTTAAACTTGTCATACTTTCATTTTACTCCCTAAACTCAAAATTAACCAAAATCTCTTTACAAATTAGTCCTATTTAACAACCAAGCTTATAAATATATCATTTAACCTCAAAAACATCTAAAAACATTAATGGCAAGTTTTAAAACCTTTAACAATTTTACGAAATAGGCCCTGAGTTAGCTAGATTAAGCTACGATGATATTAAAAATATATATAAATTACGAAAAAGGGATTTAGATAGGACTTACATGCAAAGGCCGGATAGTTTGAGCATTCATAACAATGGTATTTTGATTCTTTTCCTTTCAACTTTTGATGGAAGATGAATAAATAAAAATATTAATGGTTTTGTTTTATTTAATTCCAACATATTATAAACTAATTATAATTATTTTAACATATAATCACCTAAAACAAAGCAATTACTGTCCACTACTTTAACATTAGGGTCTAATTCCCTTTTTTATCCTTGCACATTCACTAGTTAAGCCATTTTTACTAACAAAATCTAAAATGATTAAGTTTTATGATTTTTACGATTTAGTCATTGTACCTTAATTAGCTATCCAAATACTAAAATTTTCGGACCAAACTTCAATTCACCTATACAATAGCTCTGCAAATATTTAATAATACTTACAAGCTTGGTTTATGAAAACAAGGTCCTAATACCTTCTTTTCCAAAACTACTGACTTATGGACAAGCCACTTGCACCTTGACTAATTGATCAATTAATAAAATCTGTCAAATCACAATTCACTAAATCACTAAATTTGACTTATAAATATTATTTAAAAATATTTACGGACTCACTCGTCGGAATTGTGGTCTTGAAACCACTATTTTCGACACCAATGAAAAATGGGTTGTTATAAGTAATATGTGAAAATAATAAGTTATTGTTATAAGTAATATGTGAAAATAATAAATTAACATGGCATTACACATATGGTAACATGTTTAGTGCATCAGATATTGGAAATAACTAAATTTTACTTAATGAATTTAATAGTTATTTTTGGTGAAGACTGGAATTTTAAAATTTGTAAAGTATAAGGACTAAAAATGATCAAATAAAAGTACAAGAATTAAATCCACAACTTTCGCAAAGTATAGAGACTAATAGCATAGTTTAACTTATATTAAATTTCAACAAGTGGTTCTCAAGTTTGGTAAAAGTACCATGGAGGCCATTGTACTAGGAGTCAAGTTACATTTTGCCCTCTCTACTAAAAAAATGAGCAAATTAGTCCTTGTATGCTAGATCAGAGAGCAAACTGGTTCTTTTGTTAGAAATTCCATCCATTTACTGTTAAAAATGGTCCATATACGTCAACATGATGTACACCTAGCACGCCATGCGTAAATGTTTGGTTACTCTGTCAGTCACGCCAGTTTTTAATAGTAGAAATTGATGAAATTTTTAATAGAAATGATCAGTTTACTCTTTGATCTAATATATAGAGACTAATTTTCTCAAGTAAAGAGGTAAAATGTAATCTAACTCCTAATAAGAGCCTCTATGATACATTTACGCCCAAGTTTTTGAGCTTGTTAAAGTTTGACAACTGAATTTCAAATGTCAAAATATGCTCATGTGGATCTTCTTCTTTTTTCTATTTAAAATTTTCTTCAGAATTAGATTGAATCAGTTGGGGTATTGGTCTGAAATAAGAGGTCGGATCGGTTAACTTGCGAACTGATTAAACTAATCGGCTGAACTGATTTCCTTTATCTTTTAAATATTTTTAATAATTTATTCAAATGAATTAGACAAACTTGTTGGATCGAAAATTAATGGTATAATTGGTTCGATTACTAGTTCAATTATAAAAAAACCTTATTTGACATCGGTGAAATTTTGATGAACTTAAATAAGTATACTTACTAGTAAGTAAAATTTAATAAAAGAAATACTAATGCTATTAATGATTGAAGTAAAATTTTTAAATTAAAAATAAAAAAAAGTAAATTTTAATTTTAATTTTCTAATTATATAATTTACATCTCAATTTTCTCCAAAATACTAATTTCAAATATAAAACTCGAACAGGATCTTCTTACCTTGAGATCAGCTCCACCATATCAGATCCCTTTTATTCTTGGAACCGGGTTACGTGGACCGGGTTATTGTCTCCCCCAAATTCTGTCTCATTTTCTTCTCCCCTTTCTTCTTTGAAATTACGCGCCGGTTTTTTTTCCTTCACTTTCTCAACTTCATACAAAAACTGGAAAATTTTTACACTTCATATCACTTATTTTGGCAGCTAATCTCGTACTCCCCCCCCACCCTCTTTTTTAATATATTTTCTCCTTTTTATTTGATTTACTTGCTGTTGAAAACTAAGTTCTTTCTTTGTTTGTTTTTTTGTTTCAGGTTTTGAATTTTAGAGCTTAATCTATTACTATGGCCGACTCAAGAAGGTAAAATTTCTCCTTTTTTTGTTTTTTTTTTGGGGGGGTGAATATTATGTATTGAAGGAAAAAAAATTTGCAGTGAGGATAGTAGCAACACACTTCGAATACTAGTAGCGACGGATTGTCATTTAGGTTATATGGAGAAAGATGAAATACGACGACATGATTCATTTCAATCATTTGATGAAATATGTTCAATTGCAGAGGATAGACAGGTATATTTGCTAAAACATGGAATTTCTTCCTTAATTTCTTTTAGTGTTGGTATGCACTGATTGTGATTTGGTATTAGGTGGACTTTTTACTTCTTGGAGGAGATCTTTTCCATGAAAATAAGCCTTCGAGGTCAACTTTGGTTAAGGCCATTGAGATTCTTCGTCGGCATTGCCTTAATGATCAACCTGTGCAGTTTCAAGTTGTTAGTGATCAGACTGTGAATTTTCAGAATGCGTAATGGTTCTCTCTTTTTCGGTGTCGTCTTGTATCTTACCTTTGTCTTTTACCTTGCCATAAGTCATAAGGCTCATATTTTTGTCTAGCTAGTGATGTGATAATATTTAATCAATGATTCTATGCCCAAATGTTTTTTCTTTTTTTGGTAAATTTGTTTAGTTAATTAAAGTAAGTTCATTTACTTGCTTTGTAGATGTATATGCACCCGATATGCAAATATGCTCTTTCCATTGGTTGCTTGATAGCTGGTTCACAGATTTTATCACGTTCATTTGTAAAATGCATTGCTCTCTTTACAGATTTGGGCATGTGAATTATGAAGATCCTCACTTCAATGTTGGCTTGCCCGTGTTTAGCATTCATGGAAACCATGATGACCCTGCTGGAGTGGTAAGGAATTCATTGAAACATGCCTTTCCCCCACTGTATCTTTCATTCTATAGATAAATCTTGCTTGTTCAACCTTTTCTCTAATTTTGGTGTTCCATCCTATGTCTCATAAATTTTCATGTTTCTCTAATCCCATGTCTGTCTACATATGGGATACGATAATCATAGATAGAACTTTCCAACTGTTTACTCCCTTTTTGATTTGTTAGGTAATCTTGTTTTCATAGAGTGAATAAGTCTGCTGTTCTTAAAATTATTTGTGCGTTCTGTTCCTAAGTGTTTATTGGTGACAGGACAACCTTTCTGCAGTTGATATTCTTTCTGCATGTAACCTTGTCAACTACTTCGGGAAAATGGTTCTTGGTGGTTCAGGCGTTGGTCAGATTACACTCTACCCTATTCTTATCAGGAAGGTCTGCTTGTCATTTTGTTAATATGAGCTAGAAAGGTAATTGTCTTTCATTTGAAAACTTATGTTTCTTTTTGAATTGCAGGGCTCAACTGCTGTAGCTCTTTATGGTCTTGGGAATATTAGAGATGAGCGGCTCAACAGAATGTTTCAGGTACTCTACAAGTTAAAGTTGATCATTTTTACAGCTCATTAGTTTCTGAGTTCCTGAATATTCAGTTAAAATTCCTGTTTATTTGGTTTATTGTATTTGGTTTCTCAGACCCCACATGCCGTGCAATGGATGCGACCTGAACCTCAAGAAGGATGTGAAGTGTCTGATTGGTTCAACATTCTGGTGCTTCATCAGAACAGGTTCTGTGTGTGTGTGGTTGTTGCAGTCCTTGTCTGTGTGTATCATGTTTACATATGTTCTGTGTTTTGATTGAGTTATTTCATGCATGACCAAAATTAGAAGTGGAAAAGGATGTTATGATGTAAATTCACATTCGGACATATTAAATCTTTTTATAATGTGGCTTGCAGAGTGAAGATGAATGCTAAAAATGCGATAAATGAGCGCTTCTTACCACGCTTCCTTGATTTCATAGTGTGGGGACATGAACATGAATGTCTTATTGACCCTCAGGTGCTGGAGGTGTAAAATATTTTTGTCTTAGCCTTTATACCTTTGAGGATGCAAAAAAAATTGAAGGTTGATTTTAATTTCATAGGAAGTACCAGGGATGGGATTTCACATTACTCAACCAGGTTCCTCCGTTGCAACGTCACTGATTGATGGAGAATCAAAGCCAAAACATGTGCTCCTTTTAGAAATTAAGGTTGCATGTCTATGAAAGATTGGATTTTTCATGTAATCAATCAGCATCTGTTTCTTCATTATATTTTCTCTCCATAATTTGCTGCTTTTTTTGTAGGGAAATCAATATCGTCCAAACAAAATACCTTTGACATCAGTGAGGCCCTTTGAATATACCGAGGTAAAGCAGTTCCGTTTTTAATTATTTTTAAAAGTATTTCAAAAGGCAAGAAGTTGAGAATAATTCTTTTATCCTACTCATGTTCATGATTTAGGTTGTGCTGAAGGACGAACCTGACATTGATCCCAATGATCAAAACTCAATTCTTGAACATTTGGACAAAGTGGCAAGTCTCTTTCTTGCATGATATAACAGTTTTGGACTTTCTGAGTTCCTATATTATCCAATAGAGAAGTTTAACAAATTAAGTCTTTTAGTTATTTATGGTAGGGACAAAATCCTTTGCCAACTTCTTAGTAATAACTTAACTTTTGATTTAGGTGAGCGGTCTGATTGAGAAATCTAATAGGAAAGCTGTCAATGGATCAGAGCAGAAGCTCCCATTAGTCCGAGTTAAGGTAATTTCAGACTCTGTTTTGTGAACAATGCTACTATGATAGCTTATGTGTACACCTGAGTTTTTTCTTTCCCACTGACATGTTTCACCTTTGAGAGGTAGAACAACCTGTCCCTTTCCCTTGCACTCTAGTGTGTATCACACTCAAGAAGGAAATTGAAGAAAGACTGTTAAAGATCTCTAACTCAACTAAGCCCAACAACCCTTTTTTCTATTTTGATTTATTTTTAGCCATGATTTCTTTTATGCATTTTTCTTTTCAACTACCTCTATCTTCTTTATCTCCCCTTGCATTCTCCTTTTCCCCCCCCTTTTATGATGTTTTATTGTTGGATGTGAGGGTTGGTATATGGTGACAGATATAAAGGATCTCACTTAAAAATTTCGATGTTGTCAAATGAGTCATATGTCTAAAATCTTTTACTATATTCAGAAAACTTTCGTCATGGTATCTTTGTTGTTAGCACTTCATCATTTGGAAAATGCTTACACATCCCCTTTTTTTTCTTTTTTGTTTCTTAGATCATCCATCCTGTATTATTTGCAATTTTTTATTATTATTCTACTTTACTCTATGCTTGTCTTGATTCTGTAAGGCGTTGATTTCCAAAAAGAATGTACCTTAGCATTCAGAGATAACCTTTTCAATATTACTCTGCGATATTTAGGTGGATTACTCTGGATTCATGACAATAAATCCTCAAAGATTCGGGCAGAAGTATGTTGGGAAGGTATCTTGAGGCTATTGCTTGTACCATACGATGAATAAGTCTCATTTTTCTTTCATTTACACACTAAATTATTAGAATTCAATATTTGCAGGTTGCAAATCCTCAAGATATTCTTATATTCTCCAAGTCTTCTAAAAGGAGTCAGAAAGAAGGTAAACAAGCTTATGCCTGCTGAAATTAATCTTGTAAACCCCTATTTCTTAAGAAAATTAGGTAGCCAGTTAAATGTTCTGCTACAAGGCTCAAGGGGCGAAAGTGACAAACATATACTGAAACTGCTGTTGGCTTGGAAGCTTGATTTCACTTTTGAACACTATCAGATATTATTACTTGTTAGAGAAATCTGCCATAAGATGCTTCCAAAACAGCATCTGGATTGTCAAAGCTCTCCTGATGTCTTAATCTTATCTGCTTGATGCTAGCTCATAGAAGCATGGTATAGCTTGAGTTCAACTTAAAAGGTTTTTTTTAATGGTTGTAGCCAAAATTGATGATTCTGAAAGGCTTCGTCCAGAAGAACTAAATCAACAGAATATAGAAGCATTAGTTGCTGAAAACAATCTGGTAAATCAAACTTAGCATTCCCTGTTTCCTTAGCCTCTTTCTTAATTTTTATATATATCACTTAATACTTATTTCATTTAGTCCTGGAGGGTACTGAGCATAATCATCTCGAAATATTGTTCCTATGGAAACTATTTTTTTATTGAAAACTAATTATTCTATTTTCGATGCATGCTCAATTGTACATGATTAAGCATGAATTGAGCACTTCTGCATATGAAAGTTGTATTAGATTCCAGTTTTCTTTGAACTAGTGCGCTCAGTGGGACTTGCATGACAGGAAACAAAGATTTATTCTGAAGTTTATTCACCTTTAGCCTGACCCTTATCATGTCTATCTTGCAGAAAATGGAGATTCTTCCAGTCAATGACTTGGATGTTGCGCTGCACAATTTTGTTAATAAGGATGACAAAATGGCTTTCTATAACTGTCTGCATTATAATCTTGAAGAAACTCGTGTAAGTATTTACAGGCTACCCAGTATGCTGTTCACATAATGCAAATCATAATGTCTGAATGGGGTGGGGAAGACCAAAGAAGAAATGGCAGAAAGTATTAAAAGGAAACAACTTCTGCTGGTTTAACTCATGGTTCTAAATAGAGCTCAATGGCTTTATTTGATCCGTACAGCCTTACTTGATTTCGAAAAAGGCTTGTTTTGGTCCTTGTTTGATTTTATGTCCACTGGATCTTCCAGTAATAAATTCCTTTTGGGTGGTATATTGCAACATAAGCTTATGATTTTCTGCTTGTATTCGCTTGACAGTGGTTAGTTCTTTTCTTCATTGGTAGTGATTTTTTCACTCTTTTGATTTGACAGAAAAAAATTGGAAAGGATTCAGATGTTTCAAAGTTTGAAGAGGAAGACTTAATTCTTAAAGTTGGAGAGTGCTTGGAGGCAAGAACTTAAAGTTGATATAAACATTACTACAAACTTTTACTGCTAAATGCAATACCCTCAACTGGAAAATTGTTCCTTGGTCAATTGTTCTTTTTTGCTTGTGCCTCCGATAGATGGAAATGGTAGGCTATACTTCAATTCATCTGTTAATTTTACAGGAACGTGTCAAGGAAAGGTCTTCGCACCCTACAGATACCTCTCAGTTCACATCCAGTATGCAGTCGTTTGAGGTATCTTATTTTATATTTGCTCTGGGCTAGTCAACCATGATAACATGTATGTTGCTTCTGGTTGCTTATATAAAATTTTCTGCATCTAAACTTCTCTTTCTTCAATATTATAGAACATCCGGAGCAAAAATGTTACAGGAATAGGAAGTGCAGCCTCCTTTAGTGATGATGAAGACACAGCGCAAATATTAAGCTCCGCAAATAGAGGCCGGAAAGGGTCTTCGTCAGCTTCTCGATCATCACGTGATGCTTCTGAACTTGGTAAAAGTTCCACTAGAGGAAGGGGTAGAGGTAGGGGCAGAGGCTCTAGTGGCTTAAAGCAGACAACTCTTGATGCTACTTTGGGGTTTCGCCGTTCTCAAAGGTGACACTTCGATCTAACCTGTGGACTAGTAATTTGACTTAGGTCTACAGAAAAAAAGTATCAGTACAATGCAATATAAATCCCAATACCTTCTTATGAGACTGTTAACTCTAGTTTAATGCTAAATGTTTCTTGCTTTGTACTAATGGTGCTTCTAATTTTGCTACTACTTGAAAATGAAACTAAAGAGCTCACAACTAGAAATATGAATTGTTGTTAGTAGTATGCCATATATCTTTCTTTATTGCACTAGAGATTTCATTATTAATTTCTTTACAAGTTTGGATATTTGCATCACTGACTAAGTTTCATGGGTAATTTGCCTAAAGCAGATCTACCTCGGTTAAGGTTCAAAGTATTGCTGATGATGAGGAGAACGTTGACTCTGCTTCAAGTGAAGAACATGAAATTAATGAGGTTGAAAGCAATTCGGTATGAAATCCGTTCTCAATTAATTTCTTACCAGCATCCATGTTTCATTTCCTGTTGCTCCTCTTTGACTGTACACGGTAATCGCAAATTAAAGAATGATCGCCTTTTAAACATGGATTATCCCTCGAAAAAGTCTTCTTTGTTTTTATATCTGAATCTATGTTATCTGGACTAGGATGCGAGTGTTAGACATTGGTATGGGTTCAACACAGTATGTTCATTTTTTTGAAGCTTTTCCATGTATTTGGAGGGGCATCTTCCCATACCCATGTCTGAGTAATTGTCGGTAATGGATGTTGGACACGGGTAGTTATACAAAAATGAAGAGTCGGAGCAACATGGATTTGAATTGTGCTGTCCATATTGACATAATACACCCATATAAAATAATGTAAACATGGACTGATAAATGTTTCTTATCTTTCTTATCTTTTGAAGGAAAACGAAAATGATGAAATTACTAAAGGTAGAGGACGCAAAAGAGCTGCACCAAGGGGAAGAGGTAGAGGCACTACATCTAAGCGGGGAAAGAAATCTGATAACTCTTCAGTTCATAGTGGGTTCATGAACAAGCTTGACGATGATGACGACGATGATGCTGAAGAGATTGCTCGGAGATTTAATAAACCTCAACCTCGGGTTTGTGATCTTCTCTTTGTTTCTTCTGTGCACCCTTTTTTTACTCAGGTTTTAGTACATGTTTTACCGTAGTCGCTTCTAAATTACAAATTGTGTTCCGATTCTACTCTTAGCTTCACTGTGTTGTTAATCTCGGCAAGTTTCTATTCAGTATTCTTTTCCCTTCATGCATCAGGATTGCGTGATTGAAATTTGAACCTTTTCTCTTGTTTCTTAGGTAACAAAAAGTTATGGTGCTTTGAGAAGGTAAGAGTTGTCACGATTTACTGTCCCCCATCAGCATCTTAGCATCAACCTATATATGATTGTGAGGAAGAGCAACTCCATGCAGCAGCAGACCTTGGTCGAGAATGTACTGATCTGATTTGTACATTGCGTTTCCGATGCAAGAAATTTACTGTCAACTTAGTAAGAGTTGTGTACTGTTTTGCATATAACCAAAGCTGGTAAAGACGTTTCTAGTTCCGATTTGTTAAATTTTACTGTGATTCTCGAGAAATGTATGATTTTGTTAGAATAGCGGGTCCACTTGTAATTTATTAATTACATTTTATGAATGTCAACCACGTTAATTGGTAGTGGTAAAGTGAAAATGAGGATGGGAAAGGAAGCATGACTTGTTAGGAGAGGTGAGTAGCGTACAAAATGAAAAGAATGGGCAGTGAATCTGGACAGTCACAAGGCCTATTGATTCACTTCTTTACTAAATATATTTAATTTTATGAGAGCGTCAGACTGAAGATCTGAAGGTCGCGTGTTTGGTCCACGCTGACCGCATTTTCATTTTTTTTCTTTAAAAAATATAAATTGAAACAATAACCATCTAACTGCAATAAATAGTTGCGGGGATAGCTCAGTTGGGAGAGCGTCAGACTGAAGATCTGAAGGTCACGTGTTCGATCCACGTTCACCGCACATTTTACTTCTCTTCTTGTTAAATCTAGACCGTCCGAATGATGAAATATGAGAAATCTCGACCGTCTAAATTCGTTTTCTTCTTCTTCATTTTTTTGTTCTCTTTTTCTGGGAATCTCGCTTAAAACCTCGACCATCCAAACCGGCAAATGTTTTAATAACTTAAAATCTAGATAGCAAAACCTTAATAGGATACACGAATTTCATATGCAGACATTTGGGTTATTTAAGATTTGATCCCTAAATTATATCTAATTTTTAATTTTGTCCTAATTTAATATTTGAACTGTTTTTTTGTTATATTAATCCAAAAAGTTAAACAGGTTGAAAAAAAATCGCACATTCAGCCAATAAAAATATGCCACCTGATTGTTTCTCTACACATGTTTAATGACATGACACCTATAATAAATTCAAAATTCAAATATATATATATATAAATTATAAAAAATATAAAAATAGACACGTACATAATTCCTTGAAAAGCATTTATAAAATTATAAATATATAAATTCAAAAAAAATTCTGAGAGTTTGTTTTTATAATATATAAATTATATAATATAAAATTTTGAAAAATAAAATTTGAAAACTTAAATTGAAATATAAATTTGATTTGTCTTATTTGAAAATATAAATATAAATTGTTTTTGAAAAACAAAATAGCTTGAAAAACTTAAATTGTGAAAGATAGAAAGTTTGGAGAAACAAATTTTTAATATCTGTATTGAGTGTTTGAAGTCGTGTCCTTTATTACAAAACTAGGAGCCTATTACAAAGAGCTCGTGCCTCTTTACAATATTTTTTCTGGGAAATTCAATCCCTTACATTATTACAAAGATTGCATAATAGCTAATTTTCATATTATTATTATAATTTGCAAATAATATATTCTCTCTGTTGATACTATTTTTTGATAAAACGGGGTCGACTTAAATTTTGAAAACGAACACGGGAGTCGCCACCAATCTTTTTTGATGAGGTGTGATCGAGTCACCTCGAAAAGTGCTTGTTTATAATAAACGGTTAGATTTTTATTAAAACCACGATTTTGGTCCACAAAATTCAAAAAAACGGGTTCGGAAGTTGGTTACGTACGAGGAAAGATTAGCACCCTCGTAACGCCCAAAAATTGGTACCTAGTTATTAATTAATGTCTTAGTGTCGAAGAATGAAGAGATCTAAAATACGATCCTTTATTAAAATTATTAAAAAAATGCTTGAATAAATCGAAAGGAGAGTTAAAGACCCACTTGTTTCAAAGTAATGAAATATCACATCCCGTAAGTTAGGACACAATATTTGGAACCATAGAGAATAAGCTTGCCTTTAATTTTTATTGAAATTTTATATTTTTGAAAATTAGAAGGACATTTTACTATTTTGGTTTAATGAGAAAAATCGAAATCCCGTAAGTTAGGGTACGGTTTCTCGGGTTACCAAAACACGAAATGTTACCTCATAACGAAACTTCTTTTATTTTTTTGAGGTTTTTTTTAAAGGGTATTTAGCTATTTAGGTTTAGCGAGAAAATTGAAACCCTATAAGTTAGGGTACGACTTCTCGAATCTCTAAAACGCAAAGTATTGCCTTAATTTTCAAAAAAAAATCTCTTTTTTTATTAATGGGCATAAGTAGATGAAATATCTATCAAAACGCGCGTAGTTTATTCGGTTATGCCTTAAGAAATCGTTTAAAATCTTTGGAAGGATCATACGGCTAACAATGATATTATAATAGAATTGAAATGATCATGACATAACGTGCATCATAAAATACATATAACAATAATACTAACGAACCTTAATCCCAATATGCATGAATAATAATAATGCAAGTAACAATATAACAATAACAATAAATATTATACTAATGAATCTAAATTTGAAAAGTATTTGAAAATAACAAATAAATAAATGATGGAATAAAATTGCAATAATAATGACAAAAATGAAATAAACAAGCCAAATTAAAAATAATGAATAAATAAATAAAAATAAAACTAATGTAATTTTGACCAAAAATTGAAAATAAATAAATAAATAAAATTGTTTTGTGCTTTTTTTTAAAGGAAAAAAAGAATAAAAATAAAAATAAACAGGCTAGGGACCGAATTGAAAACGGACTGAAATTCGAGGTCAAAATTGCGAATAAATAAAACAGGATTGCCAGGGGACTGAAGTGAAACGCGCTCAAAGCACGAGGGACTTTCAGGGAAATAATCCCCTGTCCTAAAACGCGGTGCTTCAGCGAGGATTAAAATGAAATCAGCATAAAATTTATGGGCCAAAACGAAAGAAAACAAAAGGGTCAGATTGCACTACACTATAAAAGCGGAGGGGCTGAGCGCGCAAATAGCCCCTCCAGGTGCAACACGCGGATCCTCAGGGCCATCGGGTCAGGTCATGCACGGGTACCCCCATACGACGCCGTTTTGAGGCCACTGAAACATACCTCAAACGGCGCCGTTTTGCATCTATTATAAAGGTAATTTTTTTTAAAAATCATTCTGCCATTAGAAAATAGAAAAAAAAACTGTTAAAAACTCTCTCACTCTCTTCTCTTCTTCCCCAAATCTGGCTAGAGTGCCGACGAGCTTTTGTGGTGGCTCCGCCGCATCTCCGCCCTAGTGTTGCTGTGCCAGAAGGCTGACAGACGTCCAAAACCCCCCAAAAAAATTATTTTTTAAAAAAACTCCTATTTTCTAAAATACCCAACCGATTTGGGTGTTTTTGAAACAAAAGCAAAAAAAGGAAAAAAGAATGGCCTTTCGGCCTTACTGCCCTGTCGATTGTGACCCAGGAGAAACCCTAGAGGGCTCTCAGGGCCTTGACGAACGGAGGAGACCTCCGACGATGGTGCGCGATCCGGCCACAAGTACGTTTCCTTGTTTTTTTATATTTTTGAATGTAAATAATCCCCTGTCCTAAAACGCGGTGCTTCAGCGAGGATTAAAATGAAATCAGCATAAAATTTATGGGCCAAAACGAAAGAAAACAAAAGGGTCAGATTGCATTGCACTATAAAAGCGGAGGGGCTGAGCGCGCAAATAGCCCCTCCAGGTGCAACACGCGGATCCTCGGGGCCATCGAGTCAGGTCATGCACGGGTACCCCCATACGACGTCGTTTTGAGGCCACTGAAACATACCTCAAACGGCGCCGTTTTGCATCTATTATAAAGGTAATTTTTTTAAAAAATCATTCTGCCATTAGAAAATAGAAAAAAAAACTGTTAAAAACTCTCTCACTCTCTTCTCTTCTTCCCCAAATCTGGCTAGAGCACCGACGAGCTTTTGTGGTGGCTCCGCCGCATCTCCGCCCTAGCGCCGCCGTGCCGGAAGGCTGACAGACGTCCAAAACCCAAAAAAAAAATTATTTTTTAAAAAAACTCCTATTTTCTAAAATACCCAACTGATTTGGGTGTTTTTGAAACAAAAGCAAAAAAAGGAAAAAAGAATGGCCTTTCGGCCTTACTGCCCTGTCAATTGTGACCCAGGAGAAACCCTAGAAGGCTCTCAGGGCCTTGACGAACGGAGGAGACCTCCGACGATGGTGCGCGATCCGGCCACAAGTACGTTTCCTTGTTTTTTTATATTTTTGAATGTATATAAAAGAATAATAAAAATATTGAAAAGAAAATCGCATAAATATTGAAAACAGAAAAACAAAAGTACAAAATCACCTTCGTTTTTTATTTTTAGTTCTTAGTGTTCGTAAAAGTGGAAGAAAAATACAATCATCCGATTTAGGCTTTTATATCCGATTTGAACAACTCTCTATTCTATTGTTTTTGTTTGTTTCTGTTGTCCGCTTCTGTTTGGCTTCTTCTTTGGCGTGTTATTTGCTATTGCAGGTGCCAGATGTGGTGGCAGAGAAGGCGTGACATGTGCTGGAGGCGTGGCAGAGGCCTGAAGACCTAGGTGCGGCGCACCTAGGGTTTTCTTTGGCTGAAACATGTTAAGTTTTGTGGGCCTAGGGTCAAATTTGATTTGGGTTAGAACTTTGGACTTGATTGGGTTTAGTTTGAGGCTTGTAGTTTTGTATTATTAGGCTTGAAATTTTTAGGTAGTGGGCTTGGGCAAATTGGGTTTGTTACACTCTCATTACAACATTTTTGTAGGGAATCTCATTGTTCATTCTTGGTTGTTTTTGCAGGGAATCTCACTATTCATTTTTGTCTTTGCTTGGTGGGGAACCTTAATGTTCATTCTTGGTTGCTTTTGGCAAAGAATCACTCTCGTTCATATTTGTCTTTGCTTTGTAAGGAATCTCACTATTCTTCTTGGTTGCTTTTGGTAGGGAATCACTCTTGTTCATTTCTGTTTTTGATTTGTAGGGAATCTCCCCTGTTCATATTCTGTTTTTGGACTGGGTGTATTGTATGTGCCAATTGCCATTTAGCGAATAAACCCATGCATATTGAGGTTCTACAAGCGATACTTCCTGATACTATATTTGAAGCGGTTGTTAGAATTTCTTATGATATCCAATTGAAACAAGTTCTTGCTAATGGTAAGAAAGAGACTTTGAATGTGGGTGTTGTTCTTATTTTACCAGAGGGGTTCGAGTTAGCCGCCTGATCGTCTTTCGCCCGATATGAAAGAAGAAATAGACAATCTTTCTTTTCATTCATCTCTTGCCTTTGCATAATTATCATCAATTTTTTCTTGATTCTGGTCATAGTTACTCATCTCTCTGTAAATTTATCAAAGTTATAAATATATAATTTATATATTATAAAAAATGATAAAAAATTCTAAAAGTTAAATAAAACGAAATTAAAATTTATAAAAAAAATTAAGAAGATTCCAAAAGTATATAAATTCTGAAAAATTATAAAAAAAATTAATAATATATAAACTCTAAAAAAATAAAAAATTTAAAAATTTAAAAACAATTGAAATTTTAGAAAACTTCAAAAAAGAATAGGTAGTGAATTGTAGAATCACATAATAAACATATTTAAAACTCGTGGCCAGTATCTATCCCCTCAATAGACTTGCAAAATGTAAAGGGTTAGTTACTGGGCTCGCTCTGATAGATACCTTTAAGAAAAAAAAAGCCTATTGATTTACTTATGTAGATATATCATGTTTTACAAGATCCTTTACACGATTGCGGGGATAGCTCAGTTGGGAGAGCGTCAGACTGAAGATCTGAAGGTCGCGTGTTCGATCCACGCTCACCGCAATTTACTTTTATTTCTATTTAAAATATTTTGATTGAAATACTAGCCATTTCCTTAAAGCAGAGTACTTGCGGGGATAGCTCAGTTGGGAGAGCGTCAGACTGAAGATCTGAAGGTCGCGTGTTCGATTCACGCTCACCGCAATTTACTTTTATTTCTATTTAAAATATTTTGATTGAAATACTAGCCATTTCCTTAAAGCAGAGTACTTGCGGGGATAGCTCAGTTGGGAGAGCGTCAGACTGAAGATCTGAAGGTCGCGTGTTCGATCCACGCTCACCGCAATTTACTTTTTTTTCTATTTAAAGTATTTAGATTGAAATAGTAACCGTTTCCTTAAAGCAGAGTACTTGCGGGGATAGCTCAGTTGGGAGAGCGTCAGACTGAAGATCTGAAGGTCGCGTCTTCGATCCACGCTCACCGCAATTTACTTTTTTTTCTATTTAAAGTATTTAGATTGAAATAGTAACCGTTTCCTTAAAGCAGAGTACTTGCGGGGATAGCTCAGTTGGGAGAGCGTCAGACTGAAGATCTGAAGGTCGCGTGTTCGATCCACGCTCACCGCAATTTACTTTTTTTTCTATTTAAAGTATTTAGATTGAAATAGTAACCGTTTCCTTAAAGCAGAGTACTTGCGGGGATAGCTCAGTTGGGAGAGCGTCAGACTGAAGATCTGAAGGTCGCGTGTTCGATCCACGCTCACCGCAATTTACTTTTCTTTGTTTAAAATATTTAAATTGAAATACTAACCGTTTCCTAATAATAGAGTACTCGCGGGGATAGCTCAGTTGGGAGAGGGTCGCGTGTTCGATCCTCGCTCACCGCATTTTCATTTTTTTTCCTTTTGAATATAATTTGAAGTAAAGCCATCTGAAGGCAAGAAATAATTGCGGGGATAGCTCAGTTGGGAGAGCGTCAGACTGAAGATCTGAAGGTCACGTGTTCGATCCACGTTCACCGCATTTTTTTTACTTTTCTTTTTGTTAAATCTAAACCGTCTAAAAGATGAAATACGTGAAATCCTGACCGTGTAAATGGCTTTCCCTTTTGTTTTTGTTCTATTTTTCTGGGAGTTTTAATAACTTAAAACCTAGACCGTCCAGATAGCAAAACCAATAAGATACAGCACGAATTTTATATGCAGACATTTGGGTTATTTAAGATTTGGTCCCTAATTAATATTCATTTTTCCATTTTAGTATCTAATGTTTTAATTTTGTCCTAATTTAATATTTGAACTATTATTTTGTTATATTAATCCAAAAATTAATAGGTTGAAAGAGTAAATTACACATTTAGCCAATAAAAATATGCCACGTTATTGTTTCTCTATACATGTTTAATGACATAACACCTATAATAAACTCAAAATTCAAATATATATAAATAATAAAAAATAGATAATTCCTTGAAAAACATATATATTATAAACATATAAATTCAAAAAAAATTCGAGAGTTTGTTTTTATAATATATATATAATATAACATAAAAAATTAGAAAAAGATTATATAAAATATTATAAAGTTGAAATAATAAAACGAAATTAAAATTTCTAAAAAAATAAAAAAAATTCTAATAATATGTAAATGGCTATTTATAAAATTGACCCAAAAGTTTTTTTATTAATTATAAAATTGACTCACTTTTCAAAATCATGTACGTAAATGACTCGTTTTGAACAGTGAACTTCGATGTCACCATTGCCATCAGCGATACCATGCTTCATAATGGGCCAATCATTGGTTGGTTTTAAAAAGAATATTTTTTAGATGCTGTCGTTTAGAGGCGAATCTAGGGGGCTGACAGGAGTCCCGACCCCCCTAACATAGAAATTTGTTGTTTAGGTTATTTAAAATTTTTTAAAATTTTAAATTAGTAAAGGTAAAACTATACTTTAGCCCCCCTAAAATTATAAAAAATTGATTTAATTCTTCATAAATTATAAATATATAGACTATAAAAATTTAAAATTTCATGCGACCCTCCTAAAACATTGTTTTGACCTTGCCCCTGCCGATGTTGTCATTAACTGCACCTGATTGAAGTGCAATTATGTAAAATGTTTAAAGACATGATGAAACAATTTTCTTTTTAGATTGGATGAAAAAAGGTAAAACCATCACTGGTGACTATACCTAGTTAAATGCTTTTAAACTTTTCTTTTAACTTTTAATCTATTTGCATGTCAGTTTTATTCTCTTTTGAAATTAAATTTAAATAATATTTAAAAAATATGAGAAAAATAAAAATAAATCTTTTTCATTTTTTTATTTTTAAAAAATAAACTTAAAAATTTACGTCAACTTTTGTAAAAAATAGTCTGCTACCCTAGCACGTCTCTGTCTGCTTCTCTGGCAAGTTTTTTTCTTGTGTTTTCTTGTTTTGGCGACGTTCATCTCCATTGATTTGAAGTGATTTCTTTAACGGAGGATTCGAGTACAGCATCCATGGAATCAGAATTTGCGGGTTTATCTCTTGATGAAGAAGAAGAAGAGATCTTGTAAGCACAAGGTGACTCAGATTTAGTTATTAATGAAGAATCTCTTAGTCTGGTTGGTTGTTTTCTTACCGCCAGTATCATTCATTATCCAGCAATGAAAAGTACCATGGCTAATCTATGGCATCCGATCAAGGGTGTTCAAATTAGGGATCTGGGGGAAAAAAGGTACTTGTTTAAGTTTTTTAATGTTATTGATATGGAAAGAGTTATTAAAGGGGCTCCTTGGACATTCAATAATCATCTACTAATTTTACACAAGTTACAAGGGGGAAGATCCACTAAAAGTTCCTTTAATCTCATCACCGTTTTGGGTTCAAATACATGATGTGCCCATTGGGTTTTACTCTGATAAATTAGCGATGCAGTTAGGGAATTTTATTGGAATTTTTCAAGAATACGATGGACCTAGTTTGGGGAAAGAAAAATATGAATTTCATGAGGATAAGAGTTCAAGTTGACATTCGGCGCCCTTTCAAAAGGAAAAAGCAGGTTATGTTTAATAACAAGTGCTCTTATGTTAGATTTAAGTATGAAATATTGACTCTTTTTTACTTCTACTGTGGCCGTCTTGGACATAATGACTCCTTTTGTGAAGCAAAAATGGAGGCAGGGGTTGAAGTTGATATGATGGGATGAGATTTATCTTTGCGTGCACAATCAAAGAGAGCCCAAGCAATGAGGAGTGTATGGTTAAGGGAGGAAGGAGGTTCTGGGGGAGGAATGAGCGGAGGAAATAATGAAAGGGGAAGCATAGGAAATTTTAGGGGAAGTGTTGATCCTATTTTAGGATTTAATCTGGAAGGTAATGGGTTCTCCTCACAAATAGAAAGGGTTAGACCTTTAAATGATTATAGTCAAATGGCTATAGAACAGGAGTTAGAGAATGAGATGATTATAGGAGAAGAGGGAAAAAAGAGAGGGAGAAAGGATATTGAGGATAGTAGGGAGATGGAAGGGAGAGATAGGAAAGTACAAGGATTCAATCATTTATTATCGGCGGCTGCCAAGAGGCAAGCCGACCAATCGCAATGAAAATATTAAGTTGGAATGTCCGAGGTTTGGGGAATCCTCGGACAGTTCATCGACTTCGGCATTCGCTGAAGAAACACTATCCCCAAGTGATCTTCTTAATAGAGACAAAAATAAACCAAAAAAAAAAGATGGAAAAAATTAGAAGAAGTTGTGGATTTCACTTTGGAATTGATGTGGATTCGATTGGATCTAGATGATGACTTTGTTTAGCATGGAGAGGGAATGCTAGTATTGCACTACAGAGTTTTTCAAGTAGACATATTGATGTGATCATTGAGGAAGAAGGAGATGGAGAAAAGTGGAGATTTACAGGTTTTTATGGTTCCCCTTATTCATATGATAGGGAGGAATCATGGAACTTGTTGCGACAATTAAGAAACCAGAGAGATGACCCATGGCTGGTTTGTGGGGATTTTAATGAAATCTTATATGTTTTGAGAAGAAATGTGGTTTGCCTAGAGAAGAGTGAAGGATGGAAGCATTTCGGAAGGCTTTGGAAGATTGTTGTTTAGTGGATTTAGGTTATTCAGGTAAGAGGTTTACGTGGGAGAGGGAAAATCTGCCAGAAACTAATATCCATGAAAAATTAGATAGAGGAGTGGCAACAGAACGATGGAGTAACTTATTTCCAAATTTTCTAATTCAACACCTCCCACATTCATTCTCAGACTATTGTCCACTTCTTATTGATATGGATCACAGAGTTAAAAGGATAGCAGATCAGAGGTTCAGGTTTGAAACATGGTGGATTTTGGAAGAGACATTCTTGGATGAGACTAAAAGTATTTGGGAAAACTCAACAAGAGACCTTGTGAAGAAGCTGGAAAATTCAAAACGAGGGTTACAAAGGTGGTGTGTCTGGTTCCAACAGAATAAAAGGATGAAAAAAGAGGTCTTATTGTCAAAATTAGAAATGTTGCTTGAAGCGGATAGAAGTGAGGAGAACTTGGCAGAGATTATTGACACAAAAATCCATCAGAATTTAGAAATTGAGAAGGATGAAAGCTATTGGGAGCAGAGGGCTAGAATTAATTGGTTGAAAATGGGAGACAGAAATACAACTTTTTTTCATAAACAAGCATCGCAACGAAGGAAGCAAAATAGAATCCACAAGCTGCAGGGTGAAGACGGCAGGGAGACGGATAAATGGAAGGATATGGAGGAAATTGCCAGATCGTACTTTTTACGTTTGTTTTCAACAGGAGGGTAAAATAACTTTGAGAATATCTTGACAGGTATTAGAAGGTGTATTTCTGAGGAAGATAACATTAAACTGAAGGCAAGGTTCACAAAGGAGGAAATTCGGGAAGCTCTTTCAGGAATGAGTCCTACAAAAGCACCGGGAGAGGATGGTTTCCCAGCCTTATTCTATCAAAAGTGTTGGTCAATTGTTGGGGATGACGTCTCCAATTTTTGTCTCCAAAGATTAAACGAAGGTATGAAGTTACATTCAATTAATAAAACAAATATTGTGCTCATCCCAAAAATCCAGAATCCCTCAAGCATTACCCATTTTAGACCTATTAGTTTATGTAATGTGATTTACAAATTGATTGCTAAAGTCATTGCGAATAGGCTACGGGGGATAATTCATAAATGTATTGATTTAGCAAAGAGTGCTTTTGTTCCAGGAAGGCTGATTTCTGATAATGTGTTACTTGCTTATGAAATTCTACACACTTTGAAACTGAAGAGATTGGGGAAAAAAGGATTCATGGCTGTTAAACTGGACATAAGTAAGGCATATGATAGGGTTGAATAGGGGTTTGTTAAAGGAGTAATGGAAAAAATGGGTTTTGACCCAGGATGGGTTGATTTAGTACTGAATTGTGTCTCTTCAGTCTCATACTCTGTGAGTTTCAATGGAAATATTGGTCAAACGTTTCTCCCATCGAGAGGTCTTAGGCAAGGAAATCCTCTAAGTCTATTTTATTTCTTATTTGTAGAGGACTCTCAAGTCTAATGAGGTTAGCAAAAGAGGATAATGTTTTTAAAGGTGTTAAAACAAGTCGAAGAGGGCCAGCTATCTCCCATTTACTATTTGCAGATGATTGTATTTTATTTGCAGAAGCTACGGATAGGGGAGCACATTCATTAAAACAGATACTGCAAGAATATGAGACAAGTTCTGGGCAATGTGTGAATTCTGAAAAATCGACTGTTTTCTTCAGTACTAATACAAAAGAGAGTGAAAGGAGTGCTGTTTCACAGATCCTTGGAGTCAGAAGAGCTAATGATTTTGAGCGATATCTAGGACTTCCTAGTATGGTGGGGAAAAGAAAGAGATTATCTTTTCAAAATTTGAAGGACAAACTCAAGCAAAAAATCGACAGTTGGAGTATTAGGTATCTCTCACAAGGAAGAAAGGAAGTGTTTATTAAGGCAGTTCTCCAAGCTATTCCAACATACTTGATGGCTTGTTTTCTACTCCCTAAGACGCTTTGTACTGATTTGGATAGAATAATAGCCAACTTCTGGTGGCAAAAGGGATTTAATAAAAAAGTTATCCACTGGTGCACTTGGAAGGATATATGTCTATTAAAAGAATATAGTGGTCTCGGTTTTCATGATTTTGCTAAATTTAACGTTGCATTATTAGCGAAGCAGGGATGACGTCTTATTAATTATTCGAATTCATTATTGGCCCGTGTTTTGAAAGCAAAATATTTTCCCAATTCAGATTTCTACAAAGCTCAGTTGGGGAATTTACCTTCATTTACTTGGAAAAGTATATGGGCTGCGAGAGGACTTCTTGATAATGGACGCTGTTGGAGGGTGGGGAGAGGTGATCAAATTTCCATACAGGGAGATTCATGGATACCGGGGATCTAAGCTGACAGAATCACGATTCAAGAAGACAATGAAAATGTTAAATTAGTCTCAGATTTAATTGAGCCAAATAGCAGGAGCTGGAAAACAGAGCTGATAAGAAATACCTTTCAACCAGATGTTGCAGAGCAAATATTACAAATCCCTCTTGCGGAGACAGAACAAGAAGATCTTCAAGTATGGAGAGGAGAACCGACAGGGGAGTTCTCGGTGAGGAGTGCCTATAAACTATTACATGGTTCTAATCTGGACCCTAATGATTTATTATTACATACCGAGACAAAAAATTTCTACAACAAATTATGGAAGTTACATATCCCTTCAAAGATTCAGATGACAATTTGGAGGATTTCTTGGTATTTTATCCCTTCCTTTGTCAACCTCAAAATAAAGAGGGTAGTGATGAACACTCTTTGTCCCAGGTGCGGTTTTGCTGAAGAAAATAGCTGGCATATATTTATTCAGTGCTCTAGATCAATGGAAGTTTGGAATCAGTTAAATTTATCGTGGGTGCTAAATCAGAGTATAAATAACATGTGGGGATGGCTTACCTGGGTTTTTGATCGAGATAATGAAGAGCAGCTTCAACTTTTCTGTTGTAGCCTTTGGTTCATCTGGTTTAGCAGAAATCATCTCGTATATGAAAAAAGACTCATGTCAGGATCAGAAATAGTGAGGAAAATCAGAGTCTATATTACAGAACTTGTAGTATTAAAAGTAAGAAATCTTACTCTCCATTCATCTGACAATCTCCAACAGATACACAAAAGGGGATGGACCTTCATTCATTTTGATGCAGCTTACGATCGTCTGGAGTTCAGATCGGCTTCAGGTATAATAGTACGGAACGAGATAGAGAGATACTTGCATCACAGGTAGTCATTCACTCCAACATTGCAGATCCATTCACAACAGAGGCATATGCAGGGTTACATGCAATAAAATTAGGGATTAGACTGGGAGTCAATAAATTAACAGTTTTAGGAGATTCCAAAACTGTTATCAAGAAATTCCAAAGCTTCTTCATGGATAAATCAGTCATTGGAGCAATTATCACAGATATCCAAAGTCTAAAAAACAGGTTCCAGGACATTGAGTTTACTTTCGTCCCTAAAGCACAGAATATTTATGCACATACTATAGCAAAGGAGGCTCTTAGAAGAAGAGAAAGTTTTTACCTGGAGAGGGAAGTCCCAGAAGTGGTTCAGAGAACGATAGGAAATCTCTGGCCAAATCCTCCGGATTGAAGAAAGGGAAAGGTTTTCATTAAAGGATAGCAGAGACAAAGCATTAAATTGGTAACCTGCTATCATTATGACTGGACGGCGGATTTGAAAAGACGATAATTAATGGTGTCCAGCTATCTAGATTTGACTAGTATAGGATTAGCTTTATTTTCAAATTTTGTTTATTTTGGTCAAGATGGGCTAGTTTAAGCCTGATTTATTTTCTTTCTCTAGTCCTTATTGTAGTGGCTATTAGCCCAATTTTCTTTTTTACATATGATATAAATCCAGTTAGAATTATTCAAAAAAAAATTTAAAAAATTATATAAAATTTTTATTTAAATTACTCAAATATATTACTCAATTTTTAAAAAAAATTATCCAAATATATCTCTCAAATATATCCCTAAAAATTGAAATTTTAAGAAACTCCGAAAAAAAATCCCGATAACGATTTATATGAAAAATCTAGAAAAGTTTAATATGGGGCAATAACGTTGGACGGTCGGTGAACGGTGAATCGACAACTGGTCAATAGTCCACTTCATTGCATTAAAACCAAACACGTGGCATTTTTACTTCAATTGGATGAACGTCTCAACTGTTCTTTGTGTTCTTTTTTCTTTAACGTTAATTTTGTTTTTGAGGTATACTTATATATATATTAAAATATAAATTTAAATAAACTAAGTATTTTTTTTATCTTAATAACTGATCGATAATTTAATCTTTATTCTAAATATAAAATAATTTTAAAATTTATAATCAGCGTTTACTTATTTAATATGTCTACAAAATTATTAAACTCGTTCTGATAGATATATTCCGAAAATAAATTATAAATTAAGGGGGTTATATAAATTGTGGATAATAAGGATATGAGTAGGAGATACTTAAAAATCCTTTGCAGCCTTCTCATTGGGTGATCATTTGAAGCCTTAAATCCCCACCACAATTCCCTTACCCCCTCTTTGCCATCCATTTCCTTTGATTCTTCTTTTCTTCACCACATATAAAATCTTCACTTCCATTTTCATACATTTTGCAACTCAAAATCAATCCCCATTGACAAACAATGGCTTCCATGCTTAGCTCTGGAACTGTTCTTAGGCCAACCCCATTTCTTGGCCAAACCAAAAATTCTAACCCTCTTAGAGATGTTGTCTCTTTGGGCACTCCCAAATATGCAATGGTTAGTTCTTTAGGTTTCCCTTTCTTTTACAATTTTTTTCTTGGGTGAGTAATTTTAACCTATGTTTCTCGATTTAGGTGTGATTTTCTAAATTTTTTCATATATTTGGACGTTTTCTTTTCATATTCATGTGTTATTTATGAAAAATAAAGAGTCGAGCTTGTTTATTGGTTTTTGTTTGCTCTGATTTTGGGGGTGTGATATGTGTAGGGAAATGAACTATGGTATGGGCCAGACAGAGTGAAGTACTTGGGACCATTTTCAGCTCAGACTCCATCTTACTTGACTGGAGAATTCCCTGGAGACTATGGTTGGGACACTGCTGGTTTGTCAGCCGACCCTGAGGCCTTTGCCAGGAATAGGGCTCTTGAGGTAACCCTCCCACGTAATATAAATATTACAATATTATATCAAGGTTAAAAATATCATTTGATTTTAAAAGTTTTTTTTCCAAGCCCAAAATTTAGAGATTATAGTTTTCACTCAACTATATTAGTAGTCACCCAATTATGATTTTTTGATTACCTAATTATAAAAAAGTTACAAAATGATCACTCAATCCATTCATTTTTAAGTTAGCCAACTAGTAAGTAAAAAAGATAAAATTGAATAGTTAAAGGGACTATTTTATAACTTCTCATAGTTTTTCATTTTCCTTAAAAGCTATACCTTGATAAATATTTACTTCATTGTTACCAAAACAAAACATTCAGGTCATCCATGGAAGATGGGCAATGTTGGGAGCACTAGGCTGCATCACACCAGAAGTACTTGAGAAATGGCTTAGGGTTGATTTCAAGGAACCAGTATGGTTCAAGGCAGGAGCTCAAATTTTCTCAGAAGGTGGCTTGGATTACTTAGGCAACCCTAACCTAGTCCATGCTCAAAGCATCCTCGCCGTTCTCGGATTCCAAGTCGTCCTAATGGGACTCGTCGAAGGATTCCGCATCAATGGCCTCCCTGGTGTTGGTGAAGGCAATGATCTTTACCCTGGTGGCCAGTACTTTGACCCTCTTGGCCTTGCTGAAGACCCCGTTACATTTGCTGAACTTAAGGTTAAAGAAATCAAGAATGGTAGGCTAGCCATGTTTTCAATGTTTGGTTTCTTTGTTCAAGCCATTGTTACCGGTAAAGGTCCCTTGGAGAACCTATTGGACCACCTTGATAACCCTGTTGCAAACAATGCTTGGGTCTATGCTACTAAGTTTGTGCCTGGGTCTTAAATGAAAATAGCCAAAAGGTCAAAACTTGTATAATTTGCTTTGTGTGGATTAGAAATTGAGATATGTGTATTTATGTGATTGTAGGTTTTGAACAACTTTGACAAATCAAATTATGTGCCATTAAGAATTGAATTTAACTCTTCATTGATAGATAAGTATTCGTGTTAGACACTAAATAGAGATAAAGATATGACACATCAACAATCTTCTAAATACAACCAAAATGTTTAAAAAAAAAATCTAAACATACTATTGTTGGACAGATAATTGAATTCGAAATCCAAATAACTTAGCTTGAAATGGTATGTATGATCCTGGAAAGGTCAATGAAAAAAAGGGTAAATATGCATTTCGGTATTTAAATTTAGCTTCAAGATTTAAATTGATATCTAAATTTTGTGTGTATAATTTAGGTACTCGAAATTGATTTTAAAGTTCAATTTAGTATATAAAATTTATTCTGATTTAATTGGGCACCTGAACTTGGTTTCTTAATTCAAATTTGTACTTGAACTTGACTTTTTGGTCTAAATTAGAACTTCTAATAAATGACTTATTTGAACAAATTTGGACTATGAAGCCAACTTCATGTACTAATTTAAAGCAAAAAAGTCAAGTTTAGGCAACTAATTGGATCAAAAAAGGTTTAGGTACCAAATTGAACATTGAGGCCAAATTTAGGTACCTAACTGGATAAAAAAAAAAACCCTTAGGTACCAATTTGGACCTTGAAACCAAATATAGGTACCAAAATTTATATTTACCCATAAAAATAAACATACTAAGATTTTACACATACCTGAATCTGTCTCATCCCAATCCAAGTTAGCTCTAGAGAACAATTTTTACCTAAGAACAACAATGCCAAATCCTAATCATAATAAAATGCCAAAATGATTCTCTTTGATATATAATATGTATTTTTACTATTTTCTCAATTCAAAAATGGAACATGTAGTGCTAAGAGATTGCATTCATGTCATGATTATATTAAATTTTGATATTAACCTTGACACAAAAAATATATATTTTTGACATATTCATGTATTAATATAGAGTCTACGACACTTGTATCGAGTGGTTGACAAAGAAGAGAGAGATGGGACAAACTAAAATTGCACTGTTCCATAACAAAATAAGTTAAGGAAAGGCATATAAACATTTCTGATTTCATCTGAATTACAAAGAAATCACAAAAGTTTGATCTTACATCACTAACAAACACAGAATTATACACAAAAAAGAAAACTATGCCAAAACTATTCAAAGCAAAATAGCAGTCTCAACAAAATCCCTATTTGTCTTATGCACATTATAATATATCTGTTGCCATAAATGTAAAGAAATTGTACCTGAGAATGGAAAGGGGCGGTTCTTTTTGGCAGCAGTTCAGTATTGCTTTCAAACCAGGAGTTCTATCACGCTCTTGAACCTAACTTCCCCCACCATTTTCTTCGAGCTTTGTCTGATTCGGGGTGGCCACGCTTATGTAGTCTTGCCTTGGCTTCCTTTAATCTCAGCTTGTAATCTTTCTTCCATGTCTCGAACCGGAGTCTTAATGTCCGAAGTTCATCATCAGGATTCATATTAGAAGCTTGCTGTGGCACTCTGAGGTCCATTAAAGATTTTGCATCGGCATCGAAATTTTGTTTCCGCTGCTCAAATTCCTTTAACAGATTGCCCAGTGCATTCAAAGAACCGTTCTCTCTCCCCCCAACAACATCAGGCATAGCACCAGAAAATAAGACAGGTGTGTTCCCACCGGTTGTTCGAGATCCCATGGACACGTTATCTTCAGAATCATAGCATCGAGGCGATAACACATCAGCTCTTCCTAGCTGACCTGCACCATTGTCAGCAGCAAGACTCTTTCGGGCTGCAGTAAGACTTGTCTGCAATAAATGCATTGACATCTAAGTTACTACTATAATAAATTTTGTCTATAACATTACATGGAAAGTAGTAGTCAGTTTACATGATTAACTACAATCATTAGGATCATAATAATGTTGCAATTACTTAGATGATTATCAAGAACTTCGGTAAAAAGTACCATGGAGGCCCTTGTTCTAGGAGTCAAATTGCATTTTGTCATCTCTACTTAAGAAATGGGCAAATTAGTCCCTATATGTTAGATCAAAGAGCAAATTGGTCCTTTCTATTAAAAATTTCATCCATTTGTAATATTAAAAACTGGCGTAGTTGACGGAATAACCTGACACTGACACATGGCATGTCATGTGTACCTCATGCTAACATACAATGACCAATTTTCAACAGTAGCAATGGATTAAATTTTTAAAGGAAAAGACCAGTTTGCTTTTTAATTTAGCTTACATGGACTAATTTGCCCATTTTTTTAGTATAGGGTGCAAAACGCAATCCAACTCGTAGTACTCCATGATACTTTTATCCAAGAACTTTTGTGTCGGTCAACAACTATCGCCTTAGTACAAACAGGTTTTGATTTTAATATATAAAAACAGAAAAACTTACTTGCAGTGATACCATTTGCTTTTGCCACATCTCTTCCATTGATTTCATCTTTGCCTCATAGTCCAACCACCTTGCCTCGGACTTCTGTAATTGTTCCCGTAACGTGGCATTTTCATGTTCTTTTTGCCCCAAATTCGTTTCTGCCTTGAGAACCCTTCTTTGGAGCTCTGCCATTACAGAAGGTAGAACTTGAATCTGTTGTTCATGGAGCATGTCCTGGTCAGCCAATAAAACAGGTCATACTAGGAAAAAAAAACATGCTTGGATGCAAGCAATAAATAAAAATAAATGGTCAGTATATCTTTAAAGAATACCTTTGCTTCAAAAATCTTCCTACCCATCTTTCGTCTAGATTTTACACTTCCACGGTTTGACTGTTTCAAATTATGCATGTTGTTGAAATGTCTCCGGGCCAACCACCCACGGATTACTGCAATGGAAAGAAAAAAAAAGTGGTTATGATAAGAAAACCGTACAGTGGAAAGTGACAAATTTAGTTACCAAGTATATTTACCAGATTGTAAATATACGACTGCCGTCAACTGCTCATCAAGTAATTGAGAAGCAAATGCTGAGCATCTAATTGACTCAGCAGCATACTTCCTTCGTATATTTTCACCACAGACAACTGCATTGGAAAGAAAATGTCCGTCAATTGATAAGCAAATAATATTAAAATGTGAACTGGCAAAATATAGGTGCTCGTAATGTAAAATGGAAATAAGTTGCTTGGAAGAAATTACATGATTGAATACTTTTTGCTCCTTTGTTGAGCTCATGGAAAAGACAACGAGCTCGGTGACCACGGAAGTATTTCTGAACCTCAATTACTCCTCTCAACACCTGTTTTCTCCTATCCTCCAATGCACTAATCTGCAAACCATAAACAGAATGAAATAAGTTTGAACTTTGAAGCTCTGTTTTCCAGAAGTATGTTAACTTGAAGGTCCAACTCCGAGAAACATATAAACAGGACAAGAGTAAAGAACTTACCTGTCCAGTTCGAAGAAACAGTTTGGTATAGCCAATTTGATACATTTGAGGAAGGACATTAAATTGTTTTAGAAGTGCAACTGAAATACTCAATGGATCCTGAGATACAATGGGATCTGACAGTAGGAATCCGTACCTGAGAAATGCACAAATATAAGATAACTATGCTGAAAATAATATTAAGAAAAAAAGAAACTAAAAACATTAAAACTAGCCATAAACTAAAAATGGTTTTATCCCTTACCTTTCTGTAAACGCCTGATGTGTCATTCTAGTAGGATATCCAGACCTCGAGATTCTAATAACCTCAAAAATTCCATAACATCTAAGCTGCTGCAAGACAAGATATTCTTCATATGTACCAGGGAGTTGCTTGGAGTTTGGTTTTATGCAGCAAATAAAATGAGATCTTGTACTCTCCAACTGATGCATTAATTTGAAGAGCTGGCCCTGCAAGTATGGAAGAAAACGCATTTACAAAGCATGCCAGCATGTGGTAAACACAAATATTTCCAAAGACAGTTTTAGATATCCCTCATTGCCAAAGGAATGTAAAGGTTTTCAAAGGCAAATTCAAATATTAGTTTATAATCACAGATACATTTGGATCACAAGAAAGCAAATTTACCTTGAATTGCAAAGCAACACTTTGCATTGGTGTGTCCAATGAAGTTACTGGTTGCAGAGGTTGATTAAACATTTTTTTGGCAAACAATTGTGGCAACTGACCGTCACAGGATGATAGAAGTTGGACTACCTCAGAGCTCAGTGGATTACGGTTCTTATCCAAAAAGCCATTTGTATCATAGAGTACCTGGCAGAATTCATATAAAATCAATAATCATGTATGCATACCATTTTATTAGTATGGAATGCCATTTAATTAACTTGCAAACAAATCAAATATATATTATATATTACAAGGTATAAGATTCAATGCTAAGTTGGACGATCGATTTAAATGCCATGTGGATAATTTCTTTTAATTAAATTAGAATGTATTTAAATTTTAGATACAATAAATCACTTACATATATAGTGTAAATATTTTATATATAAAAATATAATTTAATTAAATGTATTTTTTAATTTAAATACAATAAACCCATTACAATAAACTCATTCATCTATATAAAGATTACTTTACACCAATATTAATTAAAGGCACATGGATTGTTTTATAACAATAATTAATATTATCATCTACACACTAAATTATTTTGTTACGGGAAAGTGCAATTTTAGTTTTTCCCATCTCTCTCTTCTTTGTCAACAAGTGAGGGAGAATGTCATGAGCTGCACAAACGAGCCCAAAACTAATGTGCACGTTTTTAGACTCTTCATGTTCCCTTGGGGTCATTCAGCCCAACAAGACTGGCCCATTTCTTGGAAGAGACCCAATACCTATCTACTTAGATCCATGTTAAAACGTAAACACTACAATAACTTATATTTTTACCAAAATAATTATTGTAAATCCTAAAAGATAAAGATGTATAAAATTTAAATCCCTTAGAACTATCATCTTATAGATAAGCACTAATCTCAATCATTGATATAATTCGATCTGTATTGATATAATTTCCCTTAAAACTTAACCATAAAGTCTCCCCTTCATTTGTAATCACTTCATTCTTGAACTAGAGAATATTTTTGAAAGCATTTATTCATACACTTGGTGTGCTATTGCTTTCTTGTGACTTTTCTGTTCGATTCTAAGGGTCTGTTTGATAGGGGGAAAACCATTTCCGAAATTGGTTTTCCCCATTTTCCGGTGTTTGATTGGAGGAAAATGATTTTCTATTGTAAAATATTTTACAAAACACGGGAAAAGGAGTTCTTGTTTGAGGAAAATGTCTTACCGTTTTGAATTCGGTAAGACATTTTCCGGAAAATGACCCATTCTTCTCCCCTTTCCCCTTCTCCTTCCCTTTCCCCTTCTCCTTCCCTTTCCCGTTTCGAAGCCTACAATCGCCTCCAAGCCATGGCGATGGCCTTCGGAGAGAAGTTGCCGATTCTCGAAAAGTGTAGCCCTCGGCGATCAATCGATGGAAAAAGCTCTCCTTGAAGCTTTGTTTGGATTCCATTTGCTTTTGCCCAAAATCCATTCGATCGTCGTTCGCCCCGCTATGGGAGAAGCTTTAGAGGATCCTGCTCGTAATGCCCGAGGCATCGCAGCCTCAGTCTCTTAAGCCCAAGATGGTATCCATCCCCGTCCACTTCGTCGGTTCGGAGCGGGGCAGATCCGACTCGGCAATCAAGATCCAAAAGGGAGCAAGTGAATGACATCGAGCGTAGTGTTTCCAAGACAGAGACTGTGGAATTGATTCGGAATGACCCAAAGCAGAGATTGAAAGTGAACGAGAATCTGATGAGCTTGCTTTTCAAATTGACCCAAAGCAGAGATTGAAAATAATGCGGAAGTAATTGACCAAAATCAAGGTATTATCGATTCTTCAGATAAAAGCAATCAAATTTTAGAGTGGGAAGCAACAGAGGATGCTGAATGTGTGGCTAATTTGAGTGAATCGGAAGGAAGTTTTACTGTTGCAGTCGGAGGGAATGAGGAGAAGATATTGGAAAGCAGTGGGAATGAGAGTCAAAGCAATTGGTTAGGAGATGAAGAAGGTGAAAATAGAAGAGGGCAGTCTGATAATTGCTCTCTTTTGTTCTCTGATAATAGAAGAGGGCAGTCTGAAAATAGAAGTGGGAATGAGAGTCAAAGCAATTGGTTAGGAGTCAAAGCAATTGCTCTCTTTTGTTCCAAAAAATCAAGAACGAATCATTGTATACACACCCTAGAATATCATGTCTTATATCCAACATCATCTTTTGGCATCACATATCCCATGTCTTGAATCCAAAATCATATCTTCAACCTCAAGTAAATTGGGCTTATTGGGATCCATCTAGAGTTTATAATTTCCCTTATTACTTTTATAAGTAATATATTTTAAGAAATAATATTTAACTTTTATAATTTCCCTTATATTAATATATTAAAAAATAACTTTTCCGGAAAATATTTTGGAAATCATCAAACAATGAGAAAATATTTTACACTGATTCAATCAAACACCAGAAAATATTTTCCAAGAAGTCATTTTACAGAAATGTAAAACATTTTCCAGAAATCATTTTACGGAAAACATTTTACTGCCAATCAAACAGACCCTAAGTCTATTTGTCTTTACAAGTTGCTTCCGCTTTATTTTGGTGCCTTATAGAAATTCCTTTGTGAATTCTCATTTTCAAGAGTCAGGTTGATTTAGGTGGATTTGAAATAAAGAAATAACCTAAAGTTGCGTGGTTTACCAGACTTTAAGTTCTACCAAAAGAAACTAGTTCTTGAATATTATCCATTTTCTTGATTAATTTCCATTGAAATTGAATGAAAGGACAAATCCTAAAAAGAATTTCAAACTGTCCTCTAAAGACCTATAACTGACCTCGCCCGCAAAATGTAGAACACCAAAGGCCCTGCCTCTGTCTCCTTTGAAGTATGAATTAGAATTCAAGTGTTGCTTCAACTTATTAGCAAGGGTGAAATCAGTTGAGTTGGGTGCATTTGATTCCTCGTCCAGCAAGGAAAGTATCCCTAAGGGTTTCTGCAAAATAAACACCAAAAATGAAGAAAGACAGATTATAAAGGCACGTTTTTATTTGAAATGCAACAAGATGTGATAAGGAAATAAAATCTTCAGCCAACATTAGCACCCAAGCTAAGACAACGTACTTTAGTAAGACCAAGTTCAAGTTCTATCTAAAAAGAAAAACTATAGAATACACAAGAAACACATGATACATAAGATACAGAACAGAGTTCAACAATCCCTTAAAATAGTCCTAGAAACTTCAAATGAACCTTGCTAACAAAGAAACTATTGAACCTTCAAATTACCTTCTCAAATAAGTCCAAGCACTCTTGGTTGTCTTCAAAAACAACTTTAGTCCAATCAATCCCTTCCAAATCATACTCCTGAAAAATGAGAAAAAAAAATAACAGGAAGTTGGCCAAAATAATAATCTCAGATAAGGAAGTGAAATCAAATCCAGATACAAGAATAGACAACTGAGAACTAGATTATAAAGAACTTTTGGCTTGAAAATTAATATGTTCAGTAAGATGAAGGCAGAGAACCAAAATCCCAACTTAAGAGTATAGAGGTACCATTCTTATACAAAAGTCAAAATACTGTGGCAATTAAAAGATTTGAGTTGCTTACCTCTTGCTCAAGCTTAAAGAGGTGTCGGTTAAAGTGTTGTTGCAACCTCTCATTTGCATAATTTATACAAAACTGTTCAAAGCTATTCTTCTGAAAATCAGATGACGACATTATTAGTTGGACAAACTGAAATTCACAATGATAATCCCCAAACAGCTGCTTCGAAACTATTTACCTTCAATGACTCAAACCCATAAATATCAATGATGCTTATGGACCTGCCAATGTGTTTTTTGCCAGCTTCAAGTGAATTGTTGATTTGTTCCACAAGCCAGTCAAACAAGCTTGCATAGATGAATTTTGCCAATGCATCTCTAGTGTCGATTGCCTATATTACAATTTAGTTAATGTATTATCATGTTGTCAATGTATGCATCACAGCAAATATAGAATGCAACTTATGAAGGATTGAGAAATAATAATTTCGTTAACAAATACTAGACAAACCTGTTGCAAAGTCAATTTTTTAGCAATAATATCCTTCCCAACTTGGATTCTATGAGTAGATATAGCTTGCATCAGTTCATGTGGTGCACAACCGATCAGCGTGGCAACACTGGTTAAAGCTGCAACAAGGAATAAAAAAGACCTCACATAAATAAGCATCTTATGAACACAATATATTAACAAACATGAAACAAAAGACTCATTAAAAATTTAATTTTAAACAGATCCAACTACCAATTATATTAGCAGGCATATAACTACTGATGATGAAAATCACATATAATGAGGTCTTTACTGCACATATACCTTCGTCAGCTAATGCCTCCACATGATTTTCTTTGTCAATTACTTGAAATGATATATTTCCTAACCATAACACTGCAGCAAGCATTGCAAATACTTGCTCTTGCTCTTCTTTGCAAATCTGAACAATATCAAAGGCTTCCTGCAGAAGTGGCGAAACTATTGCTTAAAAGCCAATGAGACAGAAATTAAAGGGTAAATAAATGCCTACACTATTGATGGCAACATTAAAATCGGATCTTCCGAATTACCTTTAGCTTTTGGAATTTCTGACAATCATCAACACCATTAATTACCAAGCAGTCACTCTGGACAAGATAGTTGTACTCATTAGCCATTTTAAGATTCAATCTCTCTGCAAAGACATGATTCCAAGGATCATAAATATACATCACAGATTCAATCTAGTGAACAAAAGACCAAGTATCAGGAATGCTTTGGCAACCCGAATATTTAAATGATACAAATCATATGATACAATATCTTAAAAAGTAAGTTTCACAACTTGAAAGAAATAACATGTCCAAGCATAATTCCACGTAGATAATACAGACTTCAACTTTTCTAAACTAGCATGGATTGCAAAACACTGCAAAATGAAATTGTACCTCTTAGAGCTGGTGGAGCGCCAGCACAAAGTTGATAAAAGATATGGTAAGACCTTTCACCAGCAGCCAGTTGAACTACCCTTGACTGCTCAAAGGTGACAAAAAAATCCACATCAGACACAATACATGACAACAAAGATAAAACCTGATATAATGTTGAACCATGGCAAGAACTCACCTTTTCGAGAAGAACTATCCAGGATTGTCATTGGTGAATCAATATTAGCACAAAAACCAAGTCAGCAACCAGGATTAGTCTATACTGTTTTATTACAATAAAGTATAATAGCATTTTATTTTTCAATTTCACCATGCTTACAAGTTTGGATATTGGCACCAGATATCTTCCCCAATGCAGTAAAATGAATATCAATAAGTTTCCCCTGCACCAGAAAGAGTGATAAACACGACATTTTTTTCTGAGGTATAGCAGATGTGAAATGTATAAACCACAGTAGAAATTGGTCATCTAGGGTAAAAATTAGCATTGATTCTTTTAGCCATGAGAATAATTTATACATATTTACCTTCAGTAAAGAACAGTGGGCAAATGAAAGAGGCAAAGAAGAACTTACAAATCTGCTAGAACTGTCATTCCTAGATGTCTTTGCATTCCCAAATGCTTCAAGTATACAATGCGTCTGAAGGATTTTACACTCTTTCCCACCATATCCGCCTCCAAGGGAAGCTAGGTACTGCATTGCAAATTTTGCTGTCTCAGTTTTCCCAGCCCCAGTTTCCCCACTGCAAGATAAATTTAGATTATGAAATTCTACAGTTCATAAAACAAACAATTTGCTTAAAGATCCACAACTTATATTTTATCATATATAACTACAAGTATTAAAAATCCAGCTAACCTTATGATTATAGACTGATTTAATCCATCTGCAAAATTTAAATTACAGACAATAAATAATCAGAAACAATTTACTACAATCACTTTATGCTAACTTTAGAAAGAAAAAAGGAAAGAATTGTTTCATTCACCATTCATCATCTCATTATAAGCATTGTCTGCTATAGCAAAAACATGAGGGCTATCTGTAGCTTTCTCTCTATAACTTGTGACAAAATCCTTCCCATAAATTTGGACATCTTTGAATGGATTGACGGCAATTAAAACCGGACCTGCTTTACTCTACACAAAGAAAATACATATAAAAATGAAGCTCAGAAGCAGAGATAATCCTCAAAAACAAGTACATGAGCAAGGATTTTATCCTACTTACATATATCATATCATGAGAATATCTGCGCTTAAGATTGTGAAGAACTGATGGCTCATTCAAATAACTGAGCTGTATGAGATCATTCACACCCTCCAGAATTCCTGGGTTTGCTGGTAAGAGCTGGCTGGTAGAGACTTTGATGACCTACAAGAGCCATAAAATATAAATTAAACACCAACCTGCCAAAAGGTATACTCTAGTCATTATACAATTGCAAAAATCATGACACATTTGAACTTACATTTCCATTGGAGAGAGAAACAATTGATTCCTCTCCAGACGTAGATTGTATAGTTCCAGATCCCCACATCCCATTGGCTAGCCGACACCAAACATGAAGTTTCTGTAACCAAATCCTCTCACAATGAATAGATTTTCTTTAATCAAATAATTGACCTAAAATAGTAATAACTTTTTATAGAAGATAAACAAATGCCAAGTGGATGCTCCGATTTCATGATGTTCCAATAAAAGAACACAATTCACAGTCATCTTGCAATCCAGATACTTGCTGAGTTATAAACCCTAGCACCGTATAACAAATCAACAACACTACCAACTCTAGATTTTAACATTTCCAAGTTCATTATAATGAATCGTAAGTTTATAATGAAAAAGTTGGATTCCATTTAGTTATTGCCCTCAATTCCAAGCATAACACCCCCAACTCATTTCATCAAAATTCATAAGTATTCCTAGTTAAAAGATTCATTAAAGCAACATTACATTTGACACACACATTACTAACAGCAAGAAAACCCTTTTTTTTTTTTTAAAAAAATCACAGCTAAACACCCTAAACTTTTCTGCAAATTCCCATTTCATAAAAATTCTATATTTCCTCCTGTGCCTACTAAATTTACTACTTAGCATTAAATCAAAAAGGCAAAGAAAACAAAACCTTTTGCAGATTTATCAAATATCACCCTAAGATTAATCTAGAGATAATAAAAACTCTTCTTAAGCTCACTAATCAAAAGCTTCATTGGGTTAGGCAGTAACACATTAGCAGCAACAACAATATATATATATATATATATATATATATATATTAAAATTAAATATCAAACCAAGTTAAACATATCAAAATTGGGGAAAAAACCGTAATTGCCACTTAATACTTACTTTGTTAATAAAATACCCAATATTAGCATTCCCTTTCCCTCCTTTAACCTCAATTTGCCCTTCCAAATACTCCCCTTTCTTCTCTTCCACGGCATCCAAATTATACGGTGAATCCACTTTCACATCTTTCCTCATTTTTTTACTCCCAAAACTAACTATCTTCACTCCCAGCTCCTTTTCGTTCCTCTTAACTTCCTCTTTTCCTTTCACTTCACTTAAAACGGCACCATCTACACCATTAGCATCGATTTTGAAGTTCGTCGGAAGGGACCGGCGAGCCGACGGGAGTCTGGCTTTGGAAGTCGGTCGGACCGGTAAAGCCGGCGGTAAATCTTTAGGTTTATCGACTTCGCCTTGTCGCCGGAGAGATTCCAACATTTCTTCTAGCGAACTTTTCGCCGGAGCCATCGGCGAAACCGATAACATCATTTTTTAGAAACAAAAACCCTAAAATCCACCGGAAAAAAAAGTGAATTCTTCTTTTAGAAACTCAATTTAGTTTCTTTATTAAACTCGCATTGAAAAAAAGAAAGACTAAAAAAAGAGATCAAAACAGTATAAATTATGAAGTAAAAGAAACAAAACAGAGAACTGAAACGTTTCGAATTTTGTTCAAAAACTGCGGTGGAACTATCATCTGCTAAAATCCCAGAAAGATATAGAAAAATCAAAGATTGAAACTCATAGAAATTCAAAAAAAAAAAAAGGTTCTTACAAAAGATTAAGGTTGTTAGAAGCAAACATTTAAACACACACACACACACAAACTGTTGAAGTTGTTTTGGAGTAAACAATGAGCTTCTTCTTCTTTTCTGCTTTGCTATGGCCTATGGGTTTAATGTCAGAAATTTAAAAATATATACATAATTAAATAAAAAATATTTTTTTGAAATAAAATAAATAGAAAGTTTGGATCTGAGCAAAGAGGGGGCTTTTTAGGGAAATATATTTAAGATTTGTTAGATTGATTAATATTATAAAATCTGAAACGAAAGGAAAAAAGAAGGGGTTTTTGGATTAGATCGGGGATTTGTATAAAATTACCGTTATAAGTACTGTTTTTTGAATTTTTATTGAATTACTTTTATACCCTTTTAGTTGTATGATTTTTTTTTTAAAATTTAAAATTTAAAACAAATACATGTTACAAAAACTAGCTCAATTCCCCCTTATGCCAGCTTGATTAGTCTGTTAATCTCTTGATTGTATTTTCTAGAAATATGCGAAACATGCCAATAATTAAATAAAAAATTCTCCTTATCAAAGCTGAGTAATAACCTCCCGTTAGTCCCTTTTGAATAATCTTGGCTGTCTCAATACTGTTAGTCCGAATAATCACATGACCAAAATCTTAAACCCTTAAAATGCCTCAACCATCCAAGATTTCCCAGAGTTTAGCCTCTGACATTGAGTAGCTCTCCAAAAATCTATTAAAGCTAAAAATTCACTCCCCATTAAGGTTTCGCATAATTTTCCTGCAGCAATAGAATCACTCTCATGTATTACAGAGCCATCAGTATACAAACACGCCCAGTTCCCAACCAAATGTGTGCAATGAGTCAGAATCTGAGTTGAATAATTTACGTTTTGCTCATTTCTTTTTAAAAATTTACAAAATAATCACTGAATTATTTGACATTTTTCATTTAAGTTTCTAAACTATTTAAAAGTTATTTAAGTCAATGAACGGTTACTCTTTTTAAAAAAATCAAATTAACAAATTTTAAGAATGGATCAATGAATGTATTTTAAATCTAAGTGGATTTGACAATTAATATCGATATAGACCACAACAACAATATATTTGAATATTAATATTAATTTATAATTGAATTAAATTTAAAAATATTTTTATTATTCAAATTGAAATCATGTAAATTCAGCCTACTGGATTGTGCAGACCATTTGACCGGTGACCAAATGTACCATAAAGAAAACAAGATACAAATGGACAGAACAAAAATCATTTTTCACAAAATAATAATCAACATGATATTGTAAATTCAACTATGGTAGTCGGTATTGTTGTAGGACCAATACTATCACACTATCCTTATCGTTTTGGTGTTAAATCGATATTAAATAATTTAAGGGTCGTTTTAGATAGGCGGTTCGTTTACCTATGGTTAGTGTAAAAATAGCAGTGGCGGTGAGATTAGATATAATAATAATACTGTAACATGGGATAAAAAGAAAAATTAAATGCACCGTATTAGAAGTAAACACCTATCCAAATGGACCATAAGTATTGTTCAAATTAAAATTTAAGTATATTTCAGCGGTATATATCAATTAATCAAGCATTTTAATATTTTAAATAATTTTTTATCTCGACTATTTTACTTTTATAAATACATTTAAAATTAAAAACGATATATTTATCAATAAAGTATTAAATACTCTAAATTCAACATTTCTTTTTGTGATATCCAAATCATGGTCCATTATTTGGTTAGCTTAGAATGCAAAACGTTTGCGTCCATGAACAAAAAGGCTTACTCACCTCTTTACTATCCCCCTTAACGGGAAGACCTCGTACAAGCATAAATCATATGTTATATGTTGAGCTAGTTTAACTAGTCTATCACCATTCTAATTATCCTCTCCAGAGATGTGCCAAATGTGTCAATGATCAATCCGCATCAACCACTGATGAATTCTCCTGATCAAATCAGAATTACAACCATTAATACAACTTCCATTTTAATATTACAGTGTGGTAGGTAGATAGGTAAATTTAAATTTAATTACCCATATTTATACTTTAACTTTTTTTTTTAATTTTCAGTAGACCCTTTAATAATATTTCCTTTAAATTATCAAAAATTAATTTAACTTCTAATCCAACCACAACAATTAATTTACTCACTCATTTAAGCATTGATTTACATAAATTAATATGATAGTTAATCCCCAACTTGGATGTTGTTGGATCACAAATTAATGAACCATGTTAATATTTATGCCCTTATGAAGTTTGGTCACATCTATTTTGGGAAGGTAGCAACTAATATTTAATAATTTAATAATTTATTTATTTATTTATAATTTTTTAAAATAGTGATTAATTCTTAAATCAAATAAAATTGAGTAACTAAAAATTTCATAAACATTTTTACCATATCAATTAAAAATATAGATCGACTTAAACTCCAGACGGCAAAATTTTCAAAACCTTACTTTGTCATTTCAACCGAAATTTAATTATTTTTAAAAAAAAAATTCTTACAAATACTAGAAATCCTATTACATCTGTATGCGTGTGGGAACCACAAATTTAGAACACCAATGTGTGTTTAAAATAATATACAATAAATAATTAAACGTATGGTTTGAAACTAATTACTAATAACACATGAAAAAAATAGATTAAAATTGTTTATCATAGTGTTGTCATCAATCTTGAATCAATATCGAGTTAACTTGTAACACCAACTAAAATCTCACCATATGCATATTTTTATTATTATTTTAAATAAAAGACTAAATTACCCTCGAATAATATAACTTATTTTAATTTCAGAAAAGTATTTATTATGTAATTTCTTAACCGAATTAATGATCCGATTGAGAGTGATGCTAATTTAATAAAACACTTAATAAATAGTACTGATTTGATGTAAAGAGGAAACAAATTTTGTGGTTTGAGAATTTCTTTTCTTATTTTGATATTTTTAAGTTTAAATGATGAAAGCTTATTTTATAATTTAAAGTAATTAGGTTGATGACTACAAATTATAGCATGATTAGGTATTTTATAAGTCAAAAGTTTGTTAATGAGGACTTTGGAGGAAGTTCAAATAATTAAAAGTTTGAATCTTATAATGAGAAATTGTATGGATATTCTTTTGACTTTCTATAAAATAATTTATGTCCTGGGTATAACTCATAAATAGTAGGATAATGCGTTTCATCGCACTTGAACCCATATTCTCCTCATTGGCAACAATGTTAATGCTAATTGAGCTAAGACTCAATCGACTACTCAAGTTAATCATTTAGATTAAAATGACGAAAATTGTATTTTTTTTTATGATTATCAATTATAAAATAAGAAAATATATTTTATTTTCTTTTAGATAAATTTGATATCTAGGAAATTAAAACTAGTGCTTTCCTAAAAGATTAATAAATAAAGATAGTGCCAAAACCACCCATTAATATTTCAAAATTCTTTTATTTTACAAGGGCATATAAGTAATTATGCATTCACCTAATTCCAACGGTTAACGTGGCCCACTAATCTTGTCACAAAAGCAAAAACAATTAGGAATGGGAAAAAGTTGTAAAAGAAAATCGAATAATAATATTTTATTTTGTTAGAGTTTAACGATGTACAAAATTTTGCCATTAATTTTTAAAGATTAAGTGTAGCTTTTAATAATATGTTGTTAATTTAAAAAAGTAAATAATTTCACACTGTTTAGGAACAAACTACAAATGGATTATGAGTCTATATAGACCCATATCCCACATCGCTTAAAAAAATAAGAGAAATGAGACTTGAGATCTATATAAAAACTTGTTTTTGTAAAGTTTATTTTCACAAGAGGTGACACCAAATTAAAAAAAAAATAGATATTGGGGGCAGAAAGTGTTTCCAACTGGAAGCGTTTTTCTATCAATACATTGAAAACGCTTATAGCTAGAAATGTTATTTCTACTTAATCTTGTAATTTTTCAAAAAAAAAAAGCCTAATCAAGTAATTTGTAATTTTATTTAAAAAAACGATATTTTTGGGAAATTTACTTGTATATTAAGGTATATTTTATACTTGATCAAGCTAGTGTTATGAGTTAACTGGGTACCAATTTAGTTTGATAATAACAAAATAAATTGTACTATTTTGAGGGTGTTATTGTCATTTTATATATTTTACATAGAAAAATATACCAGTGTATAGAGTTGTCCATGGGTTGGGTTAATGGGAATTCGATTCGATGATCGCCCGCATTAAAATTTTTTATATAAAAATAAATTTAAAATATAATACATTAAAACATTAAAATAAATGTTTCCCAAAAAAATGAGAAAAAAATTAAAAAAAATATATACTTAAATAACACTAAGATAAGTGCAACTTAGTAAGTAAATATCTGTAAAATAGTAGCAAAATTAATAATAAAACAAGAGTAATACAATATCCAAATAATAATAACAAAATAGTAGCAATATAATAGTGAAATTGTAGCAAAGCAATGAAAAAAAACAGTGGCAAAATAGTAGAAAAATAACACCAATTTTTTTTTTTGCAAATTCGGTTTGGACCCATACAAAAAAAACTTACCCAATGCCCGATCCATTTAAAAAACAAGCCTTATTTTTTTTTGTTCAAACCCATTTTTTGAACCTATATTTTTGCCAAAATCTTTCTACTTTTCGGACGGGCCAGGTGACTCATCTCATGAACAAATCTACCAGTATAATAAGATTTGAATTCAGTCCTCTATAGTATTTAAAATTTATACTTTAACCATTGAATCAAAGTCTCATTTATTATTTATATAAATTTTTTATAAACATATTTATTACTATCATAATCAAATTTTATATCTTAATTGTGTTTCATATAAATTTAATATATTTATATAATATTTAAAAGCTTTTTATCATAGGAAGATAATTATTTATGAATGGAAGCACTTGAATGAAATAGGTCACCAGTGTCTCGTCTCGTGACCAATTTTAAGAAAAAGTTTCATAATTTTTGTCCCCCCAAGGATTAAAAAAGCAATTAATCCCGGCGAGATTTTGAACTTTATTGCTTCTTTCTTTCCCTTGATTTATGTTCTAAATGGGACCTATTTTTGCAAACATGTGGACCCATTTGATTTATCTCACTCTAATTATCATTTCATTTTTTTAAAAAAATTAACATTTTTAACATTTCCAATAATGTTTATGACATGAAAATTCCTAGGTGTGAATTCTGTCTAAATTTATTATTATTTAAGTCGGAAAACATTTCGATTGTCAATTCATTATGTTTTCATAATGCTTGATTTTAATTATAGTTATTCGAATCTATATTATTTATATTTATAATTGTAATTAGAAGTGCTCATGGCTGGGCTGGGCCGGGCCGGATCAAAGTATAATATTAATATATTTTATGCTTGGCTAAGCTCAGCTCGACCTGAAATATGGGTTTAAAATTTTACTTAAACCCGTTCATATTTGTAAAAAACTAACCCAAGTCTATTTTAGGCCCGACCATATTATTTTTAAATTTATATTATATTATTTTAATGTTTAATAATTATATATATTTTTATTTATTGAAAGTTTTATATAGTAATCTTAACATTATTTTAATGTTGATATTAGAGTAGTATTATATATTTAGTATAAGTTTTTTTTAATATGTTCTAAATTACATACTATATATAAAAAATATAATATAAAGTATTATAAACTTTAAAACGGGTCAGGCCGGGCTCGGGCCTTGAATGTTCAAGCTCAAGCTCAACTCATATTTTAAACGGACCTAATTTTTTTTTACCCAAACTCATTTTTTGGGCCTAAAATTTTTGTCTATACCTTCTCAAATTTCAGACGAAGCGGGCGTCGAGCCATGAACATTTTATATTTATTTAATTTTATTATTGATGTGAAAAAGGAAAGAATATTTACGAAGATGTCTCATAAATGGAACACATAAGCATGCAATGTAAAGTTGATTATTATTCTAAATTTGTAAAAGTTGTTGGGGATTAAATGTTGTTATTTGCCCTTTTTTGAAGCATCAATTCAATGATTATTGCATGTTGTTTTACTAAAAAAATGTTAATTAATTTTGTGAAATCTAATGTAATTGCAATCATTTCTAAGGTAGAAGAAAAAATAAAGAAAATTAAAATACTGCTTTGATTCATTATAATAAAACATAGAAATGATTGCAATTACAATATAATTTGACAAACTTTTCTTTTCTTTACTTTTCTCAAAATAGTCCCTTCAATCCTATTAATATCCCTTAATTGGACAACTTTTGATGTGGGTTGCAAATAATTAATAAGTCAAATTAATTAATTAATTATTATTATTAATGAGAGAGGGTCAGTCATTACATAGTAATTAGCTTGCAAGGAACCAAATAGTTTTAGAAAAAATAAAGAAAATAATAGAAATAAGAAATTTAAAAATTAAAATAAATATTCAAAATAATAACTAAATAAAGAAAAGATAGATTAAAATAAAGTGGAAGATGAAACGAGTAAACCGATGGATATGATGGATAGAAGGATAAGTGTCTAATTGGACACTTTGAGATATAAATACCAACAAGCTCAGTTAATAACCTTTGACAAATTGAAGGGTGAAGAATGAATTCCCACAACGCCTAGAAGAAAATCGAGAAGAAAACTACTTCTAAAAAGAAACTAAACCTCAGAGTTAAAAACTTTATTAATGAAAACAATTGTGTTATTAATGAACAATGAAGAAGCCTTTATATAGACTAGCTAAGTACATTCAAATAAAACTCTAAAGTATCTGGAACTCTAATTAATCTAAATAAGAATAATTGTAAACTAAACTTTCTTGTTTGACTAAAACATATAAAACTCCTAAACAACTTAAAATACTCAAACAATTTCTAAAATTCAGAATAAATAAATAATAAAACCTAATAAATACAACATTGAGCTCATATATAATAAAAATTTACCCTAAAAATTGAACCCAATATGATTTAAACTTTAATTAAAAGCTTGAAACTTGTAATTTTCGTAATAATCCTGTCCAGAAATTATACTCGCATAGTCTTCACTAATATGGTCATAATTGGAGTTCTCGAACTAGAAATCGAGTTATTCAAAGTGAGTATTAAAGTTAAAAGATAGATCTTCAAACGTTATACAGACATTTAAGCCCATAAATGATTGGATCCTATCCAAAAATTCGTCGCAAGTTGACTAATCTTTTCAATTTGAAAATTGATAGCTTGGTTGAATTTACTTTAATAAATTTCACTCATTTCGTGCATGTATCATTCATTGTTTTTTCGAAAATATTCATCCTCACATATTGTCTTTGATCGAATCTTGGTTTGATTTGCTTGGCCTTTGAGCTTGTTGTTGGGCCTTGAAGAAGTGTAAACCCATCACATCCAGGGGTCTGAAATTGGGCCTTGAGACTCGCATCACTTTTTGCTTACACAAAGAACTCACCTAGTGATTCTTTGATTCAAACATGTTTATTTTGTTATTTTTTGTTATTTATATAAGTTTTATGTTGTACACATGTTAAAATACTTTCTATAGGCTTTAGGAACATTTGCATAGGAGTGTAGGCTTGTTTAAATTGCATTTTCCTGCACTTTTGCTATAGGGTATCAATATCTATTATGAGGTATCGATACTTCTACGCCATTTTCTTCATGACGGTAAGGTATCGATACTTAGTTTTTAGGTTTTTTTTAAGTTCCTACGTACATATAAATGATGTATGATCAAGTCATATTTGTGTGTATACTTAGGGAGTGTCTTAGCTTAAATTTTTAAATTAAATTAAAAATACTTTATATTTTAATAATCTTTATTAAGAATCATTTGACTTTTCAAGAAGATGTGACATTTAAAGGCAAACTTTTGAATTTCTTGAAATTAAGGCCATAATATCACTTGAACACTTTTGTTTTAATTCTTAAATCTTGTTGAAAATATTCAAGGTAATCGAAAGTACTTTTATCTTATTTTGAACCTTTGATGGTCATTTTATAGAGTATAAAGTTTTAAACTATTTTCTTAAGCTCTAATTACCATGTTACCTTAAGTTATGTATAAGGTATTTGTACATATTTTAGGAATAGTATAGTCTTAGGATTTGATTTATGATTAGGATTAGCATATAGACTTAGAATTAGTCTTAGAAATAATCTTTAGGACTAGTTTTAGGACTAAAATTAGGATAAACTTTTAGATTCAATTTGGGAGTAGATCTAGGATTTAACTTAGAATTAAGTTTAGAGACTATAACTAAACTTAGAACTAGGATTAGGATTAGACTTAAGTTTAGGACTTAGGATTCCTGTCATTGGTATCTTGCTATGAATTGACATATCCTTTAGTTGCATTTTTCATGACATATTTTATGCTTTTATTTAAACTTATATTAATATGTCATGATCATCTCCCTCACATTACACTTTTTTTTTTGTATTCATTGTACGCTTGTATTACTATATCACTGATTGGATGCCATTGTCATGTCATATGCTTCACAGAATTTTATGTTCAACATGGTGATAATGTGTGATGCTAAATATGTTTATTGAATAAATTGTTTTTTGTTTAGCTATATGCTTTGTTCATTCAATAAAATATGGTTTCATATTTTTCTCCTACTTACGTTTTTCATGATTAGTATCATTGTGGTTTTGATAAGGTTTGATATCCAAAAGCATGGTACCATTGTGATTTTCATGCCTTATTCTTGTAATAACAATTGATATCTTAAAAAGAGGAGGATGTTTCAAGAATATGCACCTCGTAAGGGGGAGTACTAGAAATAAAAATTGCATATGCTTATATTGAATTACTCTTTGTATGAAATTTTGACATAGGATGACGCCTTGATCACAATACTTGATAACAATCGGGCTATGAATTCCACTGTTGTAAATGATGCTACATATTGCAGAAGTCATATACTCAACACACCAACTTTTGGTTCCTTACCTATTTAAACTCAACTTTTACTTACATCAAAGTATACGAGTCACGCATACATAGTCCGTCATCCACTTAGGATTAAGGTATGCCACACTTTGAACGTCATAAGTGAATAAATCCATAAACAAATTAAAGATCTATTTTTCTTCGGTCTAGTCTGATGTACTATCAGTCTAATCAGTCACATTTATGTCTCTATCTTTTGGGAGTCATCCACTTTGATGCCCAAGACAAAGCATCTCCCCAATTGGGCTTGATAAACGAGATATTAGTTTTTCAAACGGTTTGCTCATTTCCGATTAGACTAAGGATATGTTTAGGTTCATCTACTAATACAAGTTGTCTTTCCGTATTATGATCAGACCATGTAATACCGCTTAGTATTAGTTTAAACATTATACAAAGTATATTAATGTAATCCATGAATTTTTTTTATTAACTAATTTGTTCATAAAAAAATTACAAGTTTACAAATGAATATATTACACTCAGGACACCAGATCCAACAAAAAAAATTCATTCCTAGAGTGACCTAAACCTCATCAATTTTATTTTCACAAACAAGTGTTTCCATCAAGAACAAAATATCTAGCTTATTAGAACAAACTGACTCTTTAAAAGTTATAACTGCATGAAGGTTGCAAAATCCTCAATAGTTCCAAGCTAAGCAAATTATGGAGCTCGATAATCCTGCTGAGTAGAACTTGTCGATATAACACTATCGGTAAAAATATCATTATTCAACAAAGAGTAAACACCTCCATTGCTATGCCTCCCATCATTAGTGGAACCGACAAGAACTTACACCCTCTTCTTGTTTTCTTTTATTTGTATTATTACATCCTCCTTGTTTACATAGCCCTTTTGTTTCATTTTGGATATTGAAGAATTTTCTCCAAAGCCCTTCTCTTTCTCAACATCCATAGAAAATTCCACTCATGTGTTGGCCGATTTAAACTTGTTACTTTCAGAAAATGGCCATTTTGTTTTCAATCCTTGTGCCTTGGTCCTTTATAAGACTCAAACTTTATATTTCCTAGAAACTTGAAGTCGAATGGGGAATTGAGAATCTTGCTAATCTCACCTCCAAGGATTCTTTCCGGCTTGATTTTATGCCCTGACTTTTTCCTTGATTTCTTTTATCCATTCTTGTTGAGCTTCCCCTTCTGAGACAGTCAATAGTTTTAGCAATGAGCTTAACTATTACTGACATTTCCACACAGATAATAAACAATTAGAATCCTTTCACAACTGAAAGCCACTTCTAAATAGTCGTTCTCTTGCTTCCTTAGTATCTTCCATCTCATAAGAGGCTCTTGGATATCAAGCCTCACTCTAAATCACACATATATATTTATCCCATTAATTTCTCTTTTCATGTTCCATAAGATTTCCAAGATTTTTGGCTAGAGATACAATGTCAAAACCCAATGACAATTGACGCATTTGAAGCCAAAAATCATCATAATGGACATCAACATGAAAGGGGTTCTCATATTGTTTCAATTGTTGTACAAGTGACAAGAAGTTATTAAATGATCATGGCCCCAACCAACTTCTTCTTAAGATCAAACTTATTATAAAATTGAATAAGATAGAGATTGTTATTGAGAGCCTTGATATAAACGCCCTCACCCTCAATTAGACACCATTTACTCAACAAAGTCATATTCATTACTTTTGGATTCACCATATGCTCCTCTAAGAATGTGCCAACTAGACATAAGTAGTAGTTTATTTCCTCTTCGGTCGTGCTCTCCTTTATGATCAATAACTTTTCATTCTCTTTATCTAACAAAGGTAAATTTTAGAGGAAACACCTCCATTGTTATGTTTCCCATCATTAGTGGAATCAACAAGAACTCACACCCTCTTTTTGTTTTCTTTTATTTGCATTATTATATCCTCCTTGGTTGCATAGCCCTTTTGTTTCATTTTGGATATTGAAGAATTTTCTCCAAAGCCTTTCTCTGTCTCAATATCCATAAAAAACTCTATTCATGTGTTGGTCAATTTAAACTTGTTAATTTTTTTTAAAATGGCCATTTTGTTTTCAATCCTTGTGCCCTTGTCCTCTGCAGGACTCAAACTTTATATTTCCTAAAAACTCAAAGTTGAATGAGGAATTGAGAATCTTGCTAATCTCGCCTCCAAGGATTCTTTCCAGCTTGATTTTATGCCCTGACTTCTTCCTTGGTTTCTTTTAACCATTCTTATTGAGCTTCCCCTTCTGAGATAGTCAATAGTTTTAGGCAATGAGCTTCATTATGATTGACATTTCCGCACAGATAACAAACTATTAGAATCCTTTCATAACTGACAGCCACTTCTAAATAGTTGTTCCCTTACTTCTTTAGCTTTTTTCCATCTATAAAAGGCTCTTGGATATCAAGCCTCACTCTAAATCACATATATATTTATCCCATTGATTTCTCTTTTTAGCACCATCATATTCCAAGAATTGTTCCATAAGATTTCCAAGATTTTTGGCTAGAGATACAATGTCAAAGCCCAATGACAACTGACCCAAAAATCATCATAATGAACATCAACATGAAAGAGGTTCTCACCTTGTTTCAATTGATGTACAAGCAACAAGCAGTTATCAAATGACCATGGCCCCTGGCCAACTTCTTCTTAAGATCAAACTTATGATAAAATTGAATAAGATAGAGGTTGTCATTGAGAGCCTTGATATAATTCCTCAATTAGACACCATTTACTCAACAAAGTCTTCTCCATTGCTTTTGGATTCACCATCTGCTCCTCCAAGAATGTGCCAACTAGACATAAGTTGTAGTTTATTTCCTCTTCGATTGTGCTCTCCTTTATGATCAATAACTTTTCATTCTCTTTATCTAATAAAGGTAAATTCTAGAAACCAAATTCCATATTAACTAGAAAGGAATGAAAGACATGAGACACCTTGACTCGGCATGACCTATCACATGCACAGACACTAGAGCAAAAGCATACACATTCTAGAGAAAAGGAAAAAAGCCTATTTTATGCATTATCAACGAAGACGATGCTAACACATCATTAAAAATTAAGTCACACAAAATTTATTTAAAACCATTTTAATGACATATCATTATCTTATTCATTGATAGTGCATGAAATTACACATTATCAGTGCATTAAATATAAATACAATAAATTGCAACAATTATTGTTTAGTTCATCAATAGAAAAGAAAGTAAATGATGTGTTATAACTTTTTTTTAATTATACTATTTAAAAATAAAATAAAATGTAAAAAGTGTAAAAAAGATCATTTATATCATTTATAATTTTAGAAATACATTTTCTTTCCTCTATGATTTTAAGAAATTGAGTCACTAAATGAACAAACTTTTCATGACTTTTTTTGTTCAACTTTCGTGACATTTTAAATGCCACCAGATAGAAAACTTTTGGAGACGTTTTTGCTTGATCAACAGTGGGAGTGTAAGTGAGAATTTTTACTTTTAGTGACGTTAAAAAGTGTCACAAAAAGAGCACATTTTTTGATGTTCTAAAGCGTCACAAAATTTGATTTTTAATTTTTTTTTACTTTTAGTGACATTAAAAAGTGTCACAAAAAGAGCACATTTTGTGATGTTTAAAGCGTCACGAAAATTTTTTTTGTTACTTTTCATGCGTGACGTTTTCTTATGTTTCGTTGAAAGCATCACAGAAGCTCAAAAACTACTTTTTTTTTGTGATGTTTTTGTATTATGATGTCTTAAAAATGTCACGAAAAATAATTTTTGGTGTAGTAAGTTCTCATTAAATAAAACAAAAAAAAAAATCCTACCTAAATAAGATTAAAACAGCCTTTGGTTTTTCTTATTTTACTTAACTTTTTCTCATCTTACCACAATCCAAACACATTTTTAGTATGAAAGTCTCTTTTAAACTTGATGCATAGGGTTTTTAATAGACATGTTCATTGGTCAAGCACTCATCCAACTCCGACCTTGGATAGGATATGTTTGACCTTGAACTGACTAGATTCTACTAGAATTCAAATCAATTAATAAAAAATATAAAAAAAATTATTAATATTTTTTAATTTACGAACCAAGCTATAGAGGCAAGTTAGGCCAAGTCAAATTCAATTCTAGACAACAATATTTTGAAATTGGATCATGATCCAACACATGAATAGGATTATTTTCTACGAAATTTTATGATAAGAAGATTCAATTTTAATCTCGATGTCATTTTTGTCGTTGCTCGCTAGGAGGGAAGTTATCTAATTGAGCCAACGTCACACAACAAGAAACTTGAGTTTGATTCAACATTCACTACTTAAAACTCAACTCAAGTTTAGTCAATACTATTATAAAAGTTTAAGCTTGACTCAAAGTTTGAACTCAATTTGATTAAGCTCATCTACATTATTTACATATTCAAGTTCGAACTCATTTCATGTACAAATGTCATATTTAAATAACCAAAAATAGGGTTTGGGAGGTTTTAAGTGAATATCTATCAAGGGTAAAAATTCGTTTAGGCTCATGAGTTGTTTGAATCAAGAATTAAGATACTCGAACATAACTTGTTCTATAGCTCAAGCTACTCGATCTTGACTTAACAATGATCGAATTGAATTTGAACTCTTTTTGAATAGAAATCAGAGTAGCTTAGAAACACAAGCATCCCATTTACATCCCTTATAAAAGTAAGGGAAGATTTGAATGGATGGAAGAGAACTGTGTAGAACATGGAGTTGGCCCGGAGATTGGTGGGTGGTATTGGAATACCAAGAATGATTATCGGCATACCTAACGGGGGGATTGAGAAATATTATCAGTTGCAGCCAAAAAGAAAATTCCCAAAAACTCAGTTGTCTTGGAGTGTTTGTACATATAATTATGTCTGATAAATGACAGTTGAAGTAATTGTAGCTGTTTCAAGTACAGCAATGATTTTGTCCAACTACAAAAGTATCTTCTGGTTTGGCCATTTACTAGCAAGCACCATCGCAAATCAGGTACATGCATGTGAGGGGAAAAAATAAGAAGAAAATGATGAATTTTCATGGGACAAATATTGTTTTACTTTTGTGATTGTTATTTTATTTAAGCATACATTAATCATATTTATTTTATCATTTTTTCTTTAATTTTTAAAGATAATTTTCGCTTTTAATCTTTAAATTTTAATTATTTTTGTTGTTAGATAGAAAAGTTGATTTAACAATTAGCATTCTACGATACGTTTTAAAATTTATTGAGTTTTAAAAAAAGATTTTTTCTTAATTTTTAAGTACACATGAATCATATGTGAGTTGTCACATCAAGATCGTTAAAATTTTAATAGTTCGATAACTTTTCATCCAATAAAAATAAATTAACTAAAATTTAAAGGTTAGAGACTAAAGTAATCCCAAAAAGAAAATTTTTATTTATAATATCCGAACATAATTCTTTAGTTGTTTACGTTTGAAATAATGTAAGATTTAGAGTGATCAACAAGGTTTTGGTAGTGTTGTTTATATTCAAATAAACGTAGATTCTCTTTCGATTTATTATGAGTTTTAAGTCCCATCATATATAAACTTTGTTCGAATTATTTTAATTTACAATTTAAATATATTTTATATTGAATTTATTCTAGTTATAATTACTGAAATATATATTATTTATAATTTTAATGTAGTTAGTTGTAATTTGTAAACTAAAAAAAAAAAGATTTAAAGTGATTTTGGATGCAAATGTGGTGTGGGGTTAATTTTAAAACCTTCAAAGCTGGTCCTACATATGTTATCCATGCTTTTAATTTCAAGAACCCTAATCCAAACCATGCTTATCCTAATTGGTATTGTAATAAAAGATGCTTTCATTACCACAAACCATAAATATTAGTTAATAGTGTGGGATCAATCATTAATAATTGTAATTTCGTCTTGTCATTGTCAAATCAAACTTTGGTAAATCGATTAGTCATTGTCAAAGGTTCGCAAGAGATCTCACCGTATTCGTAATACACGAAGAATAAGTTTTAAATGACCTATCCTCTTTTCCATCATCTTAGAGTTCAATATTGTTTTCACTATTACATTGATGTATCCTGATAAAGTTCCCCGATAACGATTCCTGATAAATCTAGCAACACGCTTGCCTTGATAAATTTCGCAAATATGCAAGAATATAACCAAAAACAAAAACGAAAAGAAACTAAATTAGAACTATTATTGTTTTCCGAGAAAACAAAATGGTTTCAAATTAAAACTAAACTAACATAAACTAAAAACTACAATCATCAATTTTTTTTGGTGAATTATAAGAGGGGGGGCAAGACTATAACAGCAACGCGACTGCCGTAACTCAAATGTAGACCACACCTGGGACAATGAACACTCTGGCCGTGAGACCAGCACATAGAATTCACAATCAGTTTTTATCAACTCTCATTCAATGATGCTGTATGGATTTCTTACACCATGTGAACTACCCTAAGAGTTTTTGGAAGATGCAAAGGGAATGGGAGAGAAACTGGCATTGTCGTTTCTGAGTGCACTTGATTTAGGCAATATTTGTTAAGCTTTTGGATTAGGTTTATTATTGCTTGAAAGGAGGAATGGATAAATTGAAAGCAGGCGTTTTCAGACAAGACAACGAGACAGGTTTAAAAAGCATGTTAGTAGGTTCCCTTTTGTGCATGAAAGTGAGTTTAATTAAACCTAATATCAGTATGGCATCCATGGAAATTGGAAAACGACCCACCTGCTTAATGTTCGCATTTTGTCCTTTTTTATTCGATTTCATCGTAAAAACAAGTCGATAATTTAAATAGGTTTAACTTCGATCTGAAAATGATATAAATTATAAATGAAATTTGAACAAATATTTTAAAGTGATTTAAATCAAAGGTGATGTGACTTGAAAAAGTCTTTCTTGCAAACATAAATGGCTCGAATCAGAATCTAACTCGACTTTAATTAATCCAGTCTAAAACTAATCTGCTCAATAAATTTGGTTAAAATAGCTATATGTGTCAATTACACTATATAAAAAGTTCTTATTATTTATATCTTCCGATATATAAACACTTACTGACATGACATAATTAAGACATCAATTCAAATATCGAATTCACAAATTTATACATGATTAAGTTATAAATGAGATATTAAAAGATTAAATGAACAAATTATTATCACACGAGACACAATAAAATTATTAAGCTGAAGCGTTTAGATAAAAATATTTGAAATATTATAAAAACAAAGAGATAAAACTATATAAGCACAAAAAACTAAAATCAAAATTTAACTATAATAAAGAAATCAGATACCACTCAATATCTAAAAGAAGAGAAATTATCAACTTCCCCCGCAGCCGAAAAACCTAATAGCTTTGGGGCACTTTGAGCATAGCTTAATTCTTCCACCTTTAGACCCTCGGATTATGACAAGAAGCGTTAAATTAATATTTGGGGTTTGAATTTATTAATTATTTATATATTGAGATATGAATTTTTTTATTATCTAAGTTAGGTTTTGAATTTGACAATTATTCTCACATTGAGGCTTAAATTAGGTGACTGCTCTCATGTTGGGGCTTGAACTTTTTTTGTTCAAGTTAGTCCCTAAACTTGGCAATTATTTTCCACATTGGGGCGTGAACTTTAGGTCTTTAAGGAAATATCGAGTACTAAATTGGATAAAAAAATTTAAGTAAATAGTTACTAAATTGAGGCCCCCAAAAGTGATTTAACCTTAATCAGAACAATTGCCTATTTGCTCTATAAATACTAGATTATGACAAACTTATGATGTAGGTGAAAAGAGATTATATAAAAATCATTAAAATATATAAGAAATGAATGTGGTTTTGGTTAAAATGATAGAGCAGAGATAATAAAAACTATTTTGGGCTCAAATATTATCATGTGTATATATTTTCTAGAGTTTATATAAAAATATAAAAAGACAAAATACCTAAAATAATAGATTTTTATAATTTCATAGATAGTCTCAATTGATAGGTTACACAAACTCAATCAATTCTTAAATATTAAATTAGATTATTACACACCCATGGTGTTGGTGAAAATTTTTGGGAACAAATATATTTATAAAAAATTAAATAAAAATAAATAAAATTTTGGTTGAATTGGTAAAGTTGAAATATTAAAAATTACGAGATCTTTGGTTCAAATCCTATTGTGTTATTTTTCTAAATTTTATATAACTTGCATAACATATTTATTATTTTATAAAATGATTTGATTAGATATTTGGTACGTTGATACTAGTGTTTAAAAAGGACCAAGAAAGAGAAGATGGTGATGACAAAGAGGTCGATTCACTTGTTACAGGCGAAGAGTCAGAGTAAAGCTGAGTAGGAAGGAAGTTGGAGGGGAAAAGGCGATAACGAGAGGAGATTGTAGAGTGCTAAGGCTTAAGGGAGTAAAAACGGGGGAAATATTATTTATCTATCGTGTGTTGAGATATATATAGAAGAAAGGTCTTCATATCTAGCAATATTATGTCACCAACAATAAAGATAGTGGCCCACCTATGTGGTCGATCAAGTGGTAAGTCCACTATATGTCAATTGTTAAGCTTCAATTATTTTTTCTTAAAGATAAGAGTGTACCACTAATAGCGGATGACATGACGAGGGAGCCCATGAATGGCCAAGGATGGATGGCATATGTATCGGCAATATAAAACATGGGGAGTGGCTAATGTTCGGGTGACCAATTGGATGGTGAAATATGGGTACATCTTAGACCACTTCTTGTACTGCCAGTCTATGAGTGCCTTTTAAATCATGTTTCGGATTGCCACGTATATCAATGGGGATAGAGGTGTGACATCATATTTTGTTAAATGAGTTAGACTGCAATTGATGGATGCTCAACCAATCACCTAACATAGGGTGTAGATAATGAAAGAGTAGATGTGTAATAACTAGAGACTTCTTTACAAAGTAGGAGAAGAAGCAACCTATTGCATTCAAAGTACATTACTCGTATACAACTCGATTGTATGTTGATGAATGAATTAAGCGAACTCCACATTTTTTTTCCTTTCAAAAAGATGAAAAGGAAGTCCAAAAAGTCAAAATTTGAATTTTGATATTTTAATTGAACATAATTTTTTTTTAAAAGTCCACATGTCAGTTTTTTAAATAAAAAAAAGTCAAACTAAATCCAATAAAAAATTTACATATCAAATGAAAGCTAAAAGATGTTTTCTAAAAACATATCTCAACACATCAAGGACTAACTAATAACATATTACAAGAGTAAGAGGGCCAAATTATTCCAATTCCATTACAAGGATTAAATCCAAGTTCTAGCATAATAGAGGGACCAAAAACATAGTTTGACTAATCTGCTACCATCTCTAACCGTGCAAAAAGAACATAATAATGCTGCTAAAAGAAACCATGTTTTGAGCAAGACTGATTTAATCCAATTCAACCTAAACTATCTTTTATTAAAGTATTGGCATATAAATCTACTCATACATCACTCAAATATGAAAAGAAAAACAAAAAAAATAACTGAAACTGCATCTACACATGGTTTACAATCAAATTCCCTGTAAAAACCCTTCCAAAGCTCTAAATTCCTGTGAAAATAACTTTTTGGGTATAGTAATTATGACAAAGCCATTGGTCATCGGAAACCAGACCTGAATCAGTGTTTTGTGAACATCCCTTGCGTCAATGATGAAAAATCGTAATCCTTACCTGTTTGCGAAGGATTTGAGGACGGAGCTGGGGAAGCTGATTGAGGCTTGCTTGCTCCGGTCGTTGCAACACCATTTGATGGGGCAACTTGTCCCAATCCATAAAAGCTACAAGAAAGGACATAACCAGTACTTTAGGAGAATGGAACAACTTATGACTTATGAATGAAATTAGTAATCTAACCAATAGTTATTTATGGGACAAACTCGTGACAAGGCCGACGGTATTAAAGGAGACAACTGAGAACAAAGAGATTAATATGTACCTGGATGATGGATATGCAGATGAGTTCGCCATTTGTGTCTGTCCCATATTCATAGCCTAATGCAATGAAAAAGAAGTGCACCAGATGAGAAACTTGTTAGATATACTTGTTTTAAAGCAATTGCAACTATGTGATGGAGTCTACCTGCATAAGTTTCTGCAGATCAGCCTGCCCAGCAACGGGCATCATCATTCCAGGGAATTGGTAGCCACTGTTTGGCCAAGCTTGAGAGGGTATGTTTGTGCCGTTAGATGGAGGCTGTTGAGCATTTCCAGGAGCAGATTTAGCTGCAGCAGCCATGAGAAGGGACTGTTGCTGTGCTAGCATAGCTAGTTGTTGTTGATGCATAGCGAAAGGTGACACCATATTGGACTGTAATTGATTGAAACCATCACATCAACAATGTTGTACCCAACAAAGAAAAAAAAGGATCAGAGATAAACGCAAAGTCATGCTTATCAATTAGCTCCAACCTGAAAATGATCAATTAATATAAGTTCTACACCAAGGACTCCTAAGACCCAAGTAAATGCTGTTGAAGATATACCTTTTCAAAGAGGCTCATAATATCATTTTTAACATCTTTTTGAGGCTTCTCTGGGACTTGGTTGGTTGTTAATGGAGGTAAATCACTAAATAAATCCTCAATTCCACTAGTAGACTTGGTATTACTTTCGGCAGGTTTTGGTGGATTGGGTTCGTCAGTTGTGGAGGCCCCTCCAGCAGCAGCTACAGAATAGCACGTGTCAAAATCAAAAGAAATTATAAAATGCTCTAACCATTTCTCAGGAGGCTAGTACTAGGTACAAATACCATTAACAAGATAATAATGAAAAAACGTCAATGAACAAAAGTTATTGAGAAATGTCAAGACATACACTGGAAGCCTGCCCAATCATCAGTAGAAGTTGCCTCAGAACCATTCTCACTTGGACCATCATCCAAGGACAGCATGTTGAAAAGGTCTGTAGCATAATCGACTTTAGGAGCGATGGCTACGGGAGCAGTCTCTACAGCTGGCTTTGTTGCCTCAGCTGGCGCAACAACTGGTTCAGGCTTCTGTACGGGTGTAACCTATTCGATCAACACATTATGTGATATGAACATTTAAATAATAATAAATAAGAGTGGTAAACTACTGGAATAGAATCCTATACACTAGTAAGCAAGAAAGTAAGTTAACCCATGGACAAACAGATTGAAGACTTTAGTTCAAATTGATACTATTTATTTGCTACTTTAGCAAGTGATAAACTTTCTTTCCATATGGCATTTGTCTCATACTTCTTCATTCTAATGCTAATTCCTCTAGGTTATCCATGTAAATGCATTAAGAGAAAAGCGGATGACTGATTTTCTAGAAAGAATTAGAAACAAAAGCACATACATAAAGAACTTAGTACCTGATCAGGTCCCTTAGGAGGAACAGGAAGACTAACTCTTGTTGCAGGAAGATTTTCTTTCTGACCAAGTGCTTGTTTGTTCCTCCTTTCCTCAAATGAATTCTCGGAATTACTAATGTGCCCATGACCACTTGTTTCATTAGGTCTCTGCCAATGTGAGGGAGCCCTTTCGTCCAACCTTCTAGGTGGTGATTTGGATTTTCCATCTCTAGGAACCCATCTTTTTTCCTCATACCTACAATATACAACAACAATTAATATAATACAAAAAAAAAATGAAAAACCTTCACTTAATCTAAAATAGGTTAATGGTGGATACAGAAAACTCTATGATACATACTTTGCACGGATGAAGTTCTCAATTCCAACTCTATCATAATTAGGGGGTAACTCAGCTTCCCAGTAACTGTTTGCCTTTTCATTCCCCATTGCTGCATGATAAACATTAATCATTGTCATAATTTGTAGGCTCTTATCATCTTATCATTAAAACCATCACCAATCATAATAATGCAAATTCATGACCTAACAAATAACTTACATTGAATAAAAGCAACCTGCTCAGGAAGCCATGTGTCTAGTGTAGCAGATCGAACCTGGAGCAAGAGCCAGTAAGATGCAGGTATACAATTGGGAAAGATAAACTGGGTTTCACTAATCATAAAACCAAAATTTAATAACCGGTAACATAGAAAAAGAAACATGCTCAAGCACTATACGGTAAAAGGTTTTTTAGGATCACAGTTAGCATCGGAGACAATTGGATGACTGTAGGATCACCTACATATTGAGGAGGAAAAAGAAAGATGAAATCTTAGGTAGCAGAAAACAAGAGCAATCCCAACATCTGAGTGAGCCAAATCCATACCCATAATGGGAACAAGGTCTAGAATTAGTCTATCATGAAAATATGTGAATGAAGTACAAAAGTTGTGACAGCAGCAGCAGCAACTCGATGAACTTTCTCAATCAGGAAGAGATAAAAGTACATATTCTAGAGATAAGAAAAGCACCTTCGATATGTGTACCCCAAGACTTCTGTGGATCCCAGAACATTGCATGCATATAAAGATACCTAAATTCACACTTGCCCATCTCGGACCTCTGAAGAGAAAGGAAGCAATTATTAGCACTATGATAAGAATGATGTTATCATTAATCCAACGACAGAATCTATAACAATTTAAATTGTATTGAAACAATTTATATATTAGTTTTTGCTATTATGATATCCACATCATCTCTCTAGATTTTTCTCGATACATACTTGGCTTTGCAGTCGGCGCATTCCCTATTCTCCGGCAATTTAAGAAGACTTTCAATAATCTGCATGTGAAGAGTAAAAAAAATAAGAACTTTATCAAACTGGCGGAATATCAAAATCAACAAAATTACTAACATGAACAAGAATCATTAATTAGATGAACCTACTATATCAAATAGATTAACAAACAAGCACAATAACCTAAAGTTCCAGGCAAGAATTATACGTTTACAATAGAAAATGGAGGAAATTAACACCCTCGACCACCTAAAGCATATGCTCTGATGCCACATGGGAAGATTGCGTAAATTTGTTCCTATGGTCCAAAAATCAACCTTTCAAAAGTTCTCAAATATATGAACAAATCAATCATAATCGCCAAACTTGACAAAGATCTTAAAAAAGAAAAGGGATAATTAGGCAACAGAACTTGAAACTCATAGAGAAAACTGATTGAGGAAAACTGAGTTTAGTTCTCCGAAATAGTAAGAAACTATTTAAAATCCAATTTTTAGCTGACGAAATTCTATTAATCTCAATGAAATCTACCGGCTCGATCTATCTAAACCGATCTTAATCTAATAACAATTTTACATTAATAACCATTTATTCATATGTAAAGATTCCTAAAATGAGTTCATATTCGCTATTCGACATTCGATTCGATCAAATCCTTTAACAAAAGCTGAAATTTAAATCAAACAACCAAAAAGCGAAGAGAAATTTCAAAAAAAAAAATCATGTGAAAAGCAACAAAAATTGATATAAAAAACACAGATCAAATCAAAAAAAGTTGAAAACACGAGGGAGCTACTTGGAATTACGAATAAACAAGGTCAAAATGGTGAATTTTGAAGAATAACCTTTCGGTGTCTGGCGTTGAGCTCCTTGGTAACGCTGGCCTTCTCGTTCATGTTTAAGAAATGAAAAGGAATCTACGGCGAGCGAAAGAGAGAGATCGGAGTTGATGCCGAAGACGACGAGAACAACGCCGGCGACGACGCCGACGAGGAAGAAGAAGAAGAAGAAAGGGTAATTTCAAAAGAAAGCCGAGGTCAATTCGGTCTTTTCGTCGCCTCTCTTTCTCTCTTCTTTCCCTCTCCTTATGTTCTCTTTTCTGTCTCTCTCTCTCTCTGATTTTTATGCCACTAGAGATAGAAAATATTAAAAAAATAAATAAATAAACAAATAATCATCTCGCTCTTATTCTAATTTTATTAGAAAAATAATAAATTATTCCATTTTTCAAAAAATATTTTTTTAAAAATTATATAATAAAATTTTGATTTAATTAATTGAAAATCATAAATGAAATTATTGGTTTTATTTAATAATAACAATATATTCATAAAGAAAATATTCAAAAACTATTTTATATACCGAAATAAAACAAGATAAAACCACTTCTTAAAAACTTATCTTTATTGAAAAAATTAATCCTTTGTGTGGGTCTTCGAATTTCATCATATGTTGTCTCAGTTTTAGTCTGAATTTTCCCGGTTCTTAGTTTACTTGTGATCATATCTGATTTTTCGACACAATGCCTAAAATTACCCATAAATAGGAAAATAATATGTTTCAGCGCACTCGAACCCACGTCCTCCTACATTAACAACAATGCCCATGCCTTGACGTATCTTTGTAAAAACTACTAAATATACATTTTTACATAAATATTTTATATAATTTATTATTTAATTAATCTAAAAATATGTTAAAAGGTATTTCTATATTATATTAATTTTCCAAAAAAAATAATATTCATTTTAGATTAAAGTTAGGTTGAGTTGGTACTCATTCTAATTATGAAATTTATTAAAGCATTATCATTTATTTTTAATTTTTAAATAATATTTCTCAATTACTATAATGTATTGAAAATAATTTTTATAGTGATGAAATAATTTATAACATTAAAAATTTATTGAAATTATTAAAAAATACTTTATAATTATATATTTGGAAGTAAAAAAGAAGAAGAAGATGAAGTTGATTCCCAGGTAGGGTTGGGAAGAGGTTTTTGAGCTGGCCATGTGATATCCAACATTTTAATTTTGTAATTATGCCCTCACAATTAAGAAATCATTAGCCATTGAGTTCTTCTAATCATTAAATTATACATTGTCTTTTCTTTTTCTTTCTCAACAAAAACATATTGAAAAATTAGGTTTTAAATTTAAACTGTTTTCTTTTAACAATCCGTCGTATCTGTTTTGTTTTTACAGAATGTTTAAAACTATTTATAATCATTTTTCAACTCATAACTAAGAGGATAATGCGCTAGATCTAAGCATGATATTAATCTACTTTACGTTTGCCCAAGCTCGGCCCAACTAGAAATCTGGGTCTAAAATTTTGCCCAAATCCGGTCATATTTGCAAAAGATTAACTCAAGCCCATTTTAGGCCCACCCATACAGAGATGAATTTAGGGGGGCTGGTAGGGACCTCGGCTCCCCTAAAATGGAAAATTACTATTTAGGCCATTTAAAATTTTTTAAAATTTTAAATTAGAAAAGGTAAAATTACACTTTGACCCCCTCTAAAATTATAAAAAAATTTGTTAAATCTTTTAAAAATTATAAAGATTTAGACTATACAAAAATTAAACTTTCATTTGGCCCCCTAAAAAATTGTTCTGGCTTTGCCCTTGCGCCCATATTATTTTTTAATTTTTTTTAAAAAAATATTTATATTTTTTATTTTAATATATAATAATTTTATACATTTTTTATTTATTAAAATTTTTATATAGTCATCTTAACATTATTTAATAGTATAAATTTATTTTTAATGTATTTTAAATTACATAACATATAAAAATAACATAATATAAATAATAAAAACTTAAAACGGGTAGGGTCGGGCTCCAGCATTGAATGTTCAAGCCCGAGCTCAGCCCATATTTTAAACGGGCCTAATTTTTTTGTCCAAGCCCATTTTTTGAGCCTAATTTTTTTGCTTAAACCCTCCCAAAATTTGGGTGCACCTTTGGGCTTGGGCGGGTAGTCTGACCCATGAACATGTTTAACTCGAGCCCACATCCTCCCACATTGACAAAAAAATTCATTCCAATCCATCTTTAAATAAATAAATAAATAAAAACTTTCTTTTTGTTTGTTAATTATTGTATTAATAATATTATCATATTTTCCAACACAGTTCAAACTAATCATTAGAGTATAGATTCCTTAGATGATTACATCCACCTGTAAAGAGTTCTTTCCATTGGGCATTAATTGCATTTGTTTTTAAATGTTCAAAATTTAAAACCAACAAAAGCAAATTTATTATAACTTTAATGCAGGGTAGTAGGCACATTTCAATATTAATGGTATGTATTAGTTTTAAATTGATATTAAATAGTTGATATTTGTTTTAAAATTTTGGGTAAATTATATAGTCGAGGTTATCTAATTATGGTTTTTTTGTCATTAATCATGGCGTAAAAATAGAAATATCTAAAATCCAAGATAGTCGAGTGACCAAAATGACAAAATTAAATAGTGGAATGACCATTTTATATCTTTTCATAGTTGAGTGACTACTAATATAATTTACCCTAAAATTTTAAATGTATTTCGATTTTCTTTATGTATTTTTATCTGCTTTTGATTAAAATCGACTTGTATCAAGGTATCAAGGTATCAATTTTTTCTATTGGTACAAGATTCTAATATTTTTATCTTGATTATTTTATTTTTATAATTATATTTAAAAATAAAATTCAGTCATTTAATTAAGTTATTCAACTTAATTAATCATTTAAAACATATATATCTAAATATAAATATATTTTTATATATAAATAAATGAAATATCTTGCACGCATATATGATATATGAAAATGTTTAAAAAGAATCGAGAAATTTAAAATGATTCATCGAAATACACTGATACTAATACATATCGAAATAAAATGATAAGTTAACCGTCTAAAAGTCTCTATTTCCATTACTAAGTTATGTTTTTGGAATTTTAGGTACGTGCTAAATATGAGTATGTTATACGGATATATTAATTATAATTGTGAAATGTAATTGTACTTTCATAAGAATATCATGATATTATACTAAAATTAAGATACTAAAATTCTTATATAACTAAACCCCATGTGATGACATGACGGTTAAGGATATTCACAGCCTTAAGTGTGGCTTGGGTTCGAGTCGCATTAGTTGTATTTGTTGTTCGGGCTTTGTCCTGTTATTGTAATTCACCAAAAGAAAATTCTTATATAACTAAAAAATTTATTAGAATGCAGATCATGACACATCTATCACGTATATGAAAAAAAATATTTTTTAGTATTTTTCATATTCGTTTTACGGTTTATGTTAAAGACTTGTGGTTGACAATAAACCGCATTAAAGTAAAGGTTATTATCAAGTACTGATAATGGCACATCTACCACATATATGAAAAAAAAGGTAACCAATTTATTTTTAAAAATATTTTTCATGTCTATTTTACAGACTATGTTCAAGTTTATGGCTAATAATAAACCATATTTAAATTAAATGTTATTATGAAGTACTAGATCATGGCACATCTACCATGTATATGAAAACCAATAGTTATGACTCGATTTTGAAGTTACAGTGGCCACTCAAATGACCTAATAAAAAGCAAATTGCTTATTTTATGGAAAATTAAAATGGGCTTTACTTGAATTTATAAAATCATTAATTTATACTGAAATTTAATTAGGATCTAATGAAATAAAAGCTCTTATTAATTTTGAAAACATATTTAACTATTAATTTGTCGTTTCGGAAACCAGTTTTGTAGTGAAAAATCCAAACTCTATTATTTACTAATAGAAGCCATTATTCCTAATTTTTTTAGACCAATTATTAATTTATTATTCAGTTATCTAATTTATCTAGTCTTAGTCACAATGCATGCAAATATCAAAATATTCCCGTAACTTGAATAAAATAAAATTATAACATTTAATACTTATTTAGAAAAAAATCGCGTCGAGACCTCCGAATGCTGAGTCCGAGCCCTAACTTTGCGGATTACCTGAAAAATGTTAAACTAATGGGATGAGCTTAAAAAACCCAGTGTGAGTCTTAATCAAAGGTCAATAGAGTATGCAGAACTTACAAATCATGCAAGAAACCGGTTTGACAATTGAGCACAAAAGCTTAACATAGTATCAATAATTACAGATGTACCCAGGATTCACAAAATATGGTGCTTTCAACAGTTATGCATATGCATGCTCGAGAATGACAATGCAATAAGGTCCTACCCATCCATTCGCTACACACCACGAGTTCCTCATAACTCGTCTACTGAATCACCAAAACAATTAGGAGTTGTAGCTCAGTGTGGATAAACAACCAATAACGGTTTGCAGACAAGCTGCCAATATTGTGGACGAGCCAACAAAAATGCAGATAAACTGCCAGTATTAGTGTAGACGAGTTGCTAGTAGTGTGATTAAATCGCCCAATCTCCTTGGTACTCCGGTGTAGTGCACTGACAACAATGTTGCAGACTATAAATGTCGTCGGTACTCCATGAAACTCTTTTGTCATCCACGAAATCCAACCAATGCAAATGTAGTAGGACACATTATCAATGAAACACATCATGCTTATCAATATCAGTTCAGTATAATGGCATGCTTATCATGCTTTTCGGTAAATGGTATTGGGGTATGCCTTACATGCTTTCAATTAACAAAATTAGTGGCATGTGTACATGCTTTCAATACAATCAATGTCATACATGGTATGTAGCATAAATATGTACATAACACAATATCAGTCATGGCATGTTTGTATGCACATCAACCAGTAAACACATTTTACCAATATAAATTATATAATATCAATTTAAGGCTAATTGCGCAAGGTAAGATCCACACTTCATATTCGACATGCATCAAAAAGAAAATATATGTGCATTCAGTTTCCCCATTGAAAGGTACACACACAATTCGACCAAACACCAAACAAAAACATCAATCAAACAACTCTCAAAGACATACCATCATTTGACCAAATCAAACAAGAAGTACTCACGTACACAATGCGCATTTAACTAAGTCCCACACCTGAATTACGCAAGTTTGCAAACCAATTGCTATCTGCAATTTTCCCCAACTCAAAATTGAACGAACCTAATCATACGACTTTAGATAATTTAAAACGTAAGGATCACAAAATGTAATTCTAAGTATTTGTTTCTTAGAAACGATCAATCCACAACGAGCTTTGCTTTCAACGGGTCGCTTAATTCCTTCACTTCAATAGAAAAAATATACAAATTCATTAAAACAATTATAAGTTATCAATTCTATGGTGATTAGTCTAATTTTAATCTTCAAACTAATTTTAATTAATCTAAGTCAAATTAATCTAATTGTTTATCTAATTTAGATATAATTTCAATTTCACCATTACTTGAACACTATTTATCATATACCATGTCTACATGTATCGAATCCAATAAATTAAAATAAATTTTAATATAAGCAAACTAATCTAATAATTTCACCACATTTACCTTGTTCTCGAATAGTTAATTAATTCAAATCAAGTTATCATAAGATGCAACAAATTCAACTTAATTATCTCTATCCAAACCAATTAACATTGATAAGCTTGTACCGACTAATCTAAACGGTCACATTTAAAAAGAGAGACTAATTTAAAATTAAGTTACATGAATTCTAATTACACTTAACTTAGTAACAACCCAAGTTAATCTAGCCAAATAATTCTAACAAATTTTAGTTATATGACTAATCTAAACAATTTTCCAATAAATCAAACTTTAATCAAACTAACTAATCAGACCACAAAATTGTCAAAATAGCAAAAGCATAAAACCCAAATCCACCCAAACATGATAATAAGAACATCCACAATATCATTATATCTAGTAGGAAGTCAACATTAAACAAGCACATCAACTAAACCAATTTGGATGGCATTTAAAGGTAGTGGCTGAAGCGAACAACAATTGAAACAACAAAGGAATGAGTGTTGCAAAGTTTGAGATTAGCACAACGACCACAAGACAATTGACGGCTAAAATTAAGTGCTGATCGACAAACACATAGCAGGCTATAACAACAAGAAATTGAAGTTAATTGACACCCAAACAACAGAATAATTGGAGGCTGATCGATAAGTATTTGGTATAACAACATTAATAATAAGTATTTGGTATAACAGGGTAGTACACACGCATACACCATTCACAACTGATTTGAATCCCACACCTCAATTACAATCCATAGAACACTAATAATTGACTGGAGCACCATTACATGTAACACCCCAAAGTATAAGGGGTTAGATGAAATGAATAACCAAGTAATGACCTAGGCTTGATGGTTAAGTAGTTAGTGTACCCCTAGAGGTTTTAGGTTCAAACCACTTCTTTCCTATTTATTTTCTTTAGTTTTCAGCAAACTAAGGTAAAAAAATCTAGGAGAGTAAAGGAAAATTTTTCCCATATGCTTAATAGACTATTCGTTTTTTAACCAAGAACTCTGAGGTGTAAACTTTCTTCACTTGAAGATATCCTGGACCAATTTCTTAGATACCGACACCAGGCAGATGCTTTCATGCTAGAATACGCCAATACTCTACCTTGCTAACGAATCAGTCGGGTGGCAAATCATACTACTATAATGCGCCAAAACAGTTAATATACATACATTATTCTCTCAAATGGGATCCGTCGAATTTAGGTTGTGACAAAGAAAGCTTGGATGGCTACACCAAAAGAAGAAATGAATAAATAGTGAACAAAAAATAAAAAAAAAATGACTTTTAAACCTAGGTTAACTAGGTGGGACGACACAAAATAGGAAGGGAGCAAAATTGCAACAATTTTAATCAATTTGCAAAAGAAGGGATTCAAACTTATCTCTAGCCAATTACATTGTCTCCTTACTCACTCTTAACCATTAAGCTAATAGCTTATTCTTGTCATAATTTTACGAATTTAAAATTAAGAGTTTGGGAAGTTACACTCCCTCCCTCCCTCTATTTTCTCTGTTTCGTTTTCCTTTTGTTTCTTCCCTTGTTGTGTCTCTTCCTCTCACTGTCGATGGTGGGTTTCCCTCTCTCTCGTTGGCCAGTGCTCTAGGGCTGACACCATAGAGTTGACACCCACTGTCCCCTCCTCCTCCACCTTTCGTCTCTTTCGCCCTCCCCCCATGTTTCTTTTCTTTTTTTCTCTATTGTCGGCTCCTCCTTTGCTGGTTGTAAGGGATGACTTTCCCTTTATTTTTATATATATTTCATGTATTTAAGATTTTGAAAATCTTTATACTAAATTTTTATTACCTTTGCATAAAAATATAAATTTACGTAATGGATAACATATTATATGTATATTTGAAACAAAGATTTTAGATTCATAAAGTGTAGAACCAAAAGTAAGTACTTAGGAAGGAGGACAAACTCTTAACCAAAACCAGTAAGTTTACCCTGTATATAGGATCCCACCGTTCATCCCCTTTTCAAATTTAACTTCAATCAATTCAAAGTACAAAATTGAACTTAAACTAAGAGGAATTGAATCCCAAATAATATGGTTTGCAAATAATAAAGCTACTAGAGAGTTAATGACTTTATTTACACTTTGTTGATTCCATAGGAAAGGCATATTAAGGAATTGATTTCTTAAAGTAAGACACTCACTTAAAAACCATCCCCAATTTTAAAGTTACTAGACTTGTTTATGGGTTAGGCTAGGTCAGATTCAGGCAAGGCTCATGTAAAACTTCTATATTGATTTTCAAGGTCCGGACCAAAAAGTGGGCAAAATTTTTTTCCAAGCTTGACCTGAATTTAGAAATGTAAGCTCAACCTTGACCCACTCCACCTATATTTACTTTTAAATTTTTTTATATAAAAACAAATTTTAGAAAATATATTATATTAAACAAACTAAAATAAATACTAAAATAAATGTTTCCTAACACATTAAAAATACATTAAAAAAGTATTGTTAGAAGTATAAAATAAACAAGTTCATATTTTAATTTAGGCTAGATTATTTAGTTGGTTAGGTTTTTTGGGCTTTAGGGGTAATGAATTAAATTGTTATTAGGTTAGTAGTTTAATAAAAATGTATAATTATTATTTAACATCTATAATTAATATAAATAATTTTTATAATATAATATAATATAATATAATATAATATAATATATATTCAGGTCAGGTTGGTCAAAAAAGTTCTACTCAAAGCCCAACCTACATAAATCTGAATCCAACTTTTAGACATTTTATTTTTATTTAAACTCTCACTTTTTTTGATAAGTCTTTAAATTTAGACGGGTGACACCTCTCTAAATAATTGAGAGCTCGATAATCACCTTTTTCAAGCTTTAGTTCTTTGTTCCTGAAAAGAGTTTCCTGGACCGATAAAGCCTTTGCAAATAAGGATTCATGGGACTGGGAAATTATCCCAAGAGAGCCTTAAAAAACCTCATTCGTCTTGAACAATAGTAGCATAGCCTATGGACTTTTCAACTTGAAATATAGCTGCATCGAGGTTGCATTTAACCCAACCAACATCATGGACCATCCATACAACTGACGAAACTAGGGCCTGATAGGAAGGAGTTGACATTCGTTTGATACACACCCTTGAATCTCTCTATGTCTGCCCACAAACAAATGCAATTTGTTGAAACCATATAGCTCACAAACATGTTAGAAACTTATCCTTTTCAGGTCTAAATATGCCTTCAAAACAATCCTTAAAAAGTGAGAAATAGATGTAGACAGAACATCGAGTTTAAAGAAGTCCCAAACATCTTTCAACTTGAGACAATGAAGCAAGGCATGGTCTAGAGTTTTCCCCATTCCACACCTGGCACAACCAATATCCTTGCTAATCTCTCTTCGAGGTAAGACAGTTTTGCAGGGAACAAGTTCTCTCAAGCTCTCCCAGCAGATATGTTTTACTTTAGGCGACAGTGTACTGTTCCTAATTTGTTGCTAGCATCCCTCAACTGCCAAGGTAGAAATCTTTGTAAAAGCTTTTTAGCTTTAAATATGCCTTTCCCAATAAAATTAATTAGGATTAAAACCTTCTTTCACATTAAGAAATTCTCATGTTACACTTTTTTCCACGTCAGAATGGATATAAAATTATTGGAACGGGTAGTCACGAATCTTAAAAAAATTAGTTAAACCGTAAAACAAATTCTAATGACACTTGATCATAAAAAAAATATTTGATCTAAAGAGGGGTAATAAAGTAATTAGAGTATGAGGTGAGTTGTTTAAATAGGGAAATATCTCCTTCCCTCCCTCTTGATGGTTAAGAGGGTAGTCAACGGGCTCGATCCTTAGGGTCATTTGGAGGTGCAGCCGTCCAGGACTTAAGACTGAAAGGGATCCAAAGTATTGTTTTCCAATTTTTAAGAGGTTTAAATTTTTTCTTTAATTTTTAAAAGTCAAATTATTTTTATTAACTTTTAAAAGACTTAAAAAATTATTCTCTAATTTTTAAGTACGGGTTTAATAGTCACAAATCTCGAAAAGATCTGAATTAGAACTAATATGAATGATATCTATAGTCCTAGAAAAGCAATCATTGGATCTAAAGAGGGGGTAATAAGGTAATTAGGGCATGGCTTGGGTTGTTTACATATGGGAATATCTTCCTTCCCTCCCTTTTGATGGTTAAGCCTCTTTGCCGAGATGGAAGAGGAAGATCAAAGAGGACAGCCACTGCTTCCTCTGCCGATCGCCGCCACAGTTTCCAGTTCTTCTTCACTAAGGAATCATTCAACGGTAACCGACCAATACTACGAAGGTCCTTCACTTGATCTGCAATTATCAGTCAATCTACGGCCAATCCAGAAACCATCAGGTAGTGTTAAAACGGGAGGCTCCATTTGTGATGTTAAGTCCGATAGCAGCAGTATCGAATCTTTGAGATGGCAAGCGGGGGAGCAAATTCGATTGGCAGCCATCGAAGCGGCATATGCAGAGAGAGTGAGGGAGCTTGCAAAGATGGAAATGGAGATGGCTCAGTCTGAGTTTGCAAGAGCAAGGCATATGTGGCTAAGGGCAAGGGAGGAAGTTGAAAAGGCTGAGAAAATGAAGCAAAGAGCAACAAGGCAGATTGATTCTAAGTGCATGGAGATCAGTTGCCAGTCTTGTAGACAAAGGTTTAGACCTTAAAAGTCTTGCTTTGTTTAAGTAGAGATAGATAAGTTTTCCTTTGCCAAGTTGGTGTTTGGGAGCTTAGAAAATTTGGGTATTGAATTTATGGTTCAATGGATTAGAAGGAAATCAACAAACAACACCATAAAAACAGCATGATGATCAGAAAAGTCCATTGATGCTTGGCGTTCATGAAACTGAGGTAGGTTCAAGGATGGAAGTTATGGGTCAAAAAGAACTTATGTAATTGGTGATTATGAAGAACAATTCATATTTTAGATTAGACAATTTGTTTATTAGAGCTTTTTCCAATATCTCCTCTTCTATTATGATTATGAGTTCATATCTAATCTTCAATGAATTCAGATCTTTTGTTAAAAAAAAAAAAAATCCTTTGCTTTTTTTTACTTAGTGTTGGGCACATGATTGAATTTGATATGATATATTTTCTTTTGATATTTTTCATATATTTAAAATTGTATTTTTTTATGTTTATAATATCGGATATAAGTTTATCTTTGCTTATATTGAGTGTTTTATTGACTTGATGCCATATGTTTTGGATGCGCAATGGGATGCAGTATATTTAGTTTACTTTTTATCTCACGCTATAGTATTTAATCTCACCGTCAGCACCGCCTATCCAAATACAGCCTACGTTACTCTCTCTATATATAAATTATATATGCCTATGAAATATTCACTTATCCCTGATCATTAAAATAGACTATTTCCTAATGTATATTTATTAAATGAATTTTAAATGAAATAAAAATTTTATTATTTATTAGTTAATTATTATTCTATTTTTTTCTTATTTTCAATCTTTATATTCAATTTCAATTAAAATTTTAATTTAAAATATTAAAAATTAATTAGTTATACAAAAATAATTTAATTATTATTAAATTAAATTATAAATTGTGTTATACCATTCTAGTAAATATAATGTATTTGGAAGTTACAGACATAATTCCAATTACAAACAAGTTCAAAAACTATAATTAAAATTAATCATTATAAAGTACAACCAGACTGGAAATTATAATATGTCTAGATCTATAGCAGAATAAGTTTATACATAGTCTATATATAGAGAGACATAAACAAAAATAAATATAGACTAAAAAAAATTGACTTCCTCAGGAAAAGTTTGAGTCCCGAATAAGAGTTTTGTCTTACTTGTCATGAGAGCTTGAGTGCTTGAAGAGACAACAAGTTTACAGAGTGAGATCACTTTGTTGGGTGCGTAATATGGTCATCCACCAAGGAAATCTCAACATTTGCTCTTAGTGAAATTCAAACTTGTGACCTCTAGCATATACGACGCTTATGGGTAACTATCACTTGAGCTAGCAATGATAATTACATTTTAATTTTTAATAATTTCTTATAAAAGTACATGTTAAATATTTAATTATTGAATTATAATAAACTTTAAGATATTTTTTATTTTTATATTTTAATCAATTTTTCATTAGATACTGGTGATTAATTAATTTTACATTAAATAATTTAATGAATTCAACTAAAGCTTAGTTTATAATTAAATTAAATATAAATCTAAAATACTTAGGATGTGTTTGATAAACTACAGTAGATTTTTATTTGATTAAAAATAAAATGTTCAATATTTAATATTTTAAACGTGTTTGAAAATTATTTTAATTTTTACTAAATATAAATTTTTTTAAAAGAGCGTTAGATAAGATAAATAAGTTGGTAGCTACTTATTAACGTAGAAAATATTAAGTTAGTTTTATTTTATCAAAAATAAAATAAAATATCCTTTTAAAAATAAAATATTTAAATTACCATATCTATTCTATCTAAAACTATCTAAAATAATATAAAATATTATATTAATAAAATTAAAATTTAAAATAAATCATTTTTAAAACTAATATTTATTTTTATCAAACAACATAATTATATTCAGTATTTTTTAATTTACCAAATAGTTTTAATGAGCCAAATAGCCAAATAGTTGTCGAGCAAAATCTCAAGTCAGGATCATCATAAGCATGAACACACTGTTTCGACTCAGTGACTCAGAATTTTCCCTTAATGAGTCAAATCTGCCATCTCTTTAAGAGTAAAATGAATGAGAACAAAAAGCGAGTTAATGCATCAAGAACATGACACAACATAAAGCTGTATCCATTTGGATTCAACTTCTTAAAACATTTGCTCATCAGATATCAGACACCCACCATATCCATGTTGGGATTCAACTCAAAAAAACTTGTTAGATGTTACTGTTGTTTTTCTTTTTCTGTTTGGGAAATTTATTGTCGCAGCTAAAAGTTTGTTAAAATTTTCATCAATTTTAATTGTTAAAAATTGGCATGACTAATGAAATAACCAGACTGTTACGCGTGCACCTTATGCATACTTTTAACAGTAAAAGTAGATAAAATTTTTAAGAGAAAGAACAGTAACTCATATATAAACTAATTTACTTATTTTTTATGTAAAAAAAAATGCAACCTAACTTCTCGCTTAAAAACTTTTACGATACTTTTAAAGTTATTTACAATATAGCTTCAATAATGAATACATAGATTTGATTTTTTTAGTGAGGTCTCAAGTTTCACACAACTAGGCCCCGTGAAAAGTACATTTGTGTTGTTGTTTCAAAAAGATGAAAAATGATGCGTGATAAAAGGAAGTACCTATGATGAAGATTGCAAGAATCTTCTAACATCTAAACACAGATTTTTTCTTTGTTTTTGCCTCCAACTATTTGGGTGTCCTCGTAAAACCAACTTTGATCTAAAATCCTACATATTTCAAGAATTTTTGTTGGATCATATCTTCATATTCATGTTAGCCAAATCGATCATGAATATTTGGGTCGAATCTTATATTATTGTCTATAATGTTATATTCCGAAATAATATGCGTGTAAGGCATATTTTTTAAGTTATCTTATATTACAGATGTAATCTTTAATTTGGATCAAGATGCCTTTTGTTTTTATTATTTTAATCAATTTAGATTTTTTCTCAAATAAATTTAAGATTAATTGAAAACAAAAATAATTTTTCCGTAACAATGAAATAGTAAATGTTAGGGACGAAGTTAGAAATTTTGTTTAAAGAAAGTTAAAATAAAATTATAATTTAGGGGCAAAGATAAATATATTGTATTAAAATACTTAAATTAAATTATTTATTTTTTAGAGGGGACAAAATTTGAATTTTTCCATTTAATTAAAGGCTTAAAATGTTTAAATTTAATATTTTAGTTATCGGAGAGCCTTATATAACAATTTCACCATTTAGCCAAAGGAACCAAAGCCCCCACCACTAGCTACGCCTCTAGTAGATGTTTTGTGTTTCTATGGTTGTTGGATATTGATTCCGAGTATGGAGTAACTTTAAAACTTGTGATTAGGGTTTATCTTTTAATAAGTTTACCAAACGCGAAAGATTAATCACTGGACTCACTCCAGTGGATACTTTAAACAACCAAAAAAAAAGTTGCTAATAAAATTTTATTTCAACTTAAAAAAAAATTATAACTTTATAGAAATTGAGACTAAAAATATTTAATAAATTAAATTAAAAAAGTTACAGTAAGAATAATTTAGTAAAATATGCATTTAGATAATTTTATATTCTGTCAAATAAACATATAAATATTATATTTCAATTAAATGAACCAAATAAGATAATACAACTTGTTATTAATAATTTTTCATTCTCGTAATTCTATTACAAAAAGTTATCTTACACCCTATAACTAACACTCCTAATATAAATAAAGAGTCAACATACCTCTATCACTTTGAGATATTGCTAATTTCCTTGAATTTGGGACAAATATAAAATCAAAGGCGTAGTTAGGGGGGTTGGCAAGGGTTCTCGCCCCCCTACAATAGAAATTTTTTTATTTAGACTCTTTAAATTTGTAAAAATTTTAAGTTAATAAAGGTAAAATTACATTTTGGCTCTCCTTAAAAATGATAAAAATTTGATTTAATTCTTTAAAAATTATAAAGATATAAGCTATTAAAATGATAGAATTACATTTTTACTATCATAAATTTTATAATTTAATTTCATCCCTAAAAATTTTTTTCTGACTTTATGGTGTATAAGATGCAAAAACCTTAAAATTTAAAGGATTTATATGTAATATATGGGTTCCATATCCAAATCTATATAAAATCCAAGTGCTTTAAAAAACCAAATAAAGTAGGGGGACAGCATTGGCCGGTGGGTTGGATTCCAAAGATAAATAAAGGATCATTGGACCTTATAACTTACAGCAAATGCTTTAAATGGTAGTGTCATAAGTTGGATTGAAGAACCACCAGACAATCATGTTAATGGGAGACTTTAGGCTGACATACGACCACTTTGAATTATAGGGTTTCCTTTGTCCTATATTAGCTTATTTGGTTACAGTCATATAATTAAAACTCCCTTATATGGAAGTTGAATTGCAGCATAAAGCTGTAGGACATGGTACAGCCAAATAATTCAAAGTTGTCATCATTATGACAAAACCTTAACTTTTGTTTTTTCATATTTGTCCACATATTATGATGAGCCGATGCTGTATTTTGAAAAGGGAGAAGTTTTTCAATAGAATTGGTTTAAAATTACTCATAGATGAAGTGAGATTTTGAAATTCAAAGAGGAGAATGTTTTTCTTGGATGAAGTCAGTTTAAATAGCTTGTTTAGTTGCACTTGTTGGTTGTGTTTTGGGTATGATAATAAATATCGATAATGGCAACAGATGTTACGTAGAAACCTTTTTGGGACAAAACTAGAGGTAGAGGAGAAGAATTTCACTAATGTAAGAGGAGTTTCGACTACATGTATTCAAGTATTAAAAAACCCTGTTCTAATCAAAGTCAAATAGTAAAAGTATAGTTCTATACGAACTCAACTAGTGCGATATTTATTTCTTCAAGTGACGAGATTTGAGTTACACAAACTCTATCAGTCGAATATTTTTCTTATCTTTATACTTTGTATTTTTGCATTCGTGTCGAACAGTTTTTTGAGAAATTATTATTGTTTGTAAGTGAGGAATTTTGTGTAAAACAATTGGGTTCATCATTGCAGCAAATCATCTATTGTGTAAGATAAATTGAGCTTAAGCCAATAAATATTTCAAAGCAATCTTTAATTGAATTAAATTTTACAAAATAAAATTATTGATCAAAATTGCTAGCTCACTTTTTTACTCAATTAAAACAACAATTTCAAACCTTCAATAAACCAAGAACTTCTTCAAATATCAATTATTGAAACTAGAGTTCACACCCTTATCTAGAGGCTAGTATTAGAAAAAAAAATGATTTCACATTGATTAACTAAAGATTGGACATGGTTTCACTATCTAAAAAATTTCAGTCCTTTAGAGATAATGGTGGGACTCAAAATCATAATCGAAACATGTGCAAACGTGAATCTTTTATATATATATATATAAAAGTAAAGAAAATGATCATCAATTGTAAAGCTATGGAGAGCAAAGTTTGAGTAATTGACATGAAAGAATGGAAAGTGCTTACTTCCAACTCCTTTTTATTTTAAGGAAAAAGGTATTAAAATTTTAACAAATTGTAGAAGAATCAAATAGACAGTGAAATTCAATTGGTTGAATTTTTAATTCAATGACTATAAAATAAAAATCTTAAAATTTTTCTTTATAAAAATTCAAAAGAAAAAGAAGTAGTAAAAAATATAAATTAATATAATTCGTTTGTTTTTTCTCTTTTGTTTTGTCTAACGGCGGTGCTAACCTTTGGGTTGGCTATCGCCCGTCTTTTTCTCCCTCCCACGAATCCTTTCTTCCTTTTTTTTTTTTCTCATTCACTCCACATGTCTTCTTTCTTTTCAGTTTGCATATATATTTTATAGGTATCTTTGTTGTCTTCACTAGTTGTGATGGACAGATGATGATGCTTGTCGTTCGCTAAACTCTATCGGCCACCAGTAGTTTTTCTAGAAAAATGGGTGGCTCTTTGTTAGCTTTTTAATCTTTTTCTGTTTTGAGAGTATTTCAGAATAAAAAATGATTTTATGAGTCGATTTGGACTCATGTTGTCTTAAGTTTTATATGTTTTTTGTTTGTTTTTCTATTGTTTAATAAATCTTCAGTTTTAAAAGTTTTTGTCTGCTCTTGTAGCACGTCTTTTGGTCTTTCTTATGATGCAATCTTCCTTTTGCAAGTGATTTTAAGGATGATTTTGTTGTTGTCCTCTCTAGTTTGGTGAATACACGATTCTTTTGTCGATTTTTGCTCACCGCTTCAGACCATCCAAACTGATTTTCTTATCGTATTGAGTGTTTACAATCACTCTAGATATCTCGTGCTTGAGTTGTGGCAAAACCACTTGTCAGCATGTCATAATATTCTATTGGTGCTGAGGTTAAAACATTTGTTGTGTTGATAGAGCTTGTTATTTATTACCTATAACGAGTGTTGTTATTTTTTCCCTGAATTGTATGGTTCAATTCATTGAACGAATTAATGAATTTAACTTTCCAAAAAAAAATCAATAATAATATAACCCATGCATTCCTTTTATGAATTATAATAATAAATTTAAATATTTAAATCAATTTAAATCTAATTCAATCAATTTTTCATTAATTCACCCTTCAAATTTTAAAGTACGGATTAAACCAATTGTACCATTGATTTTTGGTCCACTCTGGTCATGATATATCTTATAGTAGCGTGTGAAATGATTTTATTAGATAAATTCATGTAGTTTTTCTTATCAAAATCTTTAATGTAAAATGAATTTTGCATATGTTATTTGAGTTTGATTCTTAGAAAAAAAAAACTATATAATCCTTTATAATAAGAGGAATTTACCTATAACAAGTTTCTCACATGAACAAATTAAGTGTTCTCTTAGGGTGAGTTTGGATGGGTGGTGCGTTTACCTATGGTTAGTGTAAAAATAGCGGTGGCGGTGAGATTAGATACTGTAGCGATACTGTAGCGTGAGACAAAAAGTAAGCTAAACGCACCGCACCCAATCGCCCATCCAAACCCACCCTTAATCTCATATATAAATTAATGATAAACCTTGTCTTAAATAAAATACAGTGGCTTGCACAGTTACAGTCAATGCGGATCTCTAATTCCCTTGTATTCATCTTAACAACATCTTTAATATGGAAAATAATAAACAAAAATCTTTCTTTATGTAGTTTTCTAAGGAAAATGGATCTCTTCATTTTTGGATACTTTATCACATTAAGAATCTTCAACTATGTATGACTTGATTTTCTCCATAATTTGATCTCAATAAAGTGTGCTATTGAAGAGTCCAAAAGTTTTAATCAAAAGAATGCCAACCAAATACGACATGTTACATTGGCCTGCCTGATGCAAGCTAAGTTGTAATTGAAGAAGTATTTGACACATGTAACTGGCACTAACAATATCCCCTTGGCATTTTTGAACAAAATCATAACATGTTCAAGTAAATGTGGTTTTCTAACTAAACACTCCCCTTAATCCAGCTATGAAGTGAAACCATGAAACCATCCATTAATGTCAAAAATAATATATACATCAATAAAAACTCAGTGTAGTCATAATATCATACAAAAGGCAAAAATTAAAGGCAACTTCAACAAGTTAATGCCACAAATATAAAAAGTATTAAAAGTATCATTTGAAAAGCATATAAAAAGAAAAAAGAAAAATCCATCCACCATAGACTCCTCCCTTTAGCTCCTCATACTCAATACCATCGTACTTCTCCCCATTTTTTGCTAAAAAATGCAAAGGCATTAAATCCCACGAGCAAGCAAACTGGTCTTCTAGCGGAGAGTACGAGTCCTATATTGATTAAGCTTCAATTGAATCTCATAATATCGTATGTTCTTCTCCAAACAGGCTAACTCTTCATCAAGGTGTTCATTACTTGCCCGATAATTACAATTACACAGTATTGTTGTCAAGTAATAATTACAATAATATAAATCCATTAAGAAGTATTCCGATGATTGAATCTAGAGTAAAGTGTGCAACAGACTTCAATTAATTATCTCAACTAATTTACTAATATAAGTTAAAAGACAAAAGAGCAAGTAAATATGACAATTAAAGTAAATGAAACAATAATTAATTATTTTGATTATTCAACCTCAATTCATGAAAGTAATGGTTAATGATCACCTTCAATTGATGGCAATTAATAACTTATGTTGGATTAGTGCTAATCTAGAATCATTGACACAAATTCGTCTCCAGATTTAAGCCAAGTGCTTAAAAAACATAAGTGACATTGTCGCACCTTCCCCAACACCTCCAAGTGATATACTAGAGTTACTAGCTTCACACTTGACTATTGTGGTTGTCAACTGGAGGTTATTACTTGGAACCAATATCTTGGTTAATCTCTAACTAGCTCACCAGTGTAGAGTTGGTGGCTAGCTCTCAACCCACTTTCTCTAGAATTTTCTATTAGTACACAACATGTTGTGGTGTAAGTTGTGCCCATATGAGAACCCACAACTCGTGCATCATATTTATACTTATTTTTACAGTTATATTATAAGCAACAAAAACATAAGATAAACATTAGATATCATTCTACATAATATGACACATTTAGAAGACTCCAAGATAGAAGAGTGTTATCTTGAGTATGACTTTGAAACTTATCATTATCTCAGCAGCAAGCTTTGGAAGAGTCTTGGTTCAATCATGAGATTTGAAATTGGAGATAAACCTTAAGATAATTTATTCGAAATTCCTTAAAAGATATTTCTTGGAGCCATTGTTATGTTAACTATGAATTTGATAAAATTATTGAACCAAATTTTAGTATATTTTTATGTTAACCTCATAAATATTAATATTTTATATTTATAAACTCAAATTATGTAAAGTTCCGAAACCGCTGTTTTCGACACCATTGAAAATCAGATTATTACATATAAAATCATCTAAAGGCAATGAAAGGTTCGAGAGTTTCCTAGCTCACGAACGTTCTAACATATTATTTTCATTGGGCCAGGCTAAACCTGCTCTGTAGGCTCAGTCGATAAAGATTGATCAACATTAATGGCGTGATCACCTCCTGTAGAAGCTGAATCCTTATTTACAGAAACAACACCTACTTTCGAGTCCATAGGAGGCCTTTTCTTCCCATTCACAATCTCAACCGGCCATTCTTCTAAATCCTCACCCAAGTCCAAGATTTGCTCCAACTTTGCCGACCCATCTAATTGTTGGCCCATAAGCCTAACCTTTAAATGAGCATATGAATTTGCAATGGAATATTTCCATTTTTATGTATATTTTACAAGCACACAAAACTAATAAAGTTTATGTTAATCAAATTTGTATGACCACATAAACGACTATGCATTGTCATATAATTTTTTTTTTGAAGTTTTAAGCAGTTTGTTTTTTTTAATATAAAATTTGAGTCTTTTAGAATCAAGACCAAATTGAAAGAATGTGTAAACATTAAGGGTCAAATTACTTAAATTTTTTTAGAATTAGGACCAAATTGACATAATGTGTAATCATTGAGTGCTAAATTTGTTTTAACATAATGTCTAGAACTATCCATAGTCCCTCTCCAACCCATAAATAGAAAGACAATACACTTCAACACACTCGAACCCATGTCCTCCGATATTGATAACAATAGTCATACCAATCGAATTAAGACCTATTGAATTATCCCTTCAGCTATTTCATAAAATTAGCCCCCCAAGTCAAATGCTATTCCGTTTTAAGATCCAAGAATTCATGGTTTTCGGAATTGGTTAAGTGACTAATTCTTAATTTAATGAATTCAATCGATCTTATTATCAATCAATTTAATATTAAAAACGTAAAAAAATTTTAAAAAAGTTTGAAAAAAAATCATTTTTAAAATATAAAAACAATTAAATAATAATATCATAAACATTATAATATCACTGCCCGACTTAGGGCCTTACTTTAGTGTCTTTTTCCTTTTTTGCATTTGCGCAGGCTTTAAATTGTTAATACTTTTCTAGACAAATATAAAAATCATTTTAACCCGTTCTTTTACTCACTCAGGTCAACAGATTGATGTATTGATTGATTCCTAATTCAACCAATCGGTCCGATCTAATTTAAAGAATTATGTCAAAAATTATTAATTACATCGTATAAATTAACGCTCCAAATACCCAAATTCACCAAAACTTACTATTATTTTTCTTCTTTATTATAGATGTATAATTTTAAAATCATTACCGCCTCAATGAATCTCTTCAATTTAATTTTTTTACTTATCTTTAATATTTTCTATCTTTTTAAAATTAGGTAAATATTTAAACATAATTCATTAAAAAATATTCAAATATAAAATATATGGATTGATAATGCACTTAATAAACATATCTTTATTCTTTATTTTAATTAATTTTGGACATGAATTTTACCTAATTTGGCACTTAATTTTTATGTAGGACAATTTCTATGTAGGGTTTGGCTGTAACACCCCAAAATTTGACCTGAAAGCCCGATTAGATCTGGAGGGTCACTATGCTCATCGAAAAGACCCGCTCGATCAACCGTTCATTTAATCACATTAAAACGTAAAAATTAAACATACACACAATAAATCATTTAACAAATCATTAAATTCCAAAATAAAAATCAAGACACCCAAATTGACCAATTAACAAATCGTAAGTGTCATGGGACTAGACATTTCATCTCGCAATTCGTGTGGCCTTAGAGGATTTCTACACTTCAAATGTGCCTAAGTCAGCCTAACTCTTGCAAGGTAAGAATTCTCACAAAAATTCTCTTAAGGCATCGAAAATAAATTGAAAGCAACTCAAACACAAAAGAAAGCTTGAAAGAACAAAATAACCACAGAAAAGCAACGCCTACAAGGTGTTTGAGTAAATGCTCTCAATTAGTATTCACTACTAAAGAATGAAATGCAATGGATACAATAGATGATTACAAATGAGGGGGAGGTCATCTATTTATAGTTAAGCTCCACCAAAACCAACGGTATAGATTTGAGTTACATTGACGGACAATATCAAAGCCTATCTACAATTAAGGGATTTACATAATCCTTAAAGATTACACAATCAAATCTTATTAGATTATAATCTCCTACAATCTTCTAAGATTACTTTTCATATCTACCGAGGTAGCCCTGATCTATCATAAGTGATTCATTGGGCCACCAAGGCTTCAAGTAGAAGTGCTTTGTCAAGTAAACAAACTTTATATAAAAAAAAGTAAAACTACAATCATTTTATAAGGCATCAGTGTCGAGTAGATCTATTTAAAAGTTAAATTATTTATTTAAGTGTTTAAGTTTGAAAGTTTGTCTGATATTTGAGAAGGTTTGCACAAAAATATTATGCTACAAAATGAATTTTGGGTAAAATATTTAAGTCTGTTTAAAATATGGATTGGACCTAATCTGGTCTAACCTATTTTTAAGTTTATAATATGTTATTTTATCACTGTAAAATTAATTTTTACTAATAGTAAATAGAAAAATATTCTATGTACTGTCAGCGGGGTTTCTAGACTCCACAAGTAGGGTCAGGGGTTGATAAATGTCTTATAAGGGTATAGTAATATAACACCCCAAACCCGGCATGGACGTTATAGCCAAATCTGGGAATGTTACGAAGAGGGTTTTGAAACCAATTTTACCGTGTTGAAATTTCCCGTATAATTTGTTACTAAAAGGGAGTCCACATTTTATAAAAACATATTATTATTATTATTATTAAACTCATTAAGGAAAATGTCGGTAGTCTATTTCGTTACGTAAAACTTATCTTGCAGCGGAAGTTTGAAAATTTTATATTAGAAAACTGAGCTTGTGTTTTCAGAAAAATATTTGTTTGCATAAAACCATTGTTTTCGAAAATTGTTTTGTTGGAATTCACAGAATAAAAATCTAAACAGTTTCAAAATCTAGAACTTTAAAACCAAAAATCCAGAGAGTTCAAAAATTACAAATCTCTCAAAATAATCCAGAATTTAAATAAAACCGTTAATTAAACCAGTTCGCGAACTAGTGGTCACTGCTGAGACTTCGTCGCATCGACCCGCCTATGTCTGAGTATTACCTGAACAGAACAAACAAAAAGATGTGAGTTTTTGTAAACTTAGTGTGTAACTCAATGGAACATACATGCACATATACTCAAATTCAGATACAGATTCAGATCAACAGTGTCATACAAATATGCAAAGTCCTACCCCCATCCTCTACACACCATCTCCGTCCATCCCAACACATCACGTGGGGTATACAACACCCACTTAACCCTACACACCACATAGTGTCCGTACGACACTTATCAGAATAATTTGCAGCTATGCTGCCAGAATAACGACGAAATATCACCTTACAGAATACTTTCTCCAATAAACAAAACCCACCCCACGTGCAGATACAGACAACAAATAAACAGATTAACATATATAACAGAATTAAGATGTGTCGCATGCTCATGTACAGATTTCATACATACTTACACAACATAGTCAAATCATACATATTGATTTCCTTAGTTGTAACAGCCCGATTCTGGGCCTAGTCAGAATAGTGGTTTCGGGACCACAAATCTGACGAGAGAAAATATTATTATTATTATATTTTTATGATCTACAATTTCACGGAAAAATTTCGTACAAATTTTGTTCGAAAATTTCGACGTTTGGGCACTCAATTTAGTCAAAAGGACTAAATAGTAAAAAGTGCAAAAGTTGAGTTCTACATGTTAGAAGTGTCTAATTGTTATGAAATTATAAATTGGTGGTCCTTATATGGTAATTAGACCATTAGTTAATTGATGGACAAAAATAGACATAAGAAATGGGTGAAATAGAATTTTTTTTAAATGGGGGCATTTTAGTCATTTAGTAATAAAAAGAATTAAAAAGGGAAAAAGATGGCAAAATGTGCTCATCTTCTCCATGGTGAACGAAATCAGCAAGGGGGAAGCCATAGTTAGGGTTTTTAAGCTTCCAAGCTCAATAGTAAGTGATTCCAAGCCCCGTTTTTAATGTTCTTTACGTTTTTGGAGTCCCGGTAGCTTAATTTAGCTTATTCTAGCAATAATTTAACCTAGGGTTTATATTTGGAAAAATACCTGTTGACACCATTTTTTTGATGAAACGGGGTCGACTTGGATTTTGAAAATAAAACGAAAATGGGAGTCGCCACCAATCCTTTCTGATGAGGTGTGATCGGGTCACCTTGAAAAGTGGTTATTAATAAGCGATTTGATTTTATTAAAACAACGATTTTGGTCTACGAAGTTTAGAAAACGGGTTCGGGAGTCGGTTACGCACGAGGAAGGATTAGCACCCTCGATACGCCCAAAATTGGTACCTAGTTGATTACTTAATGTCTTAATGTCGAAGATTGAAAACCTTAAAGAGATTTAGAGTACGATCCTAAAAAAAACCGAATGACATGGATTGAGATTTAATAGGATATTTGGCTATTTGGTCAAATGAGAAATCGAAACCCAGCACGTTAGGGCACGTTCCCTCGAATTTCCAAACGCAAAATATTGCCTTACCTTGAAAATTTGAAAGGATATTTGGCTATTTGGTCGAGCGAGAAATCGAAACCCAGCACGTTAGGGCACGTTTTCTCGAATTTTTCAAACGTAAAATATTGCCTTATTTTGAAAGTTAAAAATGATATTTGGCTATTTGGTCAAACGAGAAATCGAAACCCAGCACGTTAGGGCACGTTTGCTCGAATTTTCCAAACGCAAAAATATTGCATTATTTTGAATTTGAATGAATATTAATGGAATATTTGAAAATAGAATGTGCATTTTTTATTACATTCGGAAAGAAGTCGTTTGAAAACTTTGAAAGGATCAAATGCGATTAATAACGATTTTGCAATATACACTTGGGGCAACAATGAAATAATTTACGTAATGAAATATAATACACATGGCATTAATATAAATGAATCGTAAAGTTAACACGCATGAACGGTAACACTCATGATAATATAATAGCAATGATAACAATGACAATAAATAATAAAACTCGAATTTGGAAGTACGTGAAAAGTAGTAAATAAATAAACGATGAAAAATAAAAAACATAGACGATGCAACATAAAATAAACGAGCCAGTTCAAAAGAATGAATAATACCAACATAGTCAAAATAAATAAATAAATAAATGTTACAGACATGAGTCCTCAACAGATTCAGATCAACAGTGTCATACAAATATGCAAAGTCCTACCCCCATCCTCTACACACCATCTCCGTCCATCCCAACACATCACGTGGGGTATAAAACACCCACTTAACCCTACACATCACATAGTGTCCGTACGAAACTTATCAGAATAATTTGCAGCTATGCTGCCAGAATAACGGTGAAATATCGCCTTACAGAATGCTTTCTCCAATAAACAGATCCCACCCCACGTACAGATACAGACAACAAATAAACAGATTAACATATATAACAGAATTAAGACGTGTCGCATGCTCATGTACAGATTTCATACATACTTACACAACACAGTCAAATCATACATATCGATTTCCTTAGTACTCAAAACAGTCTATCAGAATAGCAGATACTATGCATTAGGGTTTGCTTAGCCCTTACTGACCCTACGAAAGGCCTATAGTCGATCGGAACGACGTGTGCGGCCCTAGGGAAAATTTTAGAATTTTGGGCTCACATGCCTGTGTAGGCCCACACGCCTAAATTGGCTTTGCCTGTGTGGCCCACATGGCCTAATCCATGACCCACATGTCCGTGTGGCCTACACATCCAAATCAGCCTAGCCTGTGTGACCCAAACGCTCGCCCGTCACACGCCGTGTGACGTCAACATACCACTTTCTTGGCTTTCACCGAACCTCATTTTCTCTTGTTTTCGTTACACACCTGGTTCATTTTTTTATGCAAAAGCAATCTCGAGACCTCCGAAACCTAAAAACAGCCCCCAAACACTGGTTTAGCAAATAATTTATGAATCTCACACGATTAACCCAATCATGCATGTGCACTTACCGATAACAAATATGACCACAACCTCGAATCAAGTCGTTGGAGTGAAATCTGCTGCTACACCACCTTCACCTACACAATAGATTTGTAGAAGAAATTAACTTCCCTAACTACACCATCACGCCAATTCAAAAGAAAAAGGAAAGCAACCCAAACAAACCTTTAAAACTTACCAAAATGAACGAGGAACCACCTGAATACCAGATTGCAACAATCGGAACAAACGATTGTCGAATAGAGAAGAGAGAAAAATAACAAAAGAAAACATAAGGGAAAGGAAGAGGGAGAGAAAACTAACGTCAGAAAAGAAAGAAAAATTGAGTAAAGGGAAAAAAATAAAATAAAATAAATTTAAATTTAAATCCCACAATATCTCAACCCCCCATTATCCCACTAACTAACAAACCCCACTAAATCGACCCACTAACTCTCAACTACCTCAGAATCCCACTTTCACCGAACCTAGATTACACAACCGAAACAAAATTTATCATATCTTACCACTTGAACTAGCAAACTCAATCTGATATAAGTTTACCTTACCAAGAATATAACATAAGCCCATCTAAAAGGGATAAAACCAAGACAAAAAATAATATATTTTTCCAAAGTTAGACTTGAACCCAAGACCTTAAACACACAATCAAAACACTTAGCCACTAAAGTAGATACTCACTAATGATAAATTCCACAAAAACAATGTTAAATTAATCAGGACGTTACAAGTAAAATATTAAATAAAAGAAACACATGAATTTTTTTTAAGATTGTTAGTAGAAATGTTAATGGGCCGAGCAGGGTTCAGGCCAGGCCAAGTAAAAAATTTAGGCATGTTTTCTAGGCTTGGGCTCAGCCTGACCCGACTATTGGGCCTAAAATTTTGCTCAAGCTTGACCCGGATAAAAATGATAAAATTCGAGCCCAATCCATTCGTATTAAAAATTTTAATATTATTTTTATACAAAAATAAATTTTAAAAATATAAAACATCAAATACACTAAAAACATTAAAATAAATGTTTCCCAACAAATAGAAAAAATTAATATATATATACTTAAATAACACTAAAATAAGTGCAACTTAGCAAGCAAATATATTTAAAATAGTAGCAAAATTAATAATAAAACTAGAGTTCTACAATATCCAAACAATAACAATAAAACAGTAATAATATAATAGCAAAATAATGAAAAAATAGTGGCAAAACAGTAAAAATATAGCAACAAATTTTTTTTTTTGCAAATTCTGGTCGGGCCGAGCTCGGGCAAAAGAAAAAGCTAACCTGAGGCCCAATCCATTTAAAAAATGGGCCTTATTTTTGGTCCAAACTCATTTTTTCGGGTCTATATTTTTACCGAAACCCTCCTACTTTTCGGGCAAGCCTTCGACCGAACTAAATGGCCCAGCCCAAGGACAACTCTAACTGTTAGATACCAAATACTAATGCATAATAAATATCACTCTAAAATATTAAAATTAATAAATCTCCTCCTTAAAATTAGCCAATAAAATTAATTTTAATATTTTACAGTTGTATATACTATAGGAAAAAATTAGTTTATTATTAATAAAGACGTAAGTTTATTTATTTATTTTAATAAAATAAATTAATATATTTATATCAAAATTAATATATAAATTTAAATATTTGCTAATATGTATTTAAATTAGAATACAATTTAAAATCTAATTTGTAGTAGTCAAAATAAATTTAAAACTATGTACCAAAAAATAAATTTAAAACTAAATATTCTTTATAATTTTGTGGTTAAAATGTATTGTATAAAAATAAGAAAATAAATAATAAAACGGTACTTTTAGCTAAAAAATAAAATTAACTTTCCAGGTACATGTAAATATTGTAAAAATATTTGTTCTGATTCTATAGTTAAGGAAAGTAATTTTTAAAGAAAAAATACATGCTCAAAAAATTTAATATTTTTTAGCATACCAAGGATTATTTTCTCACTAATTAATTTTTTTTTGGGAAAGTTATAACTTTTTATCATACCAAATAGTTTAAGGGTGGGTTTGGATGAACAGTGCGTTTACCTGAAGTTAGTGTAAAAACGGCGGTGGTGGTGAGATTAGATGCTGTAGTGATATTATAACGTGAGACAAAAAGTAAGCTAAACACACCCCACCGCACCCCGTCCATCCAAATCCACCCTAAATTTCATGGGAGAGGCAAATCACATCTCTTTCATAAACATAAACATTATGTTTTATAGGTAGCTCTTAGCCAATAATAAATAAACACGTTTTTTTTTGTGTGTATTGTAGATTGTGTGGCATCCTTCTTTCACCTAACTCGTTTTATTAAATTAAGTAAATAAAATTATATTTACACCAATGTAGGAAAAATGTTTAAATCAGTGTAAATTAATTTGACAAATCGATTCTAACTTTAAAATCTGTTGACATGTATCAATTGTTATTCGATTATAAATTTGTTTCACCAACTCTAATATCGAGACAAAATGTAAAGACTGGTTAATCTTTACAAATATCGGAAACTCCAAAATTAAATTTCAGTTATCTAAAATCAAATCAAGGTAATTTCTGATTTTTCTTCAATCTTATTTGCTTCAATTATTTAGAGTTATAAGTAACTAAGATTATTTGGTTATTTCATTGAGAAACATTAATTCTATCATTGTTAAAAACTTTAGTGGAAAATTCCTTATTCACCTCTTATATAAATGCTTCAATTTTAAATGTGACAACATGAGAAATAAATTTAATGATGAATTGATGACTAAATTGTAATCTTTTGGGTTTTGTTTTAGTAATTTCGAATTAATTCAAAAGTTTAATTTTGTGATGCATGTAATTTTTTCCTAGATATATAATAACCCATTTTTTATTTTATTTAACAAGAAACCATTAAAAACCTATCAACAAATTTCCATATAAAATTTCTTTTTCATCAAATTGAAAAAGAAAATTCTAAAATTTGAAACATTTTAGGAAAAAAGCATTTTTAAAAATTGGTTTAAATTTTTTAAGATAAAATTTTAACTAAAATAGGTTCATTTTATGTCAATAAGTTATAAATTTTTTAGCAATTATAACTCTACTTTGAAATCTAAGATTTTTCATTTAATTTTCCTTTGATATAAAAAAATAAAAAGCTTCAATTTTTTTTGTTAAAACTAATTTCATAAAAATTCACATAAAACTTAATTAATGAAATAAAACTCGTCAACGCGACCAACTAAAAAATTTCAAATCAACAAATACTCAATCCAAATCTTATATATATTATTACAAGATTTTTATGTTATGATGTGTTTACAACTATAAAAAATGACATGTGATAAGGAATGAAAGTAATTATTTGTAGGGAAAATTGCAACATAAACCCTTCTGTCTTTTTATATAATATTTAATGGTGTTTCGTAAGTTATATTTTTTTATAACTTTATATTTAATAATTTAACTTACAATTTTATATAATAAATCACTATAAATTTTAATGTTGTTTTAAAAAGTCTTATTAAGTTTACCACTATTATTCTAAGTAATTACATTCTCATCTTAGAGAGAAAGTAACTCTCCCAAAAAGTTATATTCTTAAAATTTTAATATTTTTTAGCATGTTGAAAGTGAAGATTATTTTCCAACTAATTAAAATTTTTCAGATAAGTGGTCATTTTCTATCATACCAGATACTTCGAAATTCCATGGGAGCCAAATCACCTCTCATAAACGTTAACATTGCTTTTTGTAGGCATCTTTAAGCCAATAATAAATACACAGGTATCTGAATTTATTTTGCGTGCTGTGGACTGAGTGGCGTCATTATTTCACCTAACTCGTTTTATTAACTTCTGGATTCTATACTAAAACAATCTACTAAACGAAATTATATTTAGGTCAATATAGGAAAAAAATTGTTAAAATGAATGTAAATTAATTTGACATATCAGATTTCAACTTTTAAATCTGTTTAGAGTGATATCAATTTTTGTTGTGATTATAAATTCATATCGCCGAACCTGTTATCAAGATAGAGTGTAAAGAGTGATTAATCTTTACAAAGCATCGGGGACTCCGAAATCAGATTTCGCTTATCTCATATAACTCAAGGTAATTTCCGATTTTTCTTCAATCTTATGTTATTTTTATTGAAAATATTAAATTTTTTTCATTTGTTAAAACCATTTTCCTTTGATTTGTTGAAAATTTTAGTGGAAAATCCCTTATTCACCACTTAAATAAATGCTTTAACTTCTTATTTTCTATCTACATATTTCCCTTTTCCCTTCAATCAAATTTATTGTTTTTTCTTATTTGCAAAGAGAAATTGAGACAACTATTTGATTAATCCATTATTATGACAACATGAGAAACAAATTTAATGATGAATTGATGATTAAGTTGTAATATTTAGGGTTTTTAGTGATTTAGAAAGATTTATTGAAAATTCCTTTTACCATCTTCTAAGAATTTATGATGCATGTAATTTTTTGCTAGATATATAATAACCCATTTTTATTTTATTTAACAAGAAACCATGAAAAATTCACCATATAAAAAAATTCTTTTTCATCAAATTGAAAAAAATTTTAATGTAAAAAGATGTGAAGTTTTTATTGATTATTTGTAAAATAATTCTTATGTTATTATGTGTTTACACTATAAAAATTTAGAAAGTAATTATTTGTGGAGGAAAAATTGCAACATAAACCCTTTTGCCTTTTTATATAATTTTTAATGGTGTTTTGCTAGTTATATTTTTATAATATGTCCTTCCAATTTGTTTATATTTAATAATTCAACTTACAATTTTACATAATAAACCACTATAAATTTTAACTTGTTCTAAAAAGTCTTATTAAGTTTATCACTGTTTTTACAAATTAAATACACAATTAAAATTGAAATAAATATTTGAAAATATAAATAATGTTACAATAAATTATTGAGTGGTCACCATATTTTAATTTAATTTAAAATCTACATTCTCTAATTAATAATTAAAATTAAGTTAAAACTATATATAAAATAGAATTTCACACCATCTACTACTATAATATTTATATTTTAAAAATAATTTCAAAATATTATTTATTTATAGTTATATATTCCATTTAAAGATAACCCATTAATCTCTAGGTTCAATTGAAAAGCTGAAAAAAATGGTGATATCTTCAATCAACACTTGATAAGGATGAAATTGTATATCAGTTGCTTATACCGTAATTATCATAAAATTAAGAAACTTGAAGAAAATTATACAAAACTTTTTTATACAAAAATAGGTAAAGCTACAATTATTTTATTTTATTTTAGAAGAAAGGCATTAGTCTTGGGTAGATTTATTCAAATTACGAGTTACTCGTTTAAGTGTGTAAGTCTGAAGACTTGTTCAATATTTGAGAGGTATTAAATAAAATATTATATTAAAAAATAGTTTTGAACAAAAAATTTAACCTTATTAAAATATGGGTTCACCTAATTAAATCTAGTATATTCTCAAGTTTATAACATTTTATTTTATCACTGTAAAAGTAATTTTGCTAATAGCAAATATCAATGTAAAATGTTAAATTTAATAAATCTCTTCTTCCTTAAAATTAGCCTATAAAATTAATGTTAAAGAAAAAATTATTTTATTATTAATAAATATGTAATTTAATATATTTATTTTAAATATATTTGTTTATTTTAATAAAATAAATTAGCATATTTATTTCAAAATTAATATATAAATAAATTTAAATATTTATTAATATGTATTTAAATTAGGATATAATTTAAAAGCTAATTTATTCAAAACAATTTAAAAGTATGTACCAAAAATATTAATTTTAAAATTAAATATTTTTTTATGATTTTGGGTGAAAAAAGTATGGTAGAAAAATAATAATATAAATCAACGATAAAACAGTAATTTTATCTCAAGATGAGAAAGTTACTATCCCACTATTATTCTAAGTAACCACATTCTCATGGTAGAGAAAAAGTAACTCCCAAAAAAAAAAAAACTTTATATTCTCAAAAATTTTCCATTGTATGATCCATGTTCAGGGTTCATGGGTGCCCTTCCTGATTAATAAATTTTTTCAGAGAAGTGACCATTGTCTACCATACTAGATGTCTCGAAATTCCATGAGAGGCAAATCAGCTCTCATAAACGTTAACTTTGCTTTTTGTAGGCATCTCTTAGCCAATAATAAATACATAGGCATCTGAATTTATTTTGTGTTTTATGGATTGAGTGGCGTCATTATTTCACCTAACTCATTTTGTTAACTTTTGGATTCTATACTAAAATAGCCTACTAAATGAAATTATATTTAGGTTAATATAGGAAAAGAATTGTTAAAATGAGTGAATATTAATTTGACAGATCATATTTCAACTTTTAAATCTGTTCAGAGAGATATCAATTGTTATTCTGATTATAAATTCATTTCGCCGACTCTGTTATTGAAATAGAGTGTAAAGAGTGATTAATCTTGACAAAGCATCGGAAACTCCGGAATCATATTTCGCTTATCTCAGATGAACTCAAGGTAATTTCTGATCTTTCTTCAATCTATGTTATTTTATTGAAAATATTAATTTTGTTTTCATTTGCTAAAACCATTTCCCCTTGATTTGTTCAAAATTTTAGTGGAAAATCCCTTATTCACCACTTAAATAAATGCTTCAACTTCTTATTTTCTATCTACATATTTCCCTTTTCTTCTTCATTCAAATTTATTGTTTTTCTTATTTGTAGAGAGCAATTGAGACAACTATTTGACAATCCATTATTATGACAACATGAGAAAAAATTTAATGATGAATTGATGATAAAGTTGTAATATTTAGGGTTCTTTTAGTGATTTAGAAAGATCTAATATATGTTGAAAATTCATTTTACCATATTGTAAGAATTTATGATGCAATGTAATTTTTTCCTACATATATAATAACCCATTTTTTTATCTTATTTACCAAGAAACCATTAAAACCCCATTAAAAAATTCATATAAAAATTATTTTCATCAAATTGAAAAAAATAATTTTAATGTAAAAAGATGTGAAGTTTTATTGATTATTAATAAATATGTAATTTAATCTATTTATTTTAAATAATATTTGTTTATTTTAATAAAATAAAATAACATATTTATTTCAAAATTAATATATAATTGAATTTAAATATTTACTAATATGTATTTAAATTAGGATATAATTTAAAAGCTAATTCGATAGTATTCAAAAGAAATTTAAAAGTATGTACCAAAAATATTAATTTTAAAATTAAATATTTTTTATGATTTTGGGGTGAAAATGTCTGGTAGAAAACTAAAATATAAATCAATCATAAAAAGGGTAATTTTATCTCATGCATAAATTTTAACTTTCTCTAGAGAAAGTTATTTTCCCACTATTATACTAAGTAACCAAATTCCCACGGTAGAGAGAAAGAAATTGTCAAAAAAAAAAGTTACATTATTAAAAATTGTCCATTTTACGATCTATGTTCAGGGTTTGGGATTACTCCTCCCAATAATGCCGTCACCAAAGTTCAAACCTAGGTCCTATCGTTGGGAATGTAATGTGTCTTACTATTACATCTAACCACTTGTTGGTAAAAAAAAGAGAAAATATTTTTTAGCATAGTGGAGATTTTTTTCCAACTAATTAAATTTTTTTCAGAGAAGTGGTCATTTTCTATCATACCAGATGTCTCGAAATTCTATGAGAGGCTAATCACCTCTCATAAACGTTAACATTGCTTTTTGTAGGCATCTCTTAGCCAATAATAAGTGCACAGGTATCTGAATTTATTTCGTGTGCTGTGGACTGAGTGGCGTCATTCTTTTACCTAACTTTTTTTATTAACTTTTGGATTCTATACTAAAACAGTCTACTAAATGAAATTATATTTAGGTCAATATAGGGAAAGAATTGTTAAAATGAGCGAAAAATAATTTGACAGGTCAGATTTCAACTTTTAAATCTATTTAGAGAGGTATCAATTGTTGTTTTGATTTCGCCGACTGTGTCATTGAAATAGAGTGTAAAAAGTGATTAATCTTGACAAAGCATCGAAAACTCCAGAATCAGATTTCGTTTATCTCAGATGAACACAAGGTAATTTCTGATATTTCTTCAATCTTATGTGCTTCAATTATTTGGATTTATAAAATAAGTAAGATTTTTTGTTATGTTATTTTAATTAAAATATTAAAAATTTTCATTTGTTAAAACCATTTTGCTTTGATTTGTTCAAAATTTTAGTGGAAAATCCCTTATTCACCACTTAAATAAATGCTTCAACTTCTTATTTTCTATCTACATATTTCCCTTTTTCCTTCATTCAAATTTATTGTTTTTCTTATTTGTAAAGAGCAATTGAGACAACTATTCGATAATCCATTATTTTGACAACATGAGAAACACATTTAATGATGAATTGATGATTAAGTTGTAATATTTAGGGTTTTTTAGTGATTTAGAAAGATCTAATATATGTTGAAAATTCCTTTTACCATATTGTAAGAATTTATGATGCATGTAATTTTTCCCTAGATATATAATAACCCATTTTTTATTTTATTTAACAAGAAACCATTAAAAGCCCATGAAAAAAATTCCACATAAAAAATTATTTTCCATAAAATTGAAAAAAATAAATTTAATGTAAAAGATGTGGAGTTTTATTGATTATTTGTAAAATAAATATTATTTTATTAATTATTGGTGGAAATTGTAAAATTTTGCATTAATTAATTGGAAAAAACAATTATGTATTTATATTGATTGATATAATCTTTTTAGGTGAAGTTAATGTATGTGAATTATCCTTTGCCCAAACTAATTCCCTTCTCTTTCTCTCATCTTTTACACGTTTTAGCTTTCTTGCATGCTTGTTGACATATCTTCGATGAGTGAGTTTCGGTTCTTTATTTACATAGAACCAGCAATTTGGTACCTTCTTCAGCATTGTATGTCTTCGTTTTAATTTTAGGACACATTTAAATAAATAAAGAAGGAAACCCTTTTCTTTGCTCAATATGTAAATACATCAAAATCCGTACTTGGGTTTTCTTTCAAATTCTTGTTGGTTTGATAAAAATTTCAATGTTTTTATTGCTCTTTTTTTTTTTGAATAAAAAGCAATTGTATTAGGGTTTTTCTTTTTGAATTTTCTTTTCTAGGTTATCGAATATGTTCACGGAAGAAGAGTTGAAAGACATTGAGGGATTGAAAAGAGGGTCGGACTTCATTGAGGTTAAGTGTGGATGTACCAGCAGAAAATATGGTGATACCATTGGGAAGCTTAGGGTTTTCACCAATGGTCAATTTCTGATATCTTGCGAATGCACTCCATCTTGTGAGGAAGGTAATTCATTTTTTGTTTCAGTGCAATTGTTTTAGCTTAATTTTGTTTGTAACTTCAACTTCATATTTGGCTTTTCAATTCTTTGATGAACTTCAATTTCACCTTATATACATTGAACTTGTCATTGGTTTTCCATTGCTGAAATTTCCTGGAATCATATATGTAGTTGTTAAATCAAGTTGAACATCAAACACTCAATAAAAAAGCGTCAAGCTGTAGTTTGTTCTTCTTTGATTTTAATTATATGTATTTAAGAGTCTCCCATTAGCATACACAGTGATTTACATTTGGCTGTTAATAGATTTTAATATCCTGGTTTGATATCCAAGATCATCAATGTTGAAACTCTATCTATGTTGATAAGGATGGAATAGCATTAAAGCTGAGTTTAATTCAGTTGATTCATGTCATCTTCGAGCTCAAATCTTGTTTTGTTGACATTGTTTTGGTGAATTCTTTGATAACCAGAGAAATTGACACCTTATGATTTCGAAAAACATTCTGGGAAAGAAGGAACTAGGAAATGGAAGAACCATATTTGGGTGGTCATGAAAAATAAGAAGGTTCCTTTATGGAGGACTGTTCTTCTGAAATACTACAAACATGCATCAAATGGAGCCAATGAGCTAACAAGCACGCTAGCCAAGCGCCTTTTCCATCGTGACGAGTTTGTCCGTTGCTCGAGGTGCAAGAAAGAACGTCGGTTTCGACTCCGGACCGACGAGGACTGCCGGAGGTACCATGATGCTGCCAAGGCAAGAAAGTGGAAGTGTGCTAACTGGCCATATGACAAGTAAGTTTCAACATCGCGTACTCGGTTTCAAGCTTGATAAAAATCCTAATCGGCTGTTTTGTTTTGTTTTTCGATTTCAGAATCACCTGCAAAGTTGATGAAGAACGAGCAAGCAGGAAGAGTTGCAGAGGCTGCCCTCGATCTCCATCGTGCAAAGGCTGCACTACTTGTGTGTGTTTCGGGTGCTTCAAGTGCCGATTTCTCGATTGCAAGTGTCGCACTTGCGTCGATTTCGTCCAAAATGCCGAGCCTTGAGCTGTAACAAGGCATCCAACATCGGCCCTTTCTAAGTTTCGATGTTCTGACTATCATTTCCCAACTGGAAAACTGTTCCAATGGTTTTTATAGGATTGCTATGATTTTGTTATGTTTGGTTTGTTTTAGAATAATTTCTTAGCTGAAAACTGGAGACTAAGGTTGGAACTTTCAGTCCAACACAACTTTATAAACAGTTTAAAATGAACCAGTTTCTTTTATTACAGCTTGTTTCTTCATGTTGTTTTATGTTTGGTTTTAGATCTTTCTTTACTTACAATTCATGGTACATATTTATGCAGTGAAATGCATACATAAACAATTTTTACAATGCCATAATCAAGGCATTTCATCCAACGCCATGTTTACAATTTGTGGTGTCTCCTTATTACTTTTTAAAGTCCTTGATTTCATTTCATTTAAAATATTTAAGAAACAAGCATTTCCTTCTATCATACAATGTGTGGAATGCCTAATAAATGAGAGTGATAGTTGTATATATCACTTTCACTCAAATCATGTCACTCAAATCATGTCGGTGAGTAAGAGGTTATTATTATAGCCTAATAGTGTACCTCTCATTGAATAGGCTACACACACACAGTTTTTTTACTATGAGGTTTCGATTTGCTTTCATATTAATTTTATTATTCTTCTCTCTTTTTGCTCTGAAATAGATTAAAGCATGCTTTAAGTTATGAAGAGTGTAATGTTGTGGCTACATTTGGTTACACCACCATACAATTACAACAACTTGTTTGATGTCATCTGTTATTGTTGAAAAGATTAACCAGGAGTTGATTCATCTGTAAATATCCATTTGATTGTACTTGAAATTAAGAGCTCCTGTTTCGATCAAAACTAGATTTGTGACCATCTTGTCTGGTTACAAATCTTTGTTACATAAATTACCTCCTCTCAGGCTCCATAATCTTCTGACTTAACCCTCTAAAATCATCCACCTCACAAACCCCAAATCACGGCAACTTCATAAGTGCTCCAACCCATAACAACTATCAAATCCAAGCAAAGTTTTCGTACGATTTGGTAATCCATCCTATTTCGATCATTAAAAAAAATCAATTTTATTAATTTATATTGATTTTTCAATCAACCGATTCAACTCTCAACCGGTACCTCAACTGATTCTCAATTCAGCCAATTTAATTTTAAAAACAATGTAATACTTCTCCAACAATCTAATTTGATCCATAGACTATGCTAAGTCGTCATCTCCAGAAGTGCATCCAACCAAAACCCTTAGATCCCATTTGGATCATCGGTGAAATTAATTTGGATAAGATTGAAAATAACAATGACATTGAGAGTAAAAACCATGTTCAAATATATATTTGGACTAAATCGCGACGGTAGCGATAAAATGAACTATTATGAGAAAAAAAGTTAAAAACATTGGGTAAAAGATTAAATTGTGTACATATATAATAAATATTTATTTTATTTTATTTTATTAACTAAATAAATAATAAAATTACTAAAATTATAGTTATGGCATATAATAATTATATTAATTATAATTAAAATAAACAATATCAAATAATATTTTGTATTTATTTATTTTATTTGTTAAATTAAGGGATACTGTCGTATTTGGTATTTAAACTTTGACAAATCTTCTAATGTGATACTTAAATTTTGAAAAAATTGAACCAAGGACCTAAGACTAAATACCCCTTTAAGTTTTTAAATTATAATAAAATAAAAAGCCAAAATAATAAAATATCTCTTTAAATATATTTTTTAAATATTAAAAAATTAAGTTAAAAATTAACATATAATTTTCTTTTCTTCCTTCTTCCATGATGACCCTTGGCCGCCGTTGCCATTATGCTGCCGTTCGGCCTTTGTTCAATCCAAATTTGGGATTGAAAGATTCGCCTCTTTCTCTGCTTTTTAGTTCTTCGATTAGCTTTCGGAATTTCGAAAAAAAAATTCAACCTTTAGAACTTTTCAAGCCTCGATCTGCAGATCCAATTGTTGAATAATCATGGAACTTCGATCGTGGCTTCTCCTCACCGTTTGCAACGTCTTGATCGTTAGGATTCCTGGAACGATGCCTGAATCTCAAGAACCCAGAAACTCGAAATGGGTCTTGGTTTTGATTTGCTTCTTTTTGCTTGGTTTTGTGTTCTTATGGGTTGATTCTGGATTTTTTGTTCTAATGGATTGATGGGTGTTTTAAAGGGTTTGTGATATTTAGTTTTTTGGGTATTGTGTTCTAAAGGATTGATGAGTTTTGTGATTTTTCTTGCTTTCATTTCAGTACAATTGGAGGTTGCCAATAGTTAAAGAAATTGGTTTTGGTACTTGAGAGTTGGGCAATGTTATTGAAGGGTAGAAATGTTCTTAAATTTATTTTCGAAAGAACCCAGAAATGTTCTTCCCAAAAGTAATTCAGAAATGAAATTTAAATCGATTCATTGTAAAAGGAATGCTTAAAGAAGTTGATGAAATTAAAGATTGGATTAGATGAAAAGAATGTGAAAGATGGATTTTTTTGAAGAAATTTAAAAGAAAAATGAAATTAATATCACACTTTTTAGGTGGAAGAATAGACATCACACTTTTTGGAGAAAAATTTAATTTAATTAAAAATAAGGGTAAACTCCCTAAATAGTCACTTTTGTTTGACTCAAGTTACATTTTAGTCACTTATGTTTGAAATGTTACGTTTTACTCACTTATGTTATTATGTTGTAACATTTTAGTCACTGAGCTGTTAACGGTGTAACAATAAGCTGACGTGGCACGTTAAATCATTATTTCAAACAAAAATTTTAGGTTAAATTCTACAATTGGTCCCTATATTTTTTTCATTTTGTGAGCAATTTAATTATTTTTTCTTTTATATTCTTTTAACTTTTTTCCATTATCTTCTGTTTCTCCCTTTTTTTTCCTCCTTTATTTCTTTTAACATAGTTTTTTTATTTTTTCTATTTGTTAAAACTAGCCCACAAGCTCGCCTCACTCGAAAAAAAATAAATTGTTCAAAAAAATGAAAGTATAGGGGCTAGTTTTAAGAAACGGAAAATATAGAAAAAAACCACGTTAAAATAAATGGATAAGGGAGGAAAATGGAGGGAGAAGCAGAAGAGAATGGAAAAAAAAGTTCAAAAAACACGAAAGAAAAAATAAAATTGCTCAAAACGAAAAAATATGGGGACCGATTGTACAAATTAACCTAAAATTTTTGTTTGAAATAATGATTTAACGTGCCACGTCACGTTACACCGTTAATGACAATTAACGGCTCAGTGACTAAAATGTTACAATGCAATAACGTAAGTGACTAAAACGTAACATTTGAAACATAAGTAACTAAAATGTAACCTGAGGTAAATAAAAGTGACTATTTTAATAATTTATTCTAAAAATAATTAGGTTTGAAAATAAAAAATTGAATATTTAAAAAGGATAATGTCATATTTGGTACCTTAACTTTAACAAACTTTTTAATGTGGTACATTTATACGTTAATGGATGACTTGTTCTTAAAGGTGTTTATAGGTCAGGTCGGATTCGGACTCGAACTACTCATGATATTAACACATTTTATCTCAATTCGGCTTAAAATATGAGTTTAAAATTTTGTTTGAACTCGTCCGTATTTGCAAATGACTAACTCAAGCCCATTTTAATCTCACCCACATTATTTTAAAATTTTTCTAAACAATATATTTATATTATTTTAATTTAATATTTAATAATTTTATATATTTTTAATTTATTAAAATTTTATATATATTTATCTTACCATTTTTAATATTTATATTATATTAGCATTAGATAATACTATAAATTTAATTTTTATGTGTTATAAATTACATAATATATAAAAATAGAACACAACGAACAAATTCTATTTAGGGACGGGAGATAAGCTGCCGCTAAAACTTGAAAAACTGTCAATCAAAAGGGCTATTCTGACGAAAAATTACCCATTGACAAGGTATACCCTTTTAATGTCGAAATATGTGACCGTCGAAATAGGTCTAAAGGTTTATACTGAAGATTTGTACACCGCTAAAGTAAAAACTATCGATATAAACTTTGTATGATATGTTGATTTGATAATACCTATATTGACGATCTCACCACTGACAAAGGTCAATTAAGTAAATTTTTTATTATCTCCTTGATCTTATAGCTACGGCATGCACCGTCACTAAATGTGTTATAAATGAATTCCCACTAATATCTCTAAACATATAGACCCGTTCTTGATATTTTTGGGTCCTAAACAAAACAATAAAATAGGATTTTAGGTTCCTTAAAGGTTGGAGAAAAATTTTTTTAGGTCCCTTAAAAGTTGGTATTATTTACGTGGTTTTATTTACGACGAAAATATGGAATTAAGACCACCTCTGAGCCAATCTTGGATGTTTCAAAATAGTAAACTCTTTATAAGGCACATGACGACACATTGCGGTCACAAGGACAAAAGCTTCTTTGTTTTCCGAAGGGGGCAATTTTAAATTCAAGTTTGAGCCCTCAGGCTACCTGCATTTCATGCACTGGCTCTAACCCTCGAACAAATCCTCAAATGGATTCATCCATGTCCAGCAATTATATTTGTCCCCCCCCCCCAAAAAAAATCCCAATTAAAAAAAGGTATTGGGTTATTCATTTTTTATATTCCTCATAATTTTGAAAAGGGTGAGTTGATAATTGATCTCTTAGTATATGTTTGTATTATAATGAACAGTTTTCATTAGAACATGGGATCTTAAGTATAAGAAATTTGCTAATATTTGTCATTAGCATTATGCAAATTGAGAGAAGTATAACAATCGACAGCTTTCTATGATATATTTGCCCCACACAGACGTTAGCAAAATAACAGATTTAAATCACAAGATCGAAGCAGAACAATATATAGGCATATATATATAAAACTGGAAGAATAGAAAATAAAATTAGATTGAAATATTATATTGGTAGTTGAGGTCTCTTTTAATAGTTTTCTTAAGACAGATTCAGCCGCTCCTTTGGTGTTGGAGAAACGTTGATCGACTGTCTCCCAGAATACAACAACACGATAGCACGACAGTAGCACGACTGCATTGATTAACGAATAGTAGCCTTGCCTACCTCTTACTCTAATTTTTGAAAACTAGTGTATGTTGGCATGAATATAAAATATTAAAAACTTAAAAATAGGTTGGACCGTGCGTGGCTTGGGCTTTGAATGTTCAAACTCGAGCTTGATTCATATTTTAAATGGGCCAAATTTTTTTGTCCAAACTCATTTTTTGGATCTAACATTTTTACCCAAATATTTTTAAATTTTAAGCGAACTTTTAGAACTAAATGAATAGTCTACCTCTTGAACATGTCTACTTGTGCTAACATGGACCATCGCAACAGTACCACAACTTGTTATTTGTTAATAGGTTTTTTACGATGCTCATTTATTTAGAGAGTCGTTTCCATCTTCACTAGAGATAAGATGAAGGTAGATTAAAGAGTCTTGTGTATGAAGATGTTTATGCCGATCGAGATTAACTCTTAATATAAAAATCAGTAGATGATCGAGATAATATAATTGGAATAATCACTTATCACTGAAGGCTTAGAAGAACTATCAACTATTTAAATGGAACACATATCGAGATAAAGTATTTTGGGGTGAGTACATTCGATCGAGTTGAAAAATTTTAGTTAGTCGAGTTGACAAATCCTATTTTAGCAGCCAAACTCAATTTGAATTTTTTTAGAATCGAATCAAATCAAGTAAAAAAATTTCGAGTCAAGTCGAGTCAAGTTAATGAATCCTATTATTTATACTCAATGTTGCATTTACATGGACCGATTATTTAACTAGTAGCCAAAGTATAAGATTATTTAACTACACAAATAATATAATGGTTTTGTCTTTTAACTTAATGAGTAAACATTTATCAAAACGACTTAGTTTTGCCTTTTAGCTTAATGGTTTTGACTTTCAACTTTAGAAAAGATAAACATTTATCAAAACGATGTAATTTTTTCTTTTCTTATTCAGATTTTTAGATAACTCGAATTGTGTAATTCATATTCGAGTTAAACCGAAAAACTTAATTTTTTATTCGAGTTGATCCGAATAACTTGATTAACTCAAATAACTCGAACTATTTAATTCAGAATTTAAATTTTTTATCTAATTTTTCGAATCGAATCGGATTTTGTTCACCTTTAAAAGTATTAAACGAAATAGAAAGAGAAAAAAAAACCCACTTAAAAACGGTGTGTTGTTTAATGTCGTCTTATTCATTTTGTTTACATTTTGGATTTGTCTAGCCTAGCCTAGCCTAGCCTAACCTAGCGTAGCAGTAGTATTCTTATTCTTTAAAGGTTTGGTTCGAATCTCATCAAAATTAAAATGATATAACAATTTTTTGGTAGACATTAGGCACTCTCAATTAATTTCATGAACTCTTCAAACTCTTTTTGAAATAAAAAGATAACTCTTAAACTAAAATCGAGTATAAACACCCTTAATATAATACCTCCATCATTCAAGATTTGGGTTTGGCAAATTGTTGATTATTTTTGCTTCAATTAGATAATGTTGAAATAGTCTAACAAAATTGATTATGGTAATGTGGTTCTCTAATTTCATTTTTAAAAATGGGAGTCAATGTTTGTATCTTCCATTGAGACGAACTTTATAGTTTTCAATAGCTAAAGTCTTTGGAAGTAAGGAATTGATGTAAACAATAATTATTGTTTATTTACCTTCTAAAAAATCTAGATGATGCATATTTTGGAACATAGTTTTCATATCATTAATTAATTACAATCTAGTCAAGAAATTTGTGTTTTATTTAGGATTAATGTGTTTTTCTAATGAGTGTTTTCAAAAATTTGTCAGAGAGTTCTATAGATTTTATAACTAGGTTAAGAGTTTGATAACTGTATTATAAGATGTAGTAAAAAAAAAGAATTTTATGTGATAATTTGATGGTTAAGGGTGTTCATCGCCCCAGGTTTGATCTGGGTTTGAGTCATACTATAGTCGAGTTGATTGTTTGGGCTTTGCCAATGTCATACTGGAGAATTTAATAAAAGAATTTTAATATTGGTGGTAACAACTGGATTTAAATTTTTAAATACAAAAATTAGAAGGATTAAATTCTTAAAAAATATAAGGGACTAAATTTCAAATGTTCAAAGTATATAAGGACTTAAAGTATCTTTTAAGCTTCAAATTTTATTCTATAATTTGAGACAAACAAATAATTAACATACCACGAAATGTGAGCTAAGAAGCCTATGTATCTCCATAATTTATTAAAAATATTGTTATTTTCTTGACTTCATTTAGTCTTTCTTATAAATCTTTCTTTTCCATGATAATATAATAATCAAATGAACTTTAAGATATAACAAAATTTAATGGCTATTTGTGTTTTGCACTGATAAAAATAGTTAACTTAGTATTGAGCGAAGTATAGCAAAAGTATCAATCTCTATAAAGAACTTTTACAGTAATTCGAAAGAAAATAGAAAGTGTTTGTTTCTTAGTTTTGTTTCAATGTACCATGCAAATGAAATTTCACGCCTATTTATCGAAATTCTTATGTCTCTTCCTAGAGACATAACTATTCAATAGATGTCTATTTGGATAGTCGCATCTATTAAATTAACACAATCATTCATTATTTATATAAAAATAAAATTAAAAAAATTAATACGAGCCGGGCTAGACCAAATTCAGATTTTAGTATTTTTATTTGAGTCAAATTTGGGCAATAAATTAGACATTTTTTCGAGTTGAACGAAGCCTAAGCCTAATAATCGGGCTTAAAATTTTATTAAGACCTGGCCATAAACAACTCCACCGCTGACTATGTCGTTGATAATTACACAATTTGCTCCTGTTTCTTGTTGATTAGGTCCCAAATGGACTATCTCACTACCTTCTAAGCATTTGTCCTCCATAGAACTCCAAAAATAGGCATCACAACTAGTGTCTCACTCCCTCAACCACTGCCTTTTGTCAATTTGAATCTACCATTGAGTTACCTCATATGAGTAGCAAAGAAAAATTAACAAAAACCAGCAAACAAGTTCCCATTCGTTTCTTCTGCATCTTCTTTGTCTCCTAAAAGTTCATATTTTTTCAACACAGAACCCATGTCTTGATGTTTATTATTTCTTTTTTTAAGCCATTGAAAGAGCTTAAAGCATAAAACCATAAACCCAAACAAGAAATCATTAAACCATAGACAAAACAAAGACACAAATTCAAGTTTCAGCATTTCGGGTGGAACATCAATTTTCACCGGTATAGCTGAAATTGAACGGAACACGCCAGTACAGCTGGAAAATTTACCGGAACGGAAAGTATATTGGTACGAGACGTACCGGCCGGTATCACCTGTATTGGTAGATATTTACTTCTCTAGTAATAACTCTTGATTAATAATTAAGCGAAATAACTTTTCATTACTTAACGATTCAGTTCATATAAACAATCAAATCTCCATATTTTAAGATGTTTAGCTAAATCAAATATTTATTGTGTTAGCGTACTGTCATAGTAAAAGTTGTTATTCAGTCAGTTAGTAGCTAAGCAGTTTCTGAGTCAGTTAGCAGTTTAAAAGTTAGTTACAGCAGTAGTTAGTTTGTTTTAGCTCTCATGCTCTCATGTTTGTATAAACACATGCAAGTCTGCATGTTCATGAATTAATCAAGAAAATATCATTTCTCTATTTTTCTATCGTAGTTTTAATAATCTTACTTGGTATCAGATGTAAGTCTTTCCTGGTTTTTCTTTCTCTGCTGTGCAGTTTGAGTAGTTGATATGGCCGCCAACTCTTCTGATGGAGTGCTTGATAGTCAGTTCTTTTCTACAAAGCGAATAAGTGTGCTGCTTGATGATAACACGTATTTGCTATGGCGCCAATAAGTCCTTTTGGCTGTAAAAGCGCATAAACTTCAACGTTTCTTGGATGATCAACATGATCCGGCTATTCAGTATGTTGCTGATGATAGTGGTGGCTTGTATGAGAATCCAGAGTTTGCACTTTTTGAGCAACAGGATAGTGTACTTGCGTCATGGTTGCTTTCCTCCATTAGTCAAACGGTGCTTCCCCATCTTATTGGCATGGACACCAGTGCCAAGATTTGGAATGCGGTTGTTGCTTTGTTTGGTAGTAAAACAACTTCTAAACTGATGGCTTATAGAAGAGCTTTGCATTCACAACGCAAATGTGAGTTGAGCATGAAGGAATTCTTGATGAAGGTTAAAAGTTACTGTGACAACCTCGCTAGTTATGGTGAAATCATTGGAGAGCATGAGCATGTTACTGCAATACTCAATGGTCTCCCTCCAGAATATGAGTCTGTCATCACTATTATTACCGCGAGTCAAATACCCTACACAGTCCAAGGGGTAACCTCCATGCTTCTTGACACTGAAGCTCGGCAGCAGGTAGTAAGCAATGAGATTTCCAGTTCTACAAACATGGTGTCCTCTAAATCTTCAGATTCTTTTGGTTCGTTACCGGCTTATCGGCCGTCATCTACAACTCGGGGACGTGGGCGAGGGTGTTCGTCCAGTTCAAGAATTCAATGTCAGCTTTGTGGGAAAGCTGGCCATCTTGTTGATCGATGTTATCATCATTTTGACTCGTCTTACAAAAGTAGCAACTACAGACCCCCTCCACAAGCAAATGCGTTCCTGGTTGGTTCCAGTCCTCTTTCACCTTGGTTTCCCTCTCCTCTGCACAACTCTTAGTGGTGTTCTCCAGGTTGGTGTTTTTCTAATCTCTCACCTGTCTGGTCTAACCCGTTTGTTGGTAGTGCTCCGCAATAGGTCAATATGCCACAACAGGTTAGTATGACTCCCTAAGGTGCAACACAACCTCAGGCATATGTTGCCACTCCTGAAACAGTGGCTGATAATGCCTGGTATCCGGATTCTGGTGCCACGCATCATCTTACAAATTCAGCTACCTTGGTTGGTGATAGTGGGTCATATAAAGGATCAGGTAAGGCGTTTGTAGGCAATGGTTCATCATTACCTGTTTTGTGCACTGGGCAGTCCTCGTTACTCACACGATCTGGACCGTTGTACATGCGATCGTTACTACTTGTGCCTGGCATCACTAAAAATCTCTTATCAGTGTCAAAGTTTGCTAAAGATAATCAGGTAATGTTTGAGTTTTTCCCTTCTCAGTGTCAGGTGTGTGATCTGAGGACCAGAGAAGTGCTTCTTCAAGGGTCAGTGCATCATGGCTTATATCGGCTTCAGCTCAACAAGCCTTCTGTCACTAGTCTATTGGCCACTACTGCTCAGTGTTTTGCTACTAGCTCTAGGCTTCCTATTAGTGTCTGGCACTCTAGACTAGGCCATCCATGTCGAGATACGCTTACGAAGGCATTACTCTGATGTAATATACAATTTACAGACAGTAATAAAGTTGTTGATTGTATTGCTTGTCATATGGGTAAAGCGAGTAAGCTTCCATTTTCAAAGTCAAATACAGAGTATACTTCACCCTTATAGTTAGTGGTAGCTGACGTTTGGGGACCTGCACCTGTTGTATTTAATGGTTTTAGATACTATGTTGCCTTCACTGATGCGTATTCACGCTACTCATGGCTTTATTTTTTGAAAAATAAGTCTAATGTACTTACCGTGTTTCCACAGTTTCATCTTCAAGCTGAAAGGATGCTTGGTACAAAACTCAAAGTTCTTCAAACAGATGGGGAAGGGGAGTTTCAATCTTTGAAGAGTTATTTGTGTCAGCATGAAATCCTACAGCGGCTCACCTGTCCATACACATCAGCTCAAAATGGGCTTGTAGAACGGAAACATCGACAGATAGTTAAAACTGGTCTGTCCATGCTAGCTCAAGCAAATATGCCCATGGTGTTTTGGAATAAGGTGTTTTTCAGTGCAGTCTTCTTGATTAATAGGTTACCCTCCAAACCTTTAGATGGTATATCTCCATATGAAAAATTATTTAAAACCAAACCAGACTACTCATTTTTTTGAATTTTTGGCTGTCTTTGCTTCCCTAACCTTAGACCATTCAATAAAACAAAGCTGCAGTTTCGGTCAGCCCCTTGTGTTTTTCTTGGCTACTCCCCGTTATACAAAGGCTACAAGTGTCGAGACCCTACTGGAAAAATCTTTTTTTCTCGTCATGTCACGTTTAATAAGACTATTTTTCCCTATAAAACACATAGGTCAACAGTCAGTCCATTCCCTACTGTTTCTCAGAAAAATGAAAAACTTCTTGTTATACATCCTAGTACTGTAGCTCACTCTCGCATCACATCTAATGTCATCTCCACTAATCCATCCCCACCACCTGTCTCCTCAACTCCAACGCCTACAACACCTCCTTCCCAGTCCATATCTTCTCCTTTAGCTCAAACCTCACCCATTTCACAGATCATGTCACCTAGAAACTCATCACCTATGCAAATCCAATCCACCCAACCTGCATCGATAAACACCCATTCCATGATCACTAGGAGTAAAGTTGGCATTTTCAAACCAAAGGCTTATCTGAGCGTGACACATTCTTTGGCCAGTGAAGTTCCCTCTGACATCCATACCGCAATGGCGTTTGAATGCTGGCGAGTGGCAGTTCACAGTGAGTTGCAAGCCTTGGCTCAAAATAATCGGTTGCAAGTGGTTATTCAAAATCAAGAAGAAGGCTGATGGTTCCATTGACAGGTAAAAAGCAAGACTAGTGGCAAAAGGATATTCTCAACATGCGGGTCTTGATTTTCATGCCACTTTTAGTCTGGTTGTTCGAGCCTCCACCATTCGCACCATTCTTGCGTTAACTGTTATACAAGAGTGGGTTGTGCGTCAAGTTGATATCAACAACGCCTTCCTTAATGGCGAGCTCACTGAGGAAATCTATATGGCACAACCCCCTGGTTTGGAAGTCTCGGGTGCATCTGCTCAACCACTTGTGTGTAAATTAAATAAAGCTCTCTATGGCTTGAGACAAGCTCCTCGAGCGTGGTTTCAAACTCTCAAGCAGTACCTTGCCACTCAGCTTGGCTTTCAAGCATCCAAAGTTGATTCGTCTTTGTTTATTCGAGTGGCTGCAGGAAATTGTCTGCTTCTTATAGTATATGTCGATGATATATTGCTCACTGGTACCAGTAGCCAAGATATTGATGTCGTGGTTCACCAACTTCACACCAAATTTACTCTTAAGGATATGGGAATTCTTAGTTTTTTCTTGGGAATTGATGTTCAACGAACATCCCAAGGGACGTTACTCAGTCAGAAGAAGTATGTTGCTGAGTTGCTTCTCATGACTGGCATGCTCGGTGCAGCACCTACACCGACACCCATGGTTAGCACGCCCAAAGCTAGTGGCCTCCGATGGAAGTCCTCCTTTTTCAAATGTACATCTGTATCGAAGTACTGTGGGAATTCTACAATACATATGTATCACATGACTAGATTTGGCGTTCTGTGTAAACAAGCTGAGTCAGTACATGAGTTCTCCTAGTGTTACTCATTGGCGAGCTGTAAAACGTGTGTTAAGGTATCTAGTTGGCACTATGGATCATGGTATGTATCTTGCAGCAGGTTCATTAAAGTTGATATGCTATTCTGATGCTGACTGGGCCTCATCCATTGATGATCATCGGTCTACGTCGGGGTATGTGATATACTTAGGATCTAATCCGGTTACCTGGTGCTCAAAGAAATAGTCGGTGGTATCCAGGTCATCTGCTGAAGCAGAATATCGTAGTCTCGCTAACTGCGTCTCTGAACTGCTGTGGATCCAATAATTGCTGAATGAAGTCAGAGTGCTTCTATTAAAGTTACCAACTGTCTGGTGTGATAATTCTTCGGCAGTTTCAATAGCTGAAAATCCTACACATCATGCTAGAATGAAGCATGTGGAAATAGATCATCATTTTGTTCGAGAAAAGGTTCTTGCTGGAATGTTGCAGGTCAACTTTGTTCCCTCGGATCACCAGGTTGTAGACGTTCTCACTAAACCAATTACTCCTAAGTTGTTTGCATCATTTCGACGTGCACTACGAGTGGTGTCATTAAAAGAAATGAGTGATCAAAAATAAAAAATGCTGAGGGAATGTTAGAGTACTATAATAGTAAAAGTTGTTATTCAGTCAGTTAGTAGCTAAGCAGTTTCTGAGTCAGTTAGCAGTTTAAAAGTTAGTTACAGCAGCAGTTAGTTTGTTTTAGCTCTCATGCTCTCATGTTTGTATAAATACATGCATGTCTGCATGTTCATGAATTAATCAAGAAAATATCATTTCTCTATTTTTCTATCGTAGTTTTAATAATCTTACATATTGAAGGTAAATATGCTAAGGTTTAAGAAAAATCTAAACTCTTAAAAGTTAATTTAAAATTGGATTTTACAAGTACTATATAATTAAATTTCTATATAAATATTTAATTTCGTAATAAATTTTAATTAAAATAAAATTTTAACTAAACTGTATTAAACATCAAGAGCTCCAACTTGTATCAAATCTATTAATGCATGTTTCCAACAATTTTAAAATATACAAGTTGTGCATCTTCTTGACTCCATCAAGTCTTTCCAATTTGTTCTTTTCCAAGATGATATATATAATAATCAATGTTGCAACATGAAAATTGTAGTTTTGTGTGGAAAAAATTTCCTAAAAAATAATTGCCATGGAAATTTCATGAGTTCCTCCCTTTTGTCAAATGTTCTCTCGTTTTATATTTCTTTTAACAATGCATTTGAAAATTTCACCCTATAAGATGATTTAATTGTATATGTCAATTGTCAAGCTTTAAAAATTTTGCTATTTTTTAAAATCACAACACACATGGATTGCCCTATAAATAGTAGCCTAAAATGGAGATTATGCTTCACTCATCCTATAAATTTTATCTAATACATATTGTCCAAAATGAAAGCAATATTTCTCATATTATGCATTCTCTTGGCTTCCATTCTCGCGTTTCCCACTTCCACAATGGCTCGAGAACTGGCTGAGAAGGGTAAGAACAATCATATTTTGTTAACAATACCCATATATCTCCTTTAATTTCTGGTTTATTTAATTGTTTGTTAATTCTGTAGAGGCAATCCCATCTCGAACTCACTGTCCACTAGATCCTAATCGGAGCTGTATTCCAAAGAGTACTCCAGCTCCTAAGTGCCCAACTTACAGTCGAAACTGCCATTAATATTATGTTCTGGAATATTATGTTTAATAAATTTGCCAACTTTTGTGTTTTATTGGTAAAGGAAATTAGAATCTAAAGTTTCATGTATGGTTTGTGTGTTTGATTGATGTGATTGTGATGTTATTTCTACTGCTTGAGATATGAAAATAATAAAGAAAAGCTTGCATATTATATATATCTTTCTCATATTTTTTTATATTTTCTCAATGCTCCATATGATAATTTTGGATGGATGGCATATATAAATATAATGAATATATATATATATATATATATACTTTCTTTTGAAATCTCTGAGATGTTTCTATTTAAATCCTCAATATTTATAGTCTGACGTCTATTTTGTAATGTAATAAGGAACCACAAATGCGGAAAACTTCAAGTTTCCAATTTAATTTCAGCTTATGGTTTCAATATGATTGTCGAAATTTTTGTTTAAAAAATCAACTTTTTATTAAAAAACGAAAATACAGTCGCCACTAATCACTTTCAGTAGGTGTGATCGGGTAACCTCGTAATTTGATCGTTTTAATAAGAGATTTGATTTACTAAAACGATGATTTTTGATCTGCAAAATCCAGAAAATGGGTTTGGGAGTCGGTTACGCACAAAGAAGGATTAACACCCTCGTTACACCCAAAATCAGTAACTAATTGATTACTTGATGTCTTAGTGTTGAAAATTAACAATTTGAAGAAAATTTAAAACGCGATCCCTTTGTATTAAGATATTTTAATAGAAAAGGCGTTATTCCTAATTAATCGAGAAGAAGGATCATGCCCCGTGAGTTAGGACACGAAACCTATAGTTTTCGAAAACTAGAATAATCGCCGTTTTAATCGTTACTTAAATTTTGTTTTTTGTTATTTTAAATATTCAATTATGCCAGTTCTAGGAAAATGTCATACTCCGAAAGTTAGGAGCATGACTTCTTCGAATCCAAAAAATAATGAACATTACATCGGTTTTGAATATTTTATACGTTATATAAAACGGAGATAACCTCTTTTTTAAAACGATACATATATTGTTAACAAAAAGTAATGAATATGTTGTGATATAATACATGAAATGATGATAGTAAAATAAAACGAAATAGCTATGCAGGTAAAAATAGAAGGACGATATTGGGGTGATGAACAAGAAGATGAAATAAAATAAAATAAAATAAATAAATAAAAGAATGTGTTGATAAATGATGATAGTAATGCAACTACAATAACAACGAGAATATCGATTTTAATAATAATGGTATTAATCATAGCATAGCTATTATTATATTAATAGTATAAGTAAGTAAAATAATGATAATAACAAGGATAAAATAGAATAACATGTATAAATAAATGATATAGTAGATTGATAAAGTAAAACAAAATAGTTATATGGATAGGATATTCGAATGATAAAATATAAATAAATAAAGGAATACTATAATAATGATAACATAATTATAATAACAATAATAAAATTAATAATCACATCATAATGATAATAAAATAAATAAGGTAGCTTTAAATAAAAATAAATAATAAATAATGTGAAAATAATAAAAGAAATGGTAAAGTAGCAAAAATAAGATAAACATAAAATAATATCAACAATAATAATAAATGATCGAAATATGTACAAATAAAAAATGTGAACAATCCTATTTCTAAATATGTAAAAATAAATAAATAAGTACCAAATAAATAAATAAGTAAAAAATAATTTGTAAAAAGGTTGAAGTTAGTGGTGATCATGGGCCGGGCCCAAACAAAATTTTAGGCCCGGGCCTAGTCTGACCCGAAATATGGGCCTAAGAATTTGTCCAAGCCCGGCCCGAGAGAAAATTGCTAAGCCCGAGCCTAGTCCGGCCCATATTAAATATATATTTAATATATATAAAATATATATTTAATTAAAAATTAAAAAAATATATTTAATATAAAATTTGGGTCGGGCCGGGCCCGGACCAAAAAAGTTTTATTCGAGGCCCAACCCGTTTTCTAAACGAGCCTCATTTTTTACCCAAACCCATATTTTGGGCATATATTTTTACCTGAACCCTTTCATTTTTTGGCGGGCTGTCGGGCCTGGCCGGGTAGCCCAACCCATGATTACCTCTAGTTGAAGTTAAATGAATGAAGGACTAAATTAAAATTCAAATAAAATTTAAAAGCATAAATTGTAAAAAAAATTAATTAATTAATTAATAAGGACTAAAATGTAATACACGAAGAAGAACAGGAGCTGAATAGGAAAATATTCCTAAATGAAGGACTAAAATTTAGAGCCCAAAAAATAATAGGGGCTAAATGGGAAATTATCCCAAACTAAGACAAGCGTCATTCCCCAGGAGGTCAGCGCTGAGTCAAGGGACTGATTTGTAAGTACGTTAAAATTACAAGGAAGAAATAAAATAATTAAAATAGGATTGAATTGACACAAGCCTTAAAAGCGGAAGGACCAAAGGCACAAATAGACCCCCTTAAAAAAACCATGCGGATCCTACGTAGTTCGGGTCGGATCGTCAAGTCCTGATAAAAAACGACGTCATCTTGCGGCTTCTGAAGCAAGGCCAAAACGACGTCGTATCGAGGCTTTATAAAGGTAAAAAAAAAAATCATTTCAGCAGTGTTTAAGAAAAAAACTCTTTTTTCTCTGAACACTGCCCAGAATCTAGCCATAGGGACGATGGTCCTCCACTGTGGTCGCCGGCGATGGGGACCACCGTCTCAGGTGGCCAGAAAATTGCCCAAAACGCCCTCTTAAACACCTTTTCTGCGTAGAACTCCAATTCGGAGTTGAAAACGCTCGATTAAAGCCAAAACCCCCTAAAAGAAAAAAACCCTTTGACTCTCGACGTCCTCTGTTACAGCCTTGGTCGAATCCCCAGGGATTCGACGGCCGCTCAGACCGGCAAAGGCACCGATAGTGGCGCGGAGACGAAAAGGCAAATAAATGTTTTATTATTATTATTATTATTTTGAATAAAAAATAGATAGAATAAATCACCTTTTTGCTCAATATTTTGTATCCGATTTCTGTTTTTCGGTTGCTTTCTTTTTTGTATATATTTTCTCCGTCCAAAATACATAAAAATCGTGGATTTTATAGTCGAATTATATTATCCTTTTTTACTATTTTCTATTGTTCCTACTGCTTTCTGCTGCTGTCCTTCTCTTTTCTTTTGTTGGTATCCCTAGCCGACGTGGGGAGAGGCACTCCTGAGGCGTCAGACCTCGGGCGACGTTTGTGTTGGCATGGCGCAGTGGAGGTGGTGGAGCGCAGAAACCCTAGGGTTTCTGGCGCTCTTGAATAGTTTAGGTGTTTTTTGGCCTATCGGGCTTTAGATTATTGATTTGGGCTATTTGGGATTGATTTTTATTTTTATTTTTTTGTAAATGGACTTTGGAACTGTTAATTTTTATTTTTATTTTTGGTTTCTGTTTAGGACTGGACAAAATTGGGCCCTTACAGGTTGGTTCATAAAAAAAAGAGTCATTAGATTCAAACAGGCAACTAGAGATCATAACATTAAGGCATGGTCATTTGAAAACTGGTTATTCAAACAAATTCTTTGGTGCTTTGAATTAAACCATAGAATAGCAATCAATTCAATCATTTATATATTTACAAATATCTATAACGGTTAAATCTCATATGGCATAAAATCAAACATTTTTATTTAGGTACTTCTAAAATTCAACTAAACAATTTAATTAATTTTCTTAAAATAATCAATTTATTTCATATCAATAAAAATTACATGCTTAACAAAGAATCATTACATACTTTACTATTTTCAACTAATGTTCACAATATTAAGTCTAATCTAACTTATTTTTTGGGGATGATTGTACTAACACTGCTACAACTTCATTTGGTTTTAATGATGAACTGATGATGAATTCTATTATGAATTACAATTACTTTTGTTGGAGATAAATTCGTGTAAGCAACGAACAAGAATAATAATGAGGAAATCGAAAAGATTGAACACACAAATTTTATGTAAAAAAACTTCTCAAAGAGGATACAAAATCACAGGTAAAAAATAAAATAAAAATATAAGACGGAGAGAGCCAAAATAAAGAAAACCCAAAACCTTGAAAGAAAAGCCACTTCAAACTGAAACAAAGAATTCTCTCTTAATTGTTTTATTTTCTATATCTAGGTCTAACTCTTTCTTCAATCCCAGTGGCTCAAGGTAACTTATATAGGTCATATGTTACTTGGTGCCCATTTACCCTAGGTACTAATTAAGGCAATATGCATTAAATGCTTAGGGTCTAATTAGGAACTAATCTCAAAATTTCCATCCAAGGAATCAACTGCATATTTCCATATCTCGTCACGTTGTCAGGAAGAAGATTTTCTTCTCGTCGTGACGATGGTTACTCGTTGCGATGTCATGTCTTCCCTCATTGCAACGTCACTATCTGTTTTGGCTTAACTCTTTTGCCAGGCCCTGTCACGAACTTAATCTGATCTTCGTCAAATACTAACCAAGTCCAAAGAAATATTTTAATAAATTAAATATTTTAATTTGAAAGTATATTTTAGTTAATCACTTTTAATACTTCTAGAGTTAAGATATGATTTATATCCACGATAATGTTGTCTTTAGTGTATTCAAACTATCATAATATTTTATATGTTATTTTAAAAATAACTTTTAAAAATGCAATTTCTCTATCAATATATTTAAAAAAATACATTCCATACCAACACAATACATAAATATATATTTAAAATCATTCATTTAACTTGAAATCATATATATATTATTACAAGGTTCTAAGGAAATAAATATTCAAGTTTACATTACAATTTTGACGCATGATACCCTTTAGTTCAAGGGTAAATTACTCTCTTGCTCCTTGTCTTTTAATTTTTTTATTTTATATCTTTTGTTTAAATTTATTTTTCTTTAGAAATTTTATATATTAAATATAAAATTAATTTTAAATAAATTATATTTTTATTTTAAGAATTTACTCAATTGAATTGAATTTTATATTAAAACTAATTAATATTAAAATTTTAAGCTTAAAAACATTTATTAAAGTAAATTTATATTTTGTTTAAATATAATAAAAGTTAATTACATTCATTGATTAAATTAGAGGAAAAATAAATATATTGAGTATTAAAATTTTGACATAAAAATAAATTAATTTAAAAATATATAAAAAGTAAATAACCTATAAAAGTATTAATATTATTATTATAAATTAACAATCAACCCGTAATGGAATACAAACTGGTAAATACATATACTAGCCATTTAAGCATTTCATTGCAACATTTAATTCTCTCTCTATATATAGAAAGACCACAAACACTTTTATTACAATATAAAAATTATTGAGGAGCCAAATCTTAGACACTACAATAAGCTTTAAGACGAGATATAACAATCCCAGATTTAAAATCAGCTTTAGCCATTTCGGAGGAGAAAATTTTCAAAAATTCTTCATGGTCATGAGGTTTGAAAAGCATGGGATTTTTGTCATCCACAAGCTCAGTCGGAACCTTTACTATGTAGCCTTCTCTTACAGTTGAAAACAGTCCAAGGCTATACCTATCTTCGTTACCCTTCATCATGACACGATGATAAGGCGAAGACAATCGACCATTTAACCATACCTGCAACAATATAGAAGTTTATGTTTAAGTCAAGCTATTTGAACACTTGTACTCCCTTTGGTTAGCAGTCTAATACATGATAAAAAAAAAATATACTCATATCAAACTTAATATTGATGATGTGAAAATAAGGGGAACTTACGCTAAGGCACTCTCCGATCATGACTATGAAAGAGCTGGGTGAAAGCTTCATATTCATCCATTCACCATCTTTGTTTTGAATCTCCAATCCATTAACCTCGTCTTGATACAAAAGGGTCATCATATTTTGGTCACAGTGTGCAGGTGCCATCATGGTTTGCTCGTTGGTTTTTGGCTTTTCATATTTCATGATCCTCAGTTGATAATTTGCGGTGTCAGTGAGCTCATCCATGTATTTCTCAAGCCCAAAACTCTCCAAGATCATCTTCAAAATTTTCTTCTCCAACTCTGATGTTAGTAGAGCGAAGGATGCCAGAGTTTTACTGCCAAATACAAAGTAAATAATTAATAAAAACCAAGTCTAGTGGTTTTGCTAAAGGGGTTTTTGCAAGTGAAGTATTTAAATGAAATTGTATTTTATTCTTTTTATTTAAAAATGAAATATTTATTTATATACATTAAATTACAAAGGAAATTGATTTTTTGTATTAAAATTTTGTCCATTTCTATTATTAAAAACTGGTTTAGTGAATGAAATAATCAGACGATTACACGTAGTTGTCACATGTTCCTCGTGCTGGTGTACAATGATTAGTTTTCAATAGTAAATTTAATCTAATGTAAAATGACCAGTTTACTTAATTATTGAGTAGAGAGAACAAAATATAATCTAACTTCTAGTATAATTGCTTTACCTGAAACTTATATTTCCTTGAGGCCATAAACTGGTGGTGAGGCATTGTTCAATGTTTTCAGCAATATGAGCATCATCCACCGCCATGCTTTGAAACAAAGCAGATGGAGAACACGAATAGCCACGAAAGGGCTTGTCGGAAACCAGCAGTTTTTTTGTTTGTAAAGGCAAGTCAAAGACCTCTTGCAAAGCCCCAAATACGGCCTTTCGAAGCTCCAGGATTGGATCAAACAAAGCCTCGAAACAACCGTACTCCTCCAGTGCTTCCCGAACTTGGGATTTCACTAAATCCCATTCGGGGCTGCCCGCTTTCAGGTTTTGGTTTGAGAAATCTACGACTGGAACCATTGCCTGAGTTGTTGAGCTCATCTCTGCGTTTATATCAAACAATAATGCTTGAATGGAACCTTTTAGATACAATCCAGGAGATTTATAATTGCGTCCCTCCTTGCAGATCAAAGGAAAGTACATTTTTTTTTTGTGAAAAAAAAATCGCTATTATACAAATAAAGCTTGAATGGTACCTTTTAGATACAATCCAACTTTCCCAGTTGGATTGTTTTTTTCCTGGTTTTTGTTATTTGTCTGCAAGTAGCAGCCGGCCGTCACAAATCACATAGACATTGTTATTGGATTCATTTGAATTCTTTATCCTGTTATTTTTACATAGTCATTGACGACTTCGATATGCTTACGAATTATATATATTATATATTATATCATGGACGAAGTTAGAAAATTTTGTTAGAATCAGAATTAAATTATATATTTTTATTATAGTAAACATATAATTTATAATTTTAAAATAATTAAATTTAAATTTTATCATTTTTGAACTTCAAAGTACAATTTTAATATTATTAATTTAAAATTTTATATTTAAAAGGACGTAAAAGAAAATTTTCTATTTAAAAGAGTTGAAGCCCTGCCAAACATAAATTTCTAATTTATTTAGGGTTTAGCTAAGAAAATTTGAAATGTGACAAATAAAAAAGTATTTGTGGAAAGGAAAATTGCAATATAAATCCTCCTGCCTTTTAATATAAATTGTAATTGGATAATTCATAATAAGTGTTTCCAATTTATTTATAATTAATGATTCAGCCTATAATTTACCTAACAAATTACTCTAAAATTTTAAAACCGTCTACAGAAAGTGAATTATTAACATGCAAAATTTATAATACCCTAAGTAAAAAAAAAATTATATGAACATCAACCTATAAAATTTACCGAATAGTGAGTGGTTTAGCAGCCTCCATTTATTCAAAGGTTCATTGGGTTTTTCTTTTTCATGATTTTTTTATTTGATATCTGGAGCTATTCATAATCTTTTTTAAAACTCAAATACGAAGATAAATACACTTCAATGTGTTCGAGTCCACGATCTTTTGCATTGATAGTAATATTGATATCAACGTATTCTAACTAAATAAAATTGTAGATTAATCCTTAACGTATTCTAATGATTTTATAATCTTAAATAGAAAGTGTTACAACGTTATAATTTTAACATCATTCATTTAACTTAAAATCATATATAATATTACAATATTCTAACTAAATAAAAAAATAAATATTCATGTTTATATTACAATTTTTAATACATGATACTCCTTATTTTCAATTTTAGTAAATTACTTTTTGTGCCTTGCCTTTTAATTTTTTAGTTATTTCATGCCTTTTGTTCAAATTTATTTTCTTTAAAATATTTTTATATATTAAATATAAAATTTATTTTAAATAAATTATCTTTTATTTTAAGAATTTACTCAATTGAATTACCTTTTATATTAAAAATACTTAATATTAAAATTTTAAGTTTAAAAAATTATCAAAAGTAAATTTAGATTTTGCTCAAATATAATAAAATTTAATTACATTTATTGATTAAAGTAGAGAAAAGATAAATAAAAATTATAAAAAATTGAGTATTAAAAATTTTGACATGAAAATAAATTAGTTTTTTGGGTGCAAAAAGTAAATTAATTTAACAATATATATAAAGTAAATAACCTATAAAATATTAATAATATTTTTTAAATTATAACAAATTAATATTAATATTTAAACTAGGATGAATTTTTGTATTACTTTAATATTAAATATTTTTAAGTTTAAACAACATTAATATGATCTATTTAAATTTATTTAAATAAATTTAAAAATTTTTGAAATTTTTTTCAACTCAATCATTAATGATTTTAGAGAAAACTAATGCTATAAAAATTATAAAATTAATACGTTGCAAGAGAATACAAACCTATACATATAAAATATCCATTTAAGCATTCCATTGCAGTTGGATACATAAAGCATGAAATTCTACATATACATATATATAGAAAGACCACAAACAATTTGATTACAATATAATAATTATTGATGGCCAGATTTTAAACATTGCAATAAGTAAATTGGCTACGGTATAGTATTTTTTTTGTTTGTGAATTATAGGTAAAGTCTTAATATGCGTCTCGAATCCAAACCACCTTTAAGACAGTGTATCAACTCACAGAATTTTATATTGATTGCCAAATCTTAAACATTGCAGTAAGCAATTTGGCTACAATATAATAATTATTGACGGGCCAAATCTTAGACAGCACAATAAGCTTTAAGACGAGATTTAACGGCCCCAGATTTAACAACACCTTTAGCGACATCGGAGGAGAAATATTTCAAAAATTCTTCATGGTCATGAGGTTTGAAGAGCAAGGGATTTTTGTCATCCACAAGCTCAGTTGGAACCTTTACCATGTAGCCTCCTCTTACACTTGAAAACAGTCCAAGGCTATACCTATCTTCGTTACCCTTCATCATGACACGATGATAAGGCGAAGACAATCGACCATTTAACCATACCTGCAACAATATAAAAGTTTATGTTTAAGTCAAGCTATTTAAACAGTTGTGACCATTTTGCTATTAGTCTAATAACATGATAAAATTTTTTTTATTTATTATGTATGTATTACAATAGTTAGATATAACATAAAGAATATTTAGTATAAATTTAATTTGAAATAAGAGATCCGAGTAAAAATTATTGTAAGAATTATGATATTTTCCTCCTCTTTGCCAGAAATAAATTATATGAATCATTAAGTATTACCAATTAAATTAATATTTATAATAATAAAAGTTAATACTTGATTATATCAAAATAAGTTGGAACTTACGCAAAGGCACTCTCCAATTATGACTATGAAAGAGTTGGGGGAAAGCTTCGTATTCATCCATTCACCATCTTTATTTTGAATCTCCAATCCATTAACCTCGTTTTGATACAAAAGGGTCATCATATTAGAGTCACAGTGTGCAGGTACCCCAATGGTTTGCTCGTTGGCTTTTGGCTTTTCATATTTCATGATCCTCAGTTGATATTTTGCGATGTCAGTGAGCTCATCCATGTATTTCTCAAGCCCAAAACTCTCCAAAATCATCTTCAAAATTGTCTTTTCTAACTCTGATGTTAGTTGAATGAAAGATGCTAGAGTTTTACTGCCAAATACAAAGCAAATAATTAATAAAAACCAAGTCTAGTAGTTTTGCTAAAGGGGCTTTTGCATATTTAAAATTAAAAATCAGATTGTATTTTATCCTGTAATCTAACTTCTAGAGGGGGCAATTGCCGTACCTGAAACTTATATTTCCTTGAGGCCATAAACTGGTGGTGAGGCATTGTTCAATGTTTTCAGCAATATGAGCATCATCCACCGCCATGCTTTGAAACATAGCAGATGGAGAACACGAATAGCCACGAAAGGGCTTGTCGGAAACAAACAGTTTTTTTGTTTGTAAAGGCAAGTCAAAGACCTCTTGCAAAGCCCCAAATATGGCCTTTCGAAGCTCCAGGATTGGATCAAACAAAGCCTCGAAACAACCGTACTCCTCCAGTGCTTCCCGAACTTGGGATTTCACTAAATCCCATTCGGGGCTGCCCGCTTTCAGGTTTTGGTTTGAGAAATCTATGACTGGAACCATTGCCTGAGTTGTTGAGCTCATATCTGTGTTTATATCGAACAATAATGCTTGAATGGTACCTTTTATATACAATCCAGGAGATTTATAAATAATTTTTTTTTGTGTGTGAAAAAAAAAATCTCTATTATGCAAATACTTTATACATTGAATAGCGATATTAACTTTCCCAGTTAGATTGTTTTTTTCCTCTCTTTTTGTTGTTATTCGTCTGCAAGTAGCAGCCGGCCGTCACAAATCACAACCATTTGAATTAATCTGTTTACATAGACACTGACGACTTCGATATGCTTACGAATGATATATATACTATATATTATATACTATTTTGAATATTGCGATAACATTTGAATTGAATATTTTAATTACTCTTTACAATGAATTAAGAATCAACATAGTTATTGTTGGAACTAAGAACAAAGATGAATGAAACAGGCAATTTCTTGAGCTTGAATGCTCGATACTTGCTGTGCAAACAAAAAGAGATGGTATAATGCTAATACATATACCAGTCAATAAGCTGGTCAACATGAAACAAAGTTACCTAAACTCCACTAAGTAGCATTGTAACTTGTTACACAAAACTTGCACACTTTGTAAAGCTGATTTATCAGCTCAAACATCAACAACTTACATCAAGTACATTAACAACTTAGTTCTAATCTAACTAAGTTACAAAATATTATTTGAAAGTAAACAAATGACCAGCAGCATGAACTTCAGCTACAACTGCTTGGCTCGGGCAGCTTCTCTGCTTCTTGTCTGCATGCAGGCCAACTTCAACACTCCTCCTTGGCTTGCATCCTGCATACTTCCATTTTGACTCTCAAATCCTCGAACCTTGACACATTTAGGGGTTTTGTCAAAATACCAGCAAGCTGATTCTTAGAATTGCAATGAATCAGTTTCACCTCTTGAGCTTGTTCCATTTCCCTAACATAATGAAACTTAATCTTGAAATGCTTTGTTCTCCCATGGAACACTGGATTCTTTACAATTGCAACAACAGACTAGTTGTCACATTTGATCTCTGTTGCTTCCCTTTGGTGAAGATTCAAGTCTGTCATGATCTTTCTTAGCAAAATGGCTTGATTAACAACACTAGCAGTTACTACATACTCAGCTTCAGCAGTTGATTGACCAATAACATTTTGCTTTTTCGAACTCCAATAAAAACTGGTCGAACCAAGAGTAAACAGAAACCCTGAAGTGCCCTTCATATCATCCACTGATCCAGCCCAATCACTATCAGCATAACCAAGTAGCTTCATGCTATCAACTTTGCTGAACATCATTCCAAAACTCAGTGTACCTTTGATGTACCTGAGAACTCTTTTGGCAGCTTGGAAATGCTTCACATTGCAACAATGCATGAATCTAGACAACAGACTTACAACAAACATAATGTCTAGTCTAGTGGCAGTCAAATACAACCGACATCCAATCCAACTCCTATAGGTTGATTTACAAACCTTCTTGGAATCATTTTGGCTTGACAGCTTCTCTCCAATAGCAACTGGTGTGCTAGTTGTCTTGCAGTTCAACATGGAAAATTTGTTCAGAACCTTTAAGGCAAATGCCTTCTGAATTAGGAAGATCCCTTGCTGAGTTTGAGACACTTCCATGCCAAGGAAGTAGGACATTTGTCCCAAATCAGACATCTCAAACATTTTCTCTGTTTTGCCTTTAAAATCAGCTAGCATTTCATAACTTTCTCCTGTCACCAGCAGGTCATCAACATACAGGGACACTATGAATTGAGTTTCATTACCTTTCTTCTTTACATACAATGTTGGTTCACTGATGCTTCTCTCGAACCCCAAGCTAGCTAGATAGCTATCGATTCTGTCATGCCAGGCTCTCGGTGCTTGTTTCAAGCCATACAAGTCCTTCTTCAGCTTGTAGACATTATCTTCCTTGCTAGTCACTTTGAAACCTTCTGGCTGTTCAACATAGATTTCCTCATCAAGAAAACCATTGAGGAAGGTTGACTTTACATCGAGTTGATGTATTTTCCATTGCTTCTATGTAGCCAAAGCAACCAGCAGCCTAATTGTATCAAGCCTGGCCACTGGTGCAAATGTCTCAAAGTAGTCAATGTCATGCTTCTGACTGAATCCCTTCACTACTAGCCTTGCTTTCAGCTTGTTCAAAGTTCCATCAGTATTATGCTTGGCTCGAAACACCCGTTTCACTCCTATGACCTTTCTGTTGGCTGGTCTTGCAACTAACTCCCAGGTTTGGTTCTTGTGAACCATGCTCATTTCATCGAGCACAACCTGTTTCCATCCTTGTTGAGCTTCAGCTTCTTAAAAATAGCTTGGTTCAACATTAGCCACTTCAGCCCTCTCATATATCTCAATCAAAAGTCTGGTTCCCTGACTGGTTCATAATCAATGTCCATTTTAGGACCATTTTGATCAGCTTCAGTTTAATCTATCACCAAATCTTTAGCAACAGCCTCTGGTTCATTTTTATCCCAGTTCCAGCTTGACTTCTCATTAAATACTACATCTCTGCTCACAAATAATTTAATGGATGAAGGATCCAAGATCCTATAGCCTTTTTTGACACTGCTATAGCCCACCAGGATGCCAAATTGATTCTTCTTAGCCAGTTTGTCTCTTTTTACTGCTGGAACATTGTATATCATATGCAGCCAAAGACCTTCAGGTGAGTAACTGATGGTTTGAACCCAAACCAGGCCTCGAATGAAGTTTTATGACCCAATGCCTTAGTTGGTAACCTATTTTGAAGATATACAATATTGTTAACTGCCTCAGCCCATAAGGTCTTGGGCAAATTCCTTTCAAACAACAGACATCTTGCTATATCCATCAAACTTCTATTCTTTCATTCACTAACACTATTCTGTTGAGGTGTATAGGTGTTGGTGAGTTGGTGATTGATACCTACTTCTTAACAAGACCCCTGAAACATTGTTGAGGTATACTTTATCCCATTATCTGACCTTAATATCCTCAGCTTGCAACCTGTTTCTATTTCTGCTGCATCCTTGAACTTCCAGAATATTGAGGCCACTTCTGATTTGTGTTTTAGGAAGTAAATCCAACAATACCTCGAGTAATCATCAATGAACAGAATAAAATACCTACTGCCATTCAAGGACATGGTTTTTATAGGACCACACACATCAGTGTGGACAAGCTGCAACCTTTCAAAAGCTCTCCAAGCCTTGCTTGAAAGAAATGGCAATTTGGCTTGCTTTTCTAGCTGACACGCCTCACAAATATCTTCTTTCTCAACTGATTTGAAGAAGTTTTCATCTAGGTCCTCTTTGGTTAACTGAGCTAGTGACTTATAGTTGACATGGCCTAGCCTCTTGTGCCACAACTTGGATTCATCTAACATTGCTATGTAGGCATTGTGTAAGCTTTTGTTCTAGTCTACTACAAAGCTTCTATCATCCATGGCCACTGATATAAGCTTGGATCCACTTGGATCACTGATCAGGTATTCTTTGCCTTTGAACACTACTGAATAGCCATTTTCTAGCAACTGAGCTATACTGAGTAGATTTCTGTTAATTTCAAGCACAAACAAGACATTAGAGACAAGTTTTTTACCTGTAGGAGTGTCTATCAGCACATCTCCTTTGCCTTCTGCTTTGATGAAGTGTACTTGTTTTGAAGTTTTTATCAATGTTCTTGAAGATAGCAGCATTTTGGGTCATGTGGTTTGTACAACCACTGTCTATCAGCCATCATTTTGTGGCTTTTCATTTGGTAGCTGAGCAAGAAACTGCGAAGACTTGCTCTTCCTGGTCACTGCCTTATTCTACCACTTGAGCTTCAGCTCTTGGCTATTGAGGTTGGATTTGTCTCAGCTTGCCTTTGTTTCTACAAGCTTTCTCAGCATGACCCATCTTTTTGCAGACTTTGCACTACACATCAGGCCTGAACCAACAGTTTGCTTCTAGATGACTAAACCTTTTGCAATGTGGACAAGGTGGATACCTTCTTCTTCCTTCATCTCTTCTAAGCTTGTTAGACTAAGCCTTCTTCCCTTTGTAGCCAGAGGAACTCAAGCTTTTGGATTGAAAGTCACCTTCTTGATGCTCTTCATGCCTGCTAGCCCTTCTTTGCTATTGAACATAAAGAGCATTGATCAACTCAGTTAAAAAGATACTAGTAAGATCTCTCGAGTCTTCAAGGGAAGAAATCTTGGCTTCATATCTCTTAGGCAAAGTTGAGATAACCTTCTCTACAATTCTTGCTTCACTAAACTAGTTCCCAAGCAGTCTGATGCTGTTCACAACAGTTATGATTCTGTCTGAATATTGCTTCAGTTTTTCTTCTTCTTTCATCTTTAAATTTTCAAAGTCCATTCTCAAACTCAGTAGTTGTTGTTGTCTCGTTCTTTTAGTCTCTTGAAATTCCTTCTTAGCTTGTTCTACGCCTACTTTGGTGGCTCACAGGTCATGATCCTTGTGAAAATCACATTAGAAACACTGTTTTGGGTACAAGACATGGCCTTGTGTCTCTTAGTTCTTTCATCTGTGTGCTGCCTAATCTGAGCCACTGTGGGATTGGTTCTTAGAAGTGCCGGTTCAACATTCGAGTTAACCAGTTTCCACAAGTCGAATGCCTGTAGGTAGGTTTTCATCTTTACTACCCAAATGTGGTAGCCTTCTCCATTAAACACTGGTGGTGGAGCTGGTGAGAAACTAGATGAAGATATTGTTTTAAGGAATGAAAAAAAATGACAGGTCCACTAAGAAGATGGGCTCTAGATAGAAACTATTGGAACTAAGAACAAAGATGAATGAAACAAGCGATTTCTTGAGCTTGAAGGCTCGATACTTGCTGTGCAAACAAAAACAGAATCGAGCTTGAAGAACTAAAGAAAGCAAATAATTAAGAGAGCATTAGATGAAGAATTCTTCGATTAATTTTTCATTTTTTAAAAGGTGGCATAATGCCAATACATATACCAGTCAATAAGCTGGTCAACATGAAACAAAGTTACCTAAACATCTACCTAACTTAACTAAGTAGCATCGTAACTTGTTACACAAAACTTGCACACTTTGTAAAGCTGATTTATCAGCTCAAACATCAACAACTTACATTATAAACTTAGTTCTAATCTAACTAAGTTACAAAATATTATTTAAAAGTAAAAAAATATCAACAGCATGAACTTCAACTACAACTACTTGGCTCGGGCAGCTTTTCTGCTTCTTGTCTGCATGCAGGCCAACTTCAACAGATATTAACTTTTCGAGTTTAGGGTTTAATAGGTAAGTAAGGAATTTTTGAAAATGGAAAAAGATCCGATAACAGTTTCCTTTCACAACATTCGGTGACCATGCACTGGAAAGGTTTATGGGTGTTGTTCAAGTACCATGGAGACGTCATTGATGCATTCATTCCGGCGAAAAAAAGTAAGAATGGAAGAAGATTCAATTTTGTGAGATATGAGAAAATGATGGATGCTCAAAGGGCTATAAGCCCATAAAACGATTTCGTGATTTTAGGGAATAGGATATCGGTAGACTTAGCAAGATTCAAGGGGAGAAGACAAGTTTGGAGAAAAGTTTCTTTGGAAGGGATACCAAAACAGCAGCAGGTTGTTAATAACGATGCAGGGAAGGAGAATGTAAAAATATTGAAAGATAGTAGAATGTATTTAGGAGAAAACTCCATGAGAAATAGCAACGATTTGAGTAAGACAGAAGGTAAAGATTGCAAGGAGAGGAACTAGAGTAAGTTGGTTCAGGGACATGTTGACAACGAGCAACTGTGAAAGCTTCAAAAATACATAGTAGGAATTACTTCAATGTGTTGTGATAGAAAGAGTTTAATTGAAAGAATAGCTAGAATTGGATTGGGGGACATTAAAATCAGAAGGATTCAAGGAAGGCATTTTTTTATTGAAATACCCGACATGAAAGTGCTAGAGTTATTAAAGCAGCACGATTGGACGTATCTGAAGGAGGTTTTTTGTTACAATTGAGCCTTGGTCGGAGAGCTTGGCTGTGAAGGAGAGAGTATTTTGGATTGAAGTATTAGGCATTCCCTTACACTGTTGGAACTATACTTCTTTCAAAAGAATAGTTGGAGTACGGGGAGAATTAATATTTCTCGATGAGAATTCAACGATGGTGAAAAGTTTTGATAAAATGTCGATGCTGGTATCCACCAAGCAACTAGAAAGGACTGATGAGTTAACCTATTTAGAGGTAGGGAAGGTGAATTTTCGATTAGAGTTATTGAAACAGGACTGTCGGAATTTTTTGACGAATCAAGCAGGGGTTATGAAGTGGCAGTGGACTTGGAGAATGTAACGGGCCAACTGTTGGGTAAATCCAAAGGGTCTGGAGGGGGATCAAGTTCCAGTATCATCCACGAGCAGTTGGGAAATAAGGATGTGGTGGTTAAAATTAGAGAAGAAAGGGCTTCTGGTGGGGAGTCACCATCAATTCTTAATAGGAAGAAACAAAAATTTCATGAACTGAAGATTCATTCGATGTATAATATCTAAGATCGAATTCTCACCGTTACAGAGAAAAAGAAGAGAGAACGGGCGCTGAGGAGACAAAAAGGAAAAGAAAATTCGGGTAACCTCACTTTCAGATTCTAATATCAGTAATTGGAAGCGGTTGATCCTCAGGGAGGCAAGGAACGCGTGGGAAGTTGGACAAAAATTGGGATTGAGCATTAGGGGCGATGAGCGAGAAGTTTTCGATGAAATTATGAGGTTAGAAGGCCTATAAAACTGTGGGACAGGGGGAAAGGTGGGTCGCGACCTTGACCCAAGAAGGTTAGTACTTGTAAGTTTTGTGGTTTTCTTTTGTTGTTTCGGTGATTCTCTCTTGGTGGTGGAAAAATGAGGATTTTGTCTTGGAATATAAGGGGTATGACTCCGGAGGTTAAGCTAGACTATGTTAGAAGAGTGATATGCAAAGCTAGAGCGAATATGTGCTCTATTCAGGAATCAAAATTAGACTCGGTTACTGTCGACATTTTTAGGAAGGTTTGGGGTGATGATAATCTTGAATTTAGATTTTCGGTAGCAGAGCGGTCTTCTGAAGGTGTTATAAGAATATAGGATAGAGTACTTTTCAAATAGGTAATTATTTCATTTACAAGGGATCTGTATTAGTGGAAGGTAAATGGATTGCTGAGGAAATGGAAGCATCCTTGATTGATGTTATGCACCCAATGGGGTTTCGGATAAAAAACCACTATGGAGGGATATTCTAGATTTAAAGAATTCACTTGATAGTTCATGGATCATTTGGAGGCGACTTTAATGGATTTAGTGAGGTTCAGTAGGACAATATTTTCTCTAGGCTGTTATTGGATTCAGAAAAAAGTATATTGAGCAAGTTGAAATCATTGGTTGGGAACTTGGTGCTAGATCCTGTAGTGGAGGATCGTCTAATGTGGATTGATGAAAAAGACGGGCAATTTTGTAATCATCATTTTTCTAAGAGATTATGGAACTGAAGGTTCCACCTAGAGTTCACAATTTCTTGTGGATGATGACGATTGAGTGAATCCAAATACGGATTTTCTGACCTGAGGGGGCGTGCGATTGGATCTGTCAAAACATGGTTGTCCGTGGTGTGACAGGGTGACGGGATCGTAAATTACCATTTCTTTCAATGCAAATTTGTTAATGGTTTTAGTGCAAGATTTTCCATTGGTGGGGTTTTCAATGGAAACCTGTTAGGAGTTTTGATGATTTCTTTTCACTATGTTGTAGTGTGAATTTGACAGGACTCCATAAAAGTTTATGGCTGATATCGATTTCGACGTCATGTTGGCTAGGATGGTTGGCACGTAAGGATAAAGTGTTTCACAGAACATTGATGACTCTTGATACACTGTTGTTCCATTCTAAAATGAGATCTTTAATAGAGGCAAGGGCGGCTCATGATGTCCGTTAATTTTTGGAAGGATATTGGTGGTGTTGGCCTATGAAATGTAGTTCATTGAGAAGCATAGTCAACAAGAACGTTATTATGTGGAAACCACCTCCCCCTGGGTGGATGAAGTTCAGTGTCGCAGGTGTCATAATGGAGGATGAAGCGGGTAGTGGTGGGGTATTGAGAGACAATAAAGGAGTTGCCTATGCTATGTTCTCTAGGCCGATTGAGGCTACGGGATCGGGAAAGGCTGAGCTAAGAGCCATAAAAATAGTCGTGGAGATGTTTATGAGTATGGGTTGGCATGAGAAAGTTCATCTAGTTATTGAATCTAGCTCAAGTGTTATTCTGGAGTGGTTGTTGGATAGGAGCTATAGACCATGGATGTTGCGGAATCTATTCATTGGTATCGACTATGATATTAATCTATTGTTGCATGCTCAATTCGCAATTATTCAATGACAAGGTAATATTATGGCTAATGCTCCGACAAAAGCAGGTATAAGGAGACTTTCGCTATTTAAAGCCTGATGGTGATTATTGTGATTGTTTGAGTTGTTTGTGTTGTTCTTCATAATGTAAGACTACTATGGATGTTTTGTAATCTTGTCTTCTTTAAAAGAGGTTGGATTTCTCCAACATCTTTCTATATTTGTTGTATTTTTGTTCACTAAGCAAAAAAAAAAAAAAAAACATTAGGGACGAAGCTAAAAATTTTTTGTAGGGGTTATAATTAAATTGTATATTTTTACAATAGTAAAAATAAAATTTTACCATTTTAATAGTCTATATATTGATACTTTTTAAACGATTAAATCAAATTTTTATCATTTTTGGGCGTCAAAGTATAATTTTACCATTATTAAATTAAAATTTTATAAATTATAAAGAGACCTAAAAGAAAAATTTCCCATTTTCGAGGGATTGAAGCCCCTGCCAGCCCCTTAGCTTCACCTCTGTATTATATTTTACAACTTAAATTTCTAATTTGTTTACACCATGAAAATTTGATAGATGACAAAAAAAAGTATTTGTGGAAAGGAAAATTGCAATATAAATCATTTCGTCTTTTTAAAATAAATTTTAATAATATTCCAGAAATTATATTTTCATAATAAATCTTTTCCATTTATTTATATTTAATGATTCATCTTATAATTTTAAGTAGTTACTATAAAATCTTAAAACCGCGTACACAAAATGAATTATTAATTAACATGTAAAAAGTATGTATAAATTTATAATACCCTAAGTAAAAATTTGTATGAACATGAACAGCCGACCGAATAGTGAATGGTTTACCAACATCCACTTATTAAACGGTTCATTGAGTTTTTTTCATGAACTATTCATAATTTCTCTCAAAATGTTCGAGTTCACGTCCTTCTGTATTTAAAGTATACCGATACCAATCGAGTTAAGACTTTGTCAAACTTTCATGATTTTTTTTTTAAATTTAAAAGTTTAGAAGTTGATGTAGAAAATTAATTTAAAAATTAAAAAAGGATAGAACTCTGTTATGAGGATAAAATTTTGAAAAGAGATGAACATCTACAGACAACAACGATACATATTTTTTTTCTCAGCCAATGTAAATTTTTTTAAATCCCACAAAATACACACGAACACAAAATAGCAGATCGAAGCATTTACAACCCCTCAAAAAACAACATCCAACACCCTCATACGAAAACATTAACAACACAAAGAACCTAAAGCATCACTCAAATAAAACCTTAATGATCACTAACATCAACAAAAAATTACATAAAGAACCTGTTCAAGAGCATTACTTTGTAAAAATCAAAGAAAATCACCCTTTCAAAGTGTTGAATAATGTGATGTCATTAATGTTGTATTTGATCAAAGTGATTAAGATGGATGAATCTAGGGAGACTAGTAGTCATTTGATTAACATGCATGGATATACTTATCTAAGATGCATGTTTGTATTAGAGTCACATTAATTACTAGATGCATGAATAAAAGCTAATAGTTACTTTGCAACAATTATATAAAGGGTTTGTATGTGATGAAACCATGGTAGAAGAAGAATGGAAAGAGATGTCCTCCAACATTTTCCAAAAACTACCATGTGATACCAAGGTATCAATCTAATTTAAACCATAACTGCCCAGTACACATTGGTCATAGCCAAATTGCCGAAGCACCATTAACGACGAATAACTAATCAGTCTCCAAATATCAGTTAATGGAACCCAAAAATGGTTCCCACGTCCAATTAAAATTGAATTCCTGAGCATTTATGGGCCTCTCCAATCTACATCTGAGTGAGTTAGAGTACTAAAGAATCAAACTCATTCATCTATAGGCTCGAAACTGAGCCAGGAACTTCTCTGGAATTCAGATAATGAGCACATCGAAGGTACGTGGACTTTCTGAAAGTACTTGTATTGCACCCTAAATAACGTCTCATCAATACATACAAAAGTTGGATACAACTGAAGAAACGTCCCTCACCTCTTGGCGTAATGTTATGAAGAGACATGATAGTTTTAGCTAAAAGAGCAGGTGTTAGATTCATCCCACCTCCTATCTTGTAAAGGAAATCCTCGAGCCACATACCAGCATGCCCCAATACCTTTGAAAAGACTAGCAATCCTATTATAAATTTAAGAAAAAGAAAAGAGGGATGAATTTTTGTATGTCTATTGTTGTACAAGTGCTAGGTTATTTATACTAGTACCTAGAACTATACATAAAAACTAACTCGACAAAAATCCTAGAAATCAGCCTGATTTGCATGCTAGAATAAGATTTACATGCTAGAATCATGCTAGAATCAGATTAATACAGATTTACATTAACATTCCCCCTCAAACTCAAGGTGGTGTTGTGGATTGTAGCTTGAGTTTGGAAACTAAGTCTTGAAATTTGGTTGGAAGATGTGTCTTTGTGAAAATGTTTTCAATCTGAGTTGATGAGGAGACAAAAGTATGGTGTAGAGTGCCCTGAGTAACATGATTTCATACAAATTGACAATAAATATCTATGTATTTTGTACGCTTGTGAAACACATCATTATAAGCGATTTAAATTGCACTATGATTGTCACAATGTAGGACAGTAGCAGTAACAGACGAGAATCTCATATCTTCAATTAGTCGGCCTAGCCAAAACAACTTTGAAGTGGCTTCAGCAAGAGCATGATATTTGGATTCGGTGCAAGAGCGAGCAACAACAATATATTTCTTACTTCACCAAGAAACGGGGAATCACCTAGATAGAAACAATAACCAGTGGTAGAACGTCGATTCATAGGATTTCCTGCCCAATCAACATTAGAATATCTAGCGAGAACCAAAGAGTAAGCAGAGAAATGAAGACCACAAAAAAGTGTACCCTTAACATATCGAAGAAAACGAAGAACTGCTAAAAATGAGATGATCCGGAAGATGCCAAGAAATGACTAACTATATGAACTGCATGAGCGATATTAGGTCGAGTCACTATAAGGTAGACTAAGCTGTCGACAAGCTATCAGTACAAAGTAGGGTAAGAAAGAGAAGTATCATCTAACGGAGTAAGTTTAACATTTGGTTCCAAGAGAATAAGAATAGTCCTATTGTTAGTAATATTGGCACGAGAAAATAAATGGGAAGCATATTTTGCCTAAGAAAGATAGTAGCCATCAACAACAGAGAAAACCTCAAGACCCAATAAATAACTAGGAGACCCAGGATCCTTCATCTCAAAATGTTGACTAAGGTACTATTGTTGTCTAATAATATCATTTGTGTCATCACCTGTGATAATATATCACCCACCAATTTTGTTAAATGTGATTAGTGATGATTAATTAGTTTAATTATGATTTATTATATAATAACCTAAGTTTAAATAGTAAAATAAAAGATAGACATATTTTATTCTTTCTTCTCCACCGTCCCTAGCATGAAGAAAACCTAAGAAGCCATTGTTAGATTTCAAACCATTTGACCCTTCAAAATTGATCGAGAATTGAATCAATCAGAAGACAATCAAGGAAAAGGCAAAATTGCAGATTAGTCCTTGACGTCTTGTTTGCTTGTTGTTTTCCCAGAAAAGTTCATATGGAACTTACTATATTATTATAATGTATAATAGTTTAGGTTGAATGTAATTTTGGTGATTTTGGCATCTAAAGGACTAAATCGTAAAGTATGAATGATATAGTTTTTACAAATAGATATGACGTGCTAAATGGAAATGAAATGCATATATGGATGATATGTAAATGATAGCATTACAAGGATTGAAATGAATTGAAAATTGTAATAGTGCCTGTGTGAACTTAGTAAACGATTAGGATACGAAGACATGCCATTAGGGTCCCAAAAAGGAAAATGAGTGTTTGATCAAGGATTAATACGATGGCTTGAGATCCAACATTTGTTGCAGATTCTCTAAAGTTAGTGTTAGCATCATTGTACTAAGCTAGTGTTAGCAACTCTAATCTGAAGCTAGTGTTAGCAACCCAAATATGTCAATACATGTAAGCAAATTAGTCCCGTGTATTCGAGTTCAATTTACTTTAGTTCTCTGGGAGAAAGACGAAAATGAAAATAGTATTAAATGAAAACAAAATGGTTGGAATGAATATATATATGAATGAAATTGTATATATGTTACATGTTGAATATGATTTAGCTGATATATGTTATATGATGGAATGTTATATAACTATATGAATGTGCTATAAGCTCATGACATGTAATTGAATTAACATATTTGATGTATTCGTTGAATGTACCTAAAAATATAAGATGCCAAAGGATTGCCATATGTGGACCGATGTGCTTCAATTGCTAATTTTTTGTAATGTCAAGGTAAGTTAAGTAAATTTCACATGAACTTATTAAGCATTCATAATGCTTACTCGTTGTCTCTATTTTTTCCTTGTACATTGTCGGTTTGCAAAACATCTTGGTCAAATCATCTCGAAGCTCACACTATCTAGCTATTGACTCAGAAGTCTTTTGCTCATTTTAATCTTATATACATGTTGTTTGTATGTGTTAGCTTGGAAGGTTAACTTAGTTGAATCATACCTAATGCTTAATTCTCGAAAGGCTAGTGCTTTTGTGTATATTTGTATTTTCCTTAGTAACATGTTTTGAGGTTTGAATGACATGTAAAGGCATGAAATGGAATGATAAATGTTGATTTGACTGATTAAGAGACATGATTGTATAGAATGAGATAGATTAGGTTTAATTGGTGTGTTTGGGTGCCAAATGTGGAATAAAGAATTGATTGGTATGAATTGGTTTTAAAATGATGTTTTGAAATGTTATTGGAATGATTATATGCAGGTAAGTGTTGTGCAAAATGCATCATTTGGTTAAGTTGAAAAGTTAACATGAAATAGGTACCAAATGGCTTAAGTTGTGCCTAAAATAGCGTCTATGTTGCGACATCAAGTGATGGTTGTCATGACGAGACTTGGGTTTTTGCCACGGCATAACAAGGAACCTTGACATCAGAATGAGGGACAAGTCAATGAGTCACGTCATGACGAAGAACTCCTTTACATTGCAACGTCGAGCTAGAATTTTGAAAATGCTACAATTTGATCCTTGTTCGATTTTGGGTTAATTTTAAAGCATACGTAGGCTCATATAAGACCTGAGGAGAACTGTATAATGTGATTATGAACTAAATTGGTTACATTTGTATGATTTATATTTAAATTGAATGTTAATTGTCTGTAGTTGCTCCGGAAATGATTGTAGCATTCCGTAGCTCAGACCTGGCAATCGAGTTTGGTGAAGGGTGTTACATTTAGTTGTATCAGGGCTACGGTTTAGTTGATTCTAGGACTGAAGCGTAAGGCATACGAGGCTAGAAAATACATGCCACAATAACCTGTGATAGTGCGACACCTTTTGATCTAGTTTTAAAATGTTTTTCTTATAGATATATAATGTTGGCAAAATTCAATAGGGTCATATCTGATGAGGTACATAGTAATATTCCTGCTTCCAATTAGGGAGCTAGACATAGTGTGCCCATTTGTGAAAGCCAAGAGGCGAGGCAAGTGATGCCTTCTTCCAGATGATGAATCAATGGTTCATGCAGTTTGTGCGAGCTAATCCTTCAGCTCAGCAACCTCCACCCCTGAACGTGCCTCCAATGGCACCTCCTTGTCCTAAAAATATAGTAAGTGTACATCGACCTCCGATTGATAAGATCCAAAAGTGTGGGGTTGAATAATTCCGGGTTTTAGGCCACGACATGACGACGAACCCCATTGTCACAACGAAGACCAAGTTAGTGAGTCACGTCACAACGTAGGTTTGTATAAGACCCAAGGCGAATTGTATAATGTGATTATGAATTGAATTGGTTATATTTTTATGATTTATATTTAAATTGAATGTTAATTGTTTGTAATTGCTTTAGCAATGACTGTAGCATTTCATAGCTTAGACCCAACGACCGGGTCGAGTGAGGGGTGTTACACCAAGCACAGAAAATTCCTCATTTTTCTGCTTTATTGTTTTGCGAACTTCATTTTTGGGAATTCCTAAAAGATCGGTCAATTGTCGTCGATAATCTCGATTTTCTTTCCAATATGCTTTGGGAGGATCTTTGAATTCATAATACAAGAGAGTCCAGTATTCTTCCACTATAGGTACCATATCTACTTCATTAAATAACCATTGCTTTTATCAACCCATCGTCTATTGAATCACTAAGCAACAAGTGTGCGATATATCTTTACTTTATACCTGGAAGTAGTATTTCGTTTGCTCTTCCTAAATGCTCCAAGTCTTTTTCAAATCTTCTACGTAATTCTTCTTACAATCTACCCATACAATCTGTAGCAATAAGGTATCATACTTTGCTAGTAAACAATCCCTAATTATTTCTTGTGCTTCTTTCGATCTTTTAGCTAGTGTGCTGAGTGGTTCCACCTAATGCCGAATGGCCATGGTTTACCCGATGTTGTTCATTTTCTGATATACTTATGGCAATATGTCCCAGACGCTTCGATGATGCATGTAATGTAAATGGAAACAAGTACAAACAAATAATAGAAGAATTCATTGACAGGAAAATAATCTAATAGATTCAAGGTTTAATTAATTAAAAATAGCTGGGAACTGCTCCTACATCTAAGTTTACAAATTAAAATGCCTACTACATGTTAGCTTACGGTTGACCTTAATGCAAAGGAAACCCAAATCCGAAATAACGCCATCCACGAGGGATGCGTTCCCTTGAAACCCTTGGGTTAACTTTAACCATGAAATAGTCCTCGAACTTATGCGGTGGCAAAGGCTACACGAAAGCCCAAGGTCATTCCTACTGATGTGAAAGATCCGAGTATAGAATCGAGTTCATGATGCAAGATGAATGACAATATCAATATATGAAAGTAAACTATAATATGAGAAGATAAATTGAATTGAGACATTAATTAATGACCAAACAAATAACAAATCAATAAATCAAAGAATCCAATATATACAACACACAACACTAAAAAAAGCCTATATGGATAAAAATATTCTAACTTAAAATCTAAAATCTTGGAGCAAAGCCCTAATAGCAACACAATTAGCGCGACTCAAACCCAAATCACACCCGAGACAATGAACACCCTAATTGTCAGGCTAACTCACCGGATTTAAAATCTTGGAAATATTGTTTAAATGCTAGCAATCCGAATGAGTAAAACTTAAATGTTTAATAAAAATTGTTAATTAAAAAATGATTATTTTCTTAAAGTTTTTCCTTATGATTTGTATTAATAGATTATGTACATTTTAAAATTATGTACAGTTATTCTACTATCTATTCATTTACTATAATTTTATTCATAAATTATTAAATGTACAAAACTTTCTTATAAAAATATATAAAATGATTTCAAAAGTTTAGGTAAATAAATAAAAATTACATAATAAAATAAAAATTACATAATTTTAAATTTAAACAAATTAATAGAAATTATAGATTTAAATTTTATTAAGTTTGACATAAACTAATATTATTTAAACTCTACTTTTATATATTTACTAATTGTAGCATAAATAAAATTAAAATTACACATATATACATAAATTAAAATATTTTAAGGTTTTAATAATATAAAACAGTCTAATTTTCTTTATGTATATATATATATATATATCCAAATATTTTAATTTTAAAAACATTTTAATCCATCATTTTCAGTTGGCTTAAACAACAAAATGATACCTAAACTTTTTTTTGGTCAGAATTGATACTTAAACTATTCAACTGTTATCCATTTTACCCCAATTGTTAGTCCCGTTAGAAAAAAAATCCAGCCAATCACAACTTGCCACATAGACCTCCATTTAATTTACCCAAATTGTTAGTATAATAGTGTTGATTTTACCAGATATTTTAATATTTTCTTATATTTTCTTGCATTTTCTCATCAACCAAACACCCAAAAATAAAATCGATTGCTTTCTTGTACAAAGCTTCCACCATTTATCATCTTCAAGCTTCAACTACTTCTACCAAAGAAAGAAGAAGACTAGAAACTTGAAGATGGTAGAAGCAGTAGAAGTTTGAAGATGATAAATGGTGGAAGTTTTGTACAAGGAAGCAATCGGTTTTATTTTTGGGTGTTTGGTTGATGAGAAAATGTAAGAAAATCTGGTAAAAATTGTTTGATGAGAATAAAATATAAAAAAAATCTGGTAAAATCAACACTATTAAACTGATAATTTGGGTAAATTAAATAGAGGTCTACGTGGCAAGTTGTGATTGGTTGGGTTTTTTTCTTTAACGGGACTAATAGTTGGGGTAAAATGGGTAATGGTTGAATAGTTTAGGTACCGATTCTGACGAAAAAAATGTTTAAGTACCAATTGAAGAAAATTAATATAGTTTAGGTACCATTTTGTTGTTTAAACCTTTTCAATTAGATATAGAAGATAGGATAGGATATAGATTCATGATCATGTTATTTTTGGTGTATTAATCAAATTATTATAATATTTTATTTGTTAAGAATTTATATTTATATTTATATATATGGGCATGTTCATTTGTATCTACATTAGATGTTGTTTGATAAATTGAAAAATCAAGTATTGATTTTAAATTATGAAATTTGTTTGATATACCTATTAAAATTAAGTACGGATATAATTTTACTGTTTGATATATGTGATTCTTAAAATTTTAAATGCAAATTATTTAAAGGATAATGCTAAAAGAAATAAACTAAATAAAAATTTGAAAATATTATATATTAAGTGATAAGTAGCTCCTATCTATTTATCATTTTCATTGAAAAATATATATCATTTGTTTTTATATTGGGTTATTAAACATGCTTAAAATTCAAATGATTGATAATATTAATTTTAATTGATTTAATTTTTCAATGGATTATCAAATAGGACCTCAATTTTCATATTGATTCGTATTTTATGTAATTTGTGACAGTAATTTAATTTAGAAATTTTTCTATATAAATTTTAATATCTTAATATAGTTTTGCATGTCATGTATGTTTTATTTTGCTGTCATCTCATATTTTAATTAAATTTCTTTATTTATGTGTTACTCCTTAATATTTAATAATAATAATAATAATAATAACATTCCATTGCAGTTCAATACATAGCATGAAATTTTATTGCATAACAATTATTTTATTATTATTACATACTCGTTTGACATATATTCAAAAATCGTATTTACTCAATATCTTACTCTTCATATTGTAGAAAAACAATTATTTTTAGCCATATACATAGAAAGACCCCAAACAATTGGCTATAATGTAATAATTATGGATGGCCAAATCTTAGACACTACAATAAGCTTTAAGACGAGATATATAACCCCCAGATTTAACAGCTGCTTGAGTGATTTCGGAGTAATAAAATTTCAAATATTCTTCATGGTCATGAGGTTTGAAAAGAATGGGATTGTTGTCATCGACAAGCTCATTTGGAACCTTTATTACGTAGCCTCCTCTTGGCCTTGTAAATAGTCCCAAGCTATACCTGTCTTCGTTACCCTTCATCATGACACGATGAGTAGGCGAAGGCAATCGACCATTTAACCATACCTGCAACAATGTAAAAATTTTATGTTTTAAGTCAAGCTATTTACACACTCTGTGATGTGAAAAATAAGTGGAACTTACGCTAAGGGACTCTCCAATCAAGACTATGAAAGAGTTGGGTGAAGGCTTCATATTGATCCATTCACCATCTTTGCTTTGAATCTGTAGTCCATTAACCTCGTTTTGATACAAAAGGGTCATCATATTAGAGTCACAGTGCGCATCATGGGTTGAATCCTTGGTTTTTGGCTTTTCATATTTCATGACCCTCAGATGATAGTTTGTGGAGTCAATGAGCTCATCCATGTATTTCTCAAGTCCAAAACTCTCCAAAATCATCTTCAAAATTATCTTCTCTAACTCTGATGCTAGTTGAGTGAAAGATGCCAGAGTTTTACTGCCAAATACAAAGCAAATAATTAATAAAATTGCTCCCTTATTGGGAGAAGTGTTTGTAGTGTTGTCCCTAGGAAACTAATCTAAACCACAAATAATAGAGTTATTGTTCTCTGAGTGTCTATACTTTATTTTAATTTCAGATTTTTGTCTCTCTATTTTGAGGAAAGCCAAAGTGGTTCACGGAGTTTAGGTGAGAGCGCCTAGTCCACCAAATGTTTTTATCATTTTGGCTTGGTGGGTTCTAACGCATGCCCGTAAAGGGTCTTAATGGGTAAGAACACTACCACTTGAAACCCAAGGACTAAAACCAAGTATACACATCATGGGAACAATACCTCTACTGTTTAAGGTTTGGGTCGACGTCTCAAAGAACAACGCTTCAAAGATTTTTTCCAATAAAGAGGTCGATTCCCCCTCAACAAAAACCAAAGAAGTCTAATAGTTTAATTAAAGGAATTTTTGCAAGTGAAGTACTTAAAGGCTAAAAGTTGTATTATGAGTCAAATTGTCTTTTGATCTTTTACTTAAAAAAATAAACAAGTTAGTCATTGCATTAGATCAAAGAGCAAATTGGTCTTTTTTAATGAAAATTTCTTTCATTTCTACTATTAAAAATTGGTGTAGCTAATGGAATAATCAAACAGTCCACGTGTATCTCATGCTGACGTAAGGTACCAATTTTTAACAATAATAATGGATAAAAATTTTAACAAAAAAAAAAGTTTGCTCTTTGATCTAATAGTCAAATATATTTTATAGTAGAGGAAACAAAATATAATATAACTAATTAATGCAAGGACTTCCACAATACTTGTTACTGTACCTGAAACTTATGTTTCCTTGAGGCCATAAAGTGTTGGTGACGCATCGTTCAATGTTTTCAGCAACACAAGCATCATCCATCGACAAGCTTTGAAACAATCCAGATCGAGGATTCAAATAGCCACGAAAGGGCTTGTCGGAAACACACAGTTTTTTTGTTTCTAAAGGCAAGTCAAAGGCCTCTTGCAAAGCCCCAAACACTACCTTTCGAAGCTCCAGGATTGGATCAAACAATGCCTCGAAACAACCGTACTCCTCCAGTGCTTCTCGAACTTGGGATTTCACTGAATCCCATTCGGGGCTGCCCGGTTTCAGGTTTTGGTTTGAGAAATCTATAACTGGAACCATAGCCGGTGTTGTTGAGCTCATCTCTCTGTTAATATCAAACAATAATGCTTGAATGGTACCTTTTATATACAATCTATGAGATTTATAATTGCATTAAAGTCCGTCCTTGTAAATCAAAGGTAAAAAATAATGTGTATATTTTTTTGTGAAAAAAAAAACAAATTGCTATGATACAAATAATCTATATATTGAATAGTGATATTAACATTCAAAATTGGATTGTTTTTTTTTTCTTGTTTCTTGTTATTTGTCCGCTAGTAGAAGCCGGCCATATATGGTCACAAATCACATTCATTGATAAGTGCTAAAAGCAACCCGTTTTAATTTCATTATTAATGCGATTTTAAGTGATTTTTCTATGTTAATGATGGATTTTATCCTTTTAATTCTTTAAATTCATATTTCTATATGTAGAAGAACATTTAGGAGCAAAACGAGCGAAAATCGAAATATCGGAGTAAGGTACAGGAGCCACACTAGCTGACTCCTTCCACACGGCCTGGCCATATGGTCGTGTGAGCCACATGGGCCGCCATACGATCATGTGGAAGGCCGTGTCAATTTTGCGAATTAGCACTTTGAATTGTGGGAAAATGTGATTTTTAGGTTTTTCGGGCATTCTAATATGTATATATGACAAAAATAAGAAGAGATGAGAGAGTCGTCATAAAATACTCAAGAAAACAACTCGAAAAACACCATTGAAGTCGATTCTGAAGCAGATTTCCATCAAGATTGAAGATTCTCAGTTGATTTCTCAATAGATTATCACGAGTTTCTTTATTTCTTATATTGTTTCTTGAATGTTTTTATTTGCAAGTATGAACTAATTTTCTAAATACCAAGGGGAGATAAACCCTATGACGAATTCTATCCTTTTATTTTTATTTTACGCAATAAATACTTAGTTTCTTGTTCTCAGTTATGTGTGCTTAATTTCTTGGTTTAATATTTCTAGGTTATTGATCTATGCTTGATGTACTTAAATTAGAGGAGGAATAGATCATATTTAAGAGTAAATCTTGTGTAATTGAGTGGAGTTGCATGTAATCCTAGAAATAAGACGACATAAATCTTCCGGATTAGAGTCAAATCTAATAGGGGAATCCATAGATCGAGTTAATGCGATAATAGGGGTTTTAATTAGAAAGATTTTAATTAGAAAGAAATTTTAATTAATCAACCTAGAGTCTGCTTTCTCTTACTCTTAAAAGAGATATTAGTATAATTTGGGGATTTCTATAGATCAAGTTACTAAGTAAAAAATTGCATAATTTAGATTGATAATGGCATATGAAATCTAGGTGAATTCTTATTTGGTATTGTTTCTCTTCTTGGTTGTTAATAATTTATTTTCTGATTTGTTATTTGTTGCGTTAAGTAGTAAATTAATTTAGTTAATTTTAGTTTTAATCAATCACTCGATTTATTCGATTAAATAATAAAAAGACAGTGATTACTAGTACTTTTAGTTTTCGTGGAAACGATATCTTTGTTCATCGTACCTATACTATTAATTAATAGGTGCACTTGACTTAGTCAAATTTTTAGTTAGGTTACGATGCATCAATCATCTGGTGTAATATGAATTCTTTATCCTCTTATTTTTCGCTTCATACAACCACTTCAACATTTAAAAATATAAATAATGTCACAATAAATTATTCAGTGATTGTAATATTTAAATATGATAATAATTTATATTCACTAATTAATAATTAAATAATATATATTATATTATATTATATTATATTATATTATATTATAAAATAAGATTTTTAAGGTTTTAATGTTTTCATATTATAAAAATTTGTCATGTGACAAGAAAAAAAAGCAAGAATTTATGGAGGGGAAGACTGCAACATATACATAAACTTCTTCCCTTTTTTTAATATTGCTAGCTCAAATAATCAAACCGAAATTACCAAAAGGAGAGTAAATTGGCTTTTAAAAATTTTGTGGATGCTAGAGAGAAATGAAAGAAAAATGAACACAAGAATTTAGAGTGGTTCGGCCCAATTTCCTACTCCACTGCCTTAACTTTCCACTACTAAGGATTTTTCCAAATTTACTAATTTGATAACCTTCGAGGACAATGTTTAACATTGCAAACTCCCTTAAGGTTTATACTCAAATATTAAGACACAAGTCTTCTCAAAGATATACAAAGAAACAAACAAAGAAATAATTCTTATAAGATCAAAGTGTTTGCAAGTTAAGCTCAATTATAATGAAAAACACTTGAACAAATAGAATGGAAATAAAGCTCACAAGTGTATGAAAGAAAAGTATGAAACTATTTGGCACAAAGGTTGTTTGATTGATCTTTTTGCTTGAATATGCTTTCTTGGTTGTTGTAGGATCTTTGGAAGCTGGTATTTATACCTCCTAATTGATTTTTAACCGTTGCAGTTGTTGGAGATATGAATAGTCATTGGGATGTGAAAATCAGTGCATTTAATTCGCTTGCAATAGCGAGTATAGATACCAGATAAAAAGGTATCAATAATTTTTGCACTAAATGCAAAATTCAGTGACCGTTGGAGCTTAAATATCAATACCAGACAAATTTTATCGATGCGATATGAAAGGTATCGATACCGGATTGATACTTAGCTAAATTTGTGAAAAACAGAATGTCAATTTGTTACTGCTTTTCAAAAGCGTATTGCTATTTTTAAAACTCTCAATACTGGCCTAGAACTATTTTAACTTGTTTTTAAAATAATTTGACTAGTTAAAATAGTTCTTACTTGATTAAAATTATTTTAACTTGATTTTTAGGTTGATTTAAAAAAGTTTCTAAGAGTTTTAAAGTAGGAATTGAAAATTTTATATCTTAGACTTCATTTGAGAAATCATTTTGTTAATTTTTGTTCAACTTTAACTTTTATTCAAGAACCCTTTAATTTGTTCTATCAAAACATACTATCAAATAAAGCTTAGTTTAACATAAATACTTTTTAAGGGTATTTTGCATGTTATACTTTTATAATAGTTTTTTCAATTTGTTTATATTCAATAATTTAACTTACAATTTTACATATCACTGTAAATTTTAAAACAATTAAAAAAACCCTTGCAAGTTGATCACTATTTTTACAAATTAAATACCTATTAAATTTGATATAGATGTTTAAAATATAACAATTTTACAATATATCATAACTGGTCACAATATTTAAATTAATTAACAATATGCATTCACTAATTAATAGTTATATCATATATATACTAGTTTGCATAAATTTATTATGTGTTATATTTAAAATATTTAACTAATTTATATTTTATTTTAAATATAATATATTAACACAGAAAAATTAATAATTTTAAAATTAAAAATTGGTAATAAAAAATTTATAAAAAGTAGTAATTAATTTTAATAATTAAAATTAAGTGATTTATATAGTAATTAAAAATAAAAATTATGATTCGATTCTTTTTAATTGTAAGGTAGAACTTCATGCTCAATCACCTACATTTTATTATTGTCCTCCTATCTTTTAGATATGAAAATAATTTTAGTTAAATTATAGAAAATAATAATGGTAGTCATAATTGACATGCAAATGCATTATTGTTCTAAAATGATTTTAAAATTAGATTTCATCTAAATCACAAAAATTAAAAGTGGTTTGAAATTTAGATTATCTATAATATATCTTTACGGTAAAATATTTTTTAATTTTTTATTTTTTAACAATTTTATTATAGATTCTGATTATATTTGTGTTTTTTTACACAAAGCTTAGAACTACTCATATCCCTTCCTCAACCCATAAAAAGGCGAATAATGCACCCCGCATCCTCTTTTATTGACAATAATACTCATGTCAATCGAATCAAAACTCAATCGACTATTATTGTATATTTGTAATCATTGATACAATTATGAAAAGGTGAAAAGAGTTTATATTTTAAACATAGATTGATAAGGTATTTTAAATTTTGTTTGTTTTTAAGATTCTTAATTAAAATTAAGTATAAATTAATATTTAAAACATGTGAAAATTAAAATACTATTTAAAAAATTCAAAATCTTTTGATATATATATATATTAACAATGTTTTTTATTTTTTTATTAGCGTCAAATATAGAACAAGGTATAAAAAAGTCAAAACTTTTAAATCAGTATTTAAAATTTTTTATCAACTTTTAACACTTTGAAATGTGCTTTTGTTTTAAAAGAAATATTTAAATTTTTTTTATAAAAATTAATGATAAATGTCAGAAGTAACATATTTTAGCCTCATTCTTGATACGTTTTTGGTTGATTGTTCGATTTAAATGATGAAATTTATGCTCCTAATCTTTTAAACATATGTTTCTATATTTAGGATAGCCTTTGCGAGCAAAAGGAGCGACAAACGAGCAAAAATCGGAGTAAGTTTCAAGAGCCATACGGGCTGGACACAGCCATATGAGCCACACGAGCTGCCACGTGGCCATATTCCAGACCGTGTGAAAATCGCGAATCGCACTCCAAACCGCGGGAAAATGTGTTTTTTAGGTTTTTCAGGCATTTTAAGACCTATATATGACAAAGATAAGAAGAGGGGAGCATGTCGTCATAGAATATTGAAGAAAACGACTTGAAAAAAGCTATTTCTAAAGCAGATTTCCATCAAGATTGAAGATCTCATTTTGATTTCTTTGAAGTTTATTATGAGTTTCTTTGTTTCTTATGGTTATATTGTTTTTAAGATGTTTTTATTTGCTATTATGAACTAATTTTCTGAATACCTATGGGAGATGAACCCTATGATGAATTCTGTCTTTTGATTTATGTTTTATGCAATAAATACTTGAATCTTGTTCTCAATTATGTGTATTTAATTCTTGGTTTAATATTTCCAGACTATTAATCCATTTTTGATGTGCTTAAATCAGAGGAGGAAAAGTCTCTATTTAAGAGTAGATCTAGCATAATTGAGTGGAGTTGCATACAATCCTAGAAATAAAACGATATAAATCTACTAGATTAGAGTCAAATCTAATAGGGGACCCATAGATCGAGTTAATGTGATAATAGGGGTTTTAATTAGAAAGAAATTTCAATTAATCAACCTAGAGCCAATTTCTCTCCTAGAGTCAGTTTCTCTTGCTCTGGAAAGAGATATTAGCATAATTTAAGAATTTCTATAGATCAAGATACTAAGTGAAGAAGTTGTTTAATTCTTTCTTGGGTATTGTTTCGCTTCTTGGGTGTTAATCATTTGTTTTCCTGATTTGTTCTTTGTCGTATTCTTTAGTTAATTAATTTAGTTAATTTTAGTTTTAATCAATCTCTCTAATTTGTCAGTTAAATAGTAGAAAGACAATAATTACTAGTATTTTTAGTCCTCGTGGGAACGATATCTTTGCTCACCGTAGTTATACTATTAATTGATAGATGCAGTTGTCGTAGTCAAATTTTTAGTTAGTTTGCGACTGCATCAATTAAAGTATAAAAAAATTTTAATCTAGTACAAAAAAAAAAATATTTTTTTGATAATGCTGCAAAAAGAATTTGCAATCCAATACATAACATGAAATTCAACTACAGTAATTAATTATTTTTGTCTTGACTTATATGGAGAGGTGATTAAACCTCTTATTAGACACTCATTTGACACATGTTCAAACCATATTAACCCAATATCTTACCCTTAATATTGCAGAAAAAAAATTTTATTTTTAGCCATATATATAGAAAGACCCCAAACAATTGGCTATAATATAATAATTATGGATGGCCAAATCTTAGACACTACAATAAGCATTAAGACGAGATATATAACCCCAAGGTTTAACAGCTGCTTGAGCGATTTCGAAGTAATAAAATTTCAAAAATTCTTCATGGTCATGAGGTTTGAAAAGAATGGGATTGTTGTCATCGACAAGCTCATTTGGAACCTTTATTACGTAGCCTCCTCTTGGCCTTGTAAATAGTCCCAAGCTATACCTATCTTCGTTACCCTTCATCATGACACGATGAGAAGGCGAAGGCAATCGACCATTTAACCATACCTGCAACAATATAAAAATTTTATGTTTTAAGTCAAGCTATTTACACACTAAGTGATGTAAAAAATAAGTGGAACTTACGCTAAGGGACTCTCCAATCAAGACTATGAAAGAGTTGGGTGAAGGCTTCATATTGATCCATTCACCATCTTTGCTTTGAATCTGTAGTCCATTAACCTCGTTTTGATACAAAAGGGTCATCGTATTAGTGTCACAGTGCGCAGCTAACGCATGGGTTGAATCCTTGGTGTTGACACCATTTTTTTGATGAAAACGGGGTCGACTTGGGTTTTGAAAATGAAAACGAAAAAACGGGAGTCGCCACCAATCTTTTTTGATCAGGTGTGATCGGGTCACCTCGTAAAAGTGGTTGTTTTTAATAAACGGTTTGATTTTATTAAAACAACAATTTTGGCCCACGAAATTTAGAAAAACGGGTTCGGGAGTCGGTTACGTACGAGGAAGGATTAGTACCCTCGTAACGCCCAAAATTGGTACCTAGTTGATTAGTTAATATCTTAGTGTCGAAGATTGAGAACTTTAAAGAAATTTAAAATACGATCCTTAAAAAAACTCGAATGACATGGATTAAAATTCAAGAGGATATTTGGCTATTTGGTTAAACGAGAAATCGAAACCCAGCACATTAGGGCACGTTCCTCGAATTTTCAAATGCAAAACATTGCCTTATTTTGAAATTTTTGAAAAGATATTTGGCTATTTGGTTGAACGAGAAAAATCGAAACCCAGCACATTAGGGTACGTTTTCTCGAATTTCCAAACGCAAAACATTACCTTATTTTGAAATTTTTAAAAGGATACTTAGCTATTTGGTTGAACGAAAAAATCGAAACCCAGCACATTAGGGCACGTTTTCTCGAATTTCTAAACACAAAATATTGCCTCATTTAGAAAAATTTTCCTTTTTTGAAGTATGGTGTTAATATACATAAATGGAATAATAAATATGATAATGTGAACAAAACTAATACAAATAAAAAACGAATAATAATAAAAAACAAATCAATCATGTATATACCATAGCAAATAAATAAATAAATAAACTAAAACATAAAAATGGACATATAAATAAATACATAAATGAACATAAAAAAAAACAATAAAGGAAAATAGATGAAAATTATAAAATATGAACTTGTGTATGTACATTTAAGGAAATATATATATGTATGTATATACATAAAATTTTAAAATATGAATATATATATATATATATGTATGTTTTAAGGATATTAAATATAAAAGGTTATGTAAATATGTATATGCACGTATATGTATACAAAATGTATATAAAAATTATAAAATATAAAATATATATATAAGGATGTATATATATATAAATAAATAAATTATAAAATATGTATGTATAATATAAAAATGCACGCATGCATCTATATATATAGCAAAATTGGAAATTGCAAATATGTATATATATAAATGAGGAAATAAAAAATAATAATAATAATAATAACCATAATAGATTTATTAATAAAATAACCAAAGTAACGAAAAAGGACCGAATTGAAATTTTAAAACAAAATTTGGGGTCAAATCTGAAATAAATAAAAGAGGAAGGGCCATATCAAACGCGCTGAAAAACTAGGAGGGGCAGAAAAAATAATCCCACTCTTGCAAAACGCAGAGTTCTAGTAGGGACTAAATTGAAAACACAATAAATTTCTGGATAAAATTTAAAGAAATTAAAAGAACCTAATTTGAAAAAAAAACATTAAAAAGCGGAAGGGCTAAACGTGCAATTAGCCCTTCCGTCAAAACACGTGGATCTCCTGGGGTAGGCGGGTCGGGTCTCGGGTTAGGAGCCCAAAACGAAGTCGTTTTGGGCCTTTCCTGACCCCATCAAAACGGCGCCGTTTTGTTTGGCTATTTAAGCCAATTATCTTTCAAAATTTTCATTTTTTCCTTTCTTCCCAAAAAAACACCAGAAACTCTCTCCCCTCCTCCGACCAGAGCCCAGAAACTGGCGAACAGGGACGCCACGTCGCCGTCGTGCCGGCCAGCGTGCAAAAAAAGGTAAAAATTTTATTTTTTTATTTAAAAACTCTTGTACTAATATATATTGTTGTTAGGAGAGAAAATAAAATAAAATAAAATAAAGACTAAATGCGTATAGAAAAGGAAAAAAAATGAAAAGTCACCTTGAATGTTTTGTTTTAAGTCTGTTTCTTTTTGTTCTTTTTATTTCTAAGTAATGCTTGTAAAAAAAACAAGGAAGAGACTCCTTTTTTACAAAACCTCCAGATCGGTTCTCTTCCCCTCTCTGTTTTACAATTTCGGCTTTTATAGCCAAAGGAAAAGAAAGAAAACCCAATAAAATCCTTGCTTGCTACTGTGTTGTTGATTTTTGTTGCGTATTTGCAGGAGACTGGCGCTGGAAAAGGGCAGGTGAGCGGCGATGGGACGTGCGGCGGCCAGTAAGTGGACGACCCTAGGTGCGGGTTTCCTGCTTCTTTTTTTGTCTGATTAATGTTTTGAGCTATTTGGGCTGTGGGTTAGTTTGGGCTGTTAATTTGGTTATGTTTAGGGTCTGTTTTGGGTTGGGGTGTTTATGGGTTATGTTGTATTGGGTTTTAGGTCTATTGGAAATGGGCTGGGCAAAATTGGTCTGTACACTTGGTTTTGGCTTTTCATATTTCATGACCCTCAGTTGATAGTTTGTGGAGTCAATGAGCTCATCCATGTATTTCTCAAGTCCAAAACTCTCCAAAATCATCTTCAAAATTTTCTTCTGTAACTCGGATGCTAGTTGAGTGAAAGACGCCACAGTTTTGCTGCCAAGTACAAAGCATATAATAAATAAAATTGCTCCTTTACTGGGAGAAATCTTTGTAATATTGTCTTTTGGGATGTTTATTTAGAACATGAATAATAGAGTTATTGTTCTTGATGTGTCTATACTTGATTTTAGCAAGTGAAATACCTTAAAGGCTAATAGTTTTGTTAAAGGGATTTTTGCAAGTGAAATACCTTAAAGGCTAAAAGTTGTATTAGAAATCAAATTGCATTTTGATGTTAGATCAAAAAAGTAAGTTGATCTTTTTTGTTAAAAATTTCTTTCGATTCTATAGGATAAGAAAATGGTTTCAAAAGTAAACTTCTAAATCCAATTGTTTTACTAGGACATTACGGTGACCCACTAATCAATACTTTTGGTTTTTTCTCGATTACCTCCGGTTTGATCTAATTATTGATTTATTCAATTATTTCATTCAATCCATCAATATCAAACATTTATACATTATCATGATATGAATGAACCTATGAAATTTCATTTTTGATGCCCCTAAAGTTTTACATTTTATTCAATTTAGTCCCTAAAATCGAAATAACTATATCATTCAATTTGAAGCCTCAATGTAAAAACTGACTCCAATTACATCCATTAGAGACTCTCTACTATCTATTTATATCAAAATATCACATCAATTTCACATTTTATTCACTTTAATTATTATGTAAAAACTAATAATTAAACATTATAATTTAGTCCTTTTCATAATTTAAGCTTAAAATCTATCAATTTAACACCAGAATCTTCAAGAAATCAACAATGAAAATTTTTAAAAACTTTAACAGTTTTACAAATTGTAGGCTAGCTAAATCAAGCTCCCATGACCTCAAAAACATAAGAATTACAAGAAAATGACTTAAAATTTCTTACCAATCAAGGGCCGAATGATCAAGCATTTTGAAAGTTTTCTTCAAGTTACTTCTATGGTGGTGGAAGGATCTTTGTGGAAGAAGAAGAGAAATATTCTCTTTCATTCCACCAACTTTCAATTTATACAAAAAATTAAGGTTTTTAATTTAACCAATTAAATATAAGATTAGTTTTAATCATACTTAAGAAATCTAAGCACTATCGTCCACTTTAACTTATCTAAGATGGTTTATTTTCCACTTTAGATCTTTGGTTAATTGCAATTTAAATCCTTAAGTCTTTGGCCAATCAAAAATCTATAGCGATTGAACTTTTACAATATACTCCCTACACCTAAATTAACTGTTAATTCAAACAAATTATCGAACCAAACTATAATATACTTTTATATCCACTCCGTAAATATTCATATTTAACATTTACAGACTCGATTTACGGAAATGAAGTTCTAAAATCGTCTTTTCTGACACCATTAAAAATTAGATTGTTACACATACAAGAAATTCACAAACCTAATGACCCATTTGATCGAAAGAATAAAATCGATAAATTAAAAAAAAATGAATCGAAAGCCACTTTGAATCATAACTAGCAAAGCAAAATCACTTGGTGTTTTCAAAATATCAAAACCCTAATAGTTTAGAAAATATCATTTCTACCATTGCGAAGGGTTAAGCAAGAAAAATTTTACCAGATTTCTTTTTCCAATATTGGGCACTTTCTCGACTTAGGGTTTTATAAAATTTTAGAATTTATTTAGAAGTTTGAATACCCTTTTCATATTCGATGTGCTATATTAATTTTCGGTTTTTACTTTACTTTTTTTTCCTTGGAAATAAGTGAATTTCCATGTCAGATTTTATTGTTTTCCACATCAACAATGTTACATGTGGTACGCACACATTAGTTCTATTAGTCACGACAGCATAAGTTAACAGTTAATACGGGTCAACGTCGATTTCCATTAATAGAAGGGTAACATGATTTTTTAGATGAATAATAATACAATAGAGTACATTTTTTAAGAGCTCAATTAATTTTCTTAAATATTTCGACTTTCAATTGAAAACGAAAAAGGCACTTATTTTGGTATTAAAATAATAAAATTGAAAAATATATAAAATTTAAATGTTAGAGATAATATTAATATTAAAAAATAATCATAAATTCTGAATCTCGAACATATATAATAAAACTAACATAAAAATATATATATAAATACAGTATATATATTATGCAATAATAGCTTGAGCTTCAATCAAAGAAATGTTGCACACTTTTTGGGAACGAAGTAAAGGGACATATTTTATATATAGATTTATTCTCAAAATGCACTTTGCCATTGTAAGTCATTAAACGAAGTGGCAAAATAACATGCTATTTTTATATCGGTATATTTAATTTTTATTTTGGTATCTAATTATTTTTGTTCAATTTTGTATTTAAACTTGTCAAATATTATACAAATTATGTAAAATATGAATAGTATTAATTTTTAAGTGACAAGAATATTTAATGTGTGACCATTATGTGGCAGGTGACATGGAATTTAGTGGCGAAAATGATTACATTTTCATCGAGATTAAGATCACTTTAACTGTTAATGACGGAAATGATTCAAGAGGGATCACGTGCTTAAAGCATGACCCGGACTTCATAAATCCCTCAATTCCACAAAAATTTCGTCAGTATGGAAAGAAATCCTTATTAAAAAATTGCGGTTTGAGCTATGATTAACGAATGAATATTGAAGAATAAAGTAACAATTTTAAAAACCAAAATAAAAAATTTATTATGTTAAATTAAAAATTAAAAAATAAATAAATTGAACTAAAAGTAATTGAACATTTTAAATAAAAAAGAAAAAAATTCATATGATCTATTACATGTCGGTCATACATTAATAATTTTACTACCTTTTAAAAATTAACTTTATTAGTATATTGGAGTAATATGTATAACATTTGACAAATTTAGATACCAAATTTAAAAAAGTTTAACTATCAATTTTTTAAAAACAATATAAAGTTTGGCTATCTAATATTATATTAAGCCTTTTATATATATATATATATAAAGTCATGGTGAAGATAGAGGGAGCCAAGGGTCTGGCCTAAATAATGAAAATTTTCTCCTTGAATTCTTTGAGTATTTGTAAAGTTAAATTAATTTAATTCTTTAATTATATTTTGTTCTCTCTTAAAATTTAAAAATTAAAATTAAATTATGTCCTCTCTAAAACTAAAAAGTTTATAATTTAATCCAAAACTTGTAAACTTTTATGTTTATATAATAACGAAATTATATTTTTAACTCACCCAAAAAATTAAAATTCCAATTCAGTCCTTCCCGAAAAAATTCTGACTTCCCCCTCTATCAAGTACAGATATCAAACATCAATGTAAAAGAAAAGGGGGGGGGGTGGAAGTAAGATGATGAATTGAATTAGAGATTAAATTAGTAGAAGAATATAGTTGCTTCAACCCTTCAAAAATGGAAACAAATAGTATATTTTAATTCCAGAGATAAAAGGTACCTTCATGCTTGAAACTTACTGAAAATTTAGATGACATTTCAAGCATTAAAACAATTAAAGAAATGAAAAGAAGACATACAATACAAGCAAACCTAGCAGTTTTGAATTCTATAAATAGAGACGATAAAACCAAGTGTTCTTGCATCATTTGGATCATAATCTTTTTCTTATAATGGAGATTCTAAGAAGCAGCTCTATTTTTATCATTTTGCTCGTCTTTGTGCCAGCTCTGATTCAAACAAAAGCAGATTCTGTGTATTGCAGTAATCCAAGAAGCCGATGCTATGGAAAATACATAGAATGCCCCTATGAATGTCCAAGCACTAGCTATGGCAATTACAAAGCTAAAGTCTGTCATGTTAACTGTGATTCACCCGTCTGCAAATCTTATTGTAAACGTAAGTTTCACCTATTGCTGCTCCAAACTTATATGAATGTTCAATTAATTTCTCTTTTTTTGGTTTTGGTTCTTGATTTTAGATCGTAAACCAGACTGTAATGGTCCTGGATCAGCTTGTTACGATCCTCGTTTCATTGGTGGTGATGGCATTGTGTTTTATTTCCATGGAAAGAGCAATGAGCATTTCAGCTTGGTGTCCGATACCAATCTCCAAATCAACGGTCGCTTCATCGGTCATCGTCCCGCTGGTCGAACCAGGGACTTCACTTGGATTCAAGCGCTTGGGATCTTATTCAACTCTCATTCTTTCTCCCTTGAAGCCATCAAATCTGCAACATGGAACGATGAAGTGGACCATTTAAAGTTCAGTTACAACGGAGAGGATTTAATTGTCCCAGAAGGGGCTTTGTCCAGTTGGTATTCACCTGAAAAAGATGTGAAAGTCGAAAGAGTTGCAAATAAGAACAGTGTGATTGTAACATTGAAAGATAGTGCAGAGATTATGGTGAATGTGGTTCCTGTGACAAAAGAAGATGATAAAATCCATAACTACAAAGTACCATCTGATGATTGCTTTGCTCACTTGGAAGTTCAGTTTAGGTTCTTTGCCCTTTCACCTAAGGTGGATGGGGTGCTCGGCAGGACTTACCAGCCGGATTTCCAGAACCCGGCGAAACCCGGTGTGGCAATGCCTGTTGTTGGTGGTGAAGATAAGTATAGGACCACCCAACTTCTTTCTGCAAATTGCTTCACTTGTTTATACTCGCCGGAAAATAGTTCGAACCAGGAGATGACATCTGTGACTGAATATCTAACTCTTGATTGCACCCGTGGGGCTTCTGCTGGATATGGAATTGTTTGCAAGAAATAATGGAATAATGGGTTTTATTAGTTAAAAGATTAGAAGCTTTTATGGCTATGGCTTCTGTCAATAATGTTATGTATTCGAATACTATATATATACACATATATAATGTAACTTTTTATATTGTTTATGTCTGCATTGATGGTTGTATAATGGGACACAGTAATTGTAATAATAAACATAAACCTCTGATTCATCTACCGTCCACAAGGATTTACAAGTGAATCTTCGGCATCACAATCGGTGCCAGAATTTCCCCCGTTGATCATGGTTACACTGTTATCAAATGACTCAAGCGGTGTCAACAGAATCGCCGGGATATGGTTCATACTGTTATCATTGGGTTCACTTAGCACTAATGACGTCTCCTCCAGCTGAAGAGCATACTCGAGGTTCCATAAAACATCTCCCATCAATGGTCTCTCAGTGCCATGCTCGGCAAGGCACTTCTCAGCTGTCTCTCCTTACTTCTTAAGAGAAGCCGGATTCAATTTCCCGACCAGATTAGAATCCATGATTTGATTCAACATACCTTTCTTGTGCCAGCTCATTGCCCATTCCGCGATATTAACATGTTCTCTTGGGAGAACTGGATTTAAAGCCGGCCTAGCACAGAGAACATCAGAACCACCCAGAATGAATACACATCAGACTTCTCAGTGAGTTGCTGTCTTCTAAAGTATTCGGGATCAAGGTAGCCAAAGCTACCCTTAACAGCAGTACTCACATGTGTCTGATCTAAAGCTGGACCGGTTTTTGAGAGGCCGAAATCTGATACCTTGGCTACAAAATTCTCATCCAAGAGAATGTTTGTTGTCTTCACATCCCGGTGAATAATGCTTCGGGCTGCAAATGTGTGGAGGTAATGAAGTCCTCTAGCAGTTCCAATGCATATATCAAGTCGTTGCTTCCATGTTAGAGATGGAAAATTTGTTCCATAAAGATGGCTTCTAAGGGGTCCATTAGCCATATACTCATAAACAAGAATTGTTTCCGATCTTTCATCACAGTAGCCAATAAGAGAGACTATAACACCCCTAACCCGTATCCGTCGCCAAATTAAGGTTACGAGGCATTACCGAACAAACACAACCATTTTTTTTTTTAAAACCAAACTGATCACAAACATGAAAATTAAATCATTTTCGCATAGCTATTTATAATTTACAATCAAAATCTAACCAACATCGTACTTAAACCTATACATGCCATAAGGTCGAGTTCAAATATTTAACAAAATACCAAAAGAAGTCGATAGTGTGATAGACTAAGCTGATGATCCCCGAGCTCGTAACGCGTCTCCAAAATCTATAAAAACAAATGGACAAAAACAATCAAAGTAAGCTTTTATAGCTTAGTAAGTCTATAGCATATCTAAAATACATATAAAAGAATCATATAATTCTTTAAGTAAATTTATTGAAATCACAAATATCAAATATAATTACTAATCAAACATTGCTATATTAAGTCATTTTGTTTAAATCTAAAAGAATGTATATTTAACTAATACACATAAACGAACAAATGTATATACATTATATGCATATAATCAAGTTACTAACATAATCATTAATCTATATACTGATTTCTAGAGTACTTATTGTTCGCACTTCATCGGATCCATTTATATATAATTGTTCAAATACATATACCAAAAGCATAATTTTTTTATACTTATCAACTATAAGTGCCGAATGCACATATACACTTATATCCACCTATGCCGAATGCATACATATATACACTTATATCCACCTATGCCGAATGCATACATATATATATTTATATCCACCTATGCGAATGCATACATATATACATATATATACATCCAACAATTTCATGACAACCGATATATATATACATACTCACTAATCACAAGGATTCGAACGATTATATACTCATCAAACACCTTGAAACAATGTTCATATATTTATCCATTTCATATAATCAAAATCATATATATATTTATACCCAATACATAGAATCACTTAATTTAAACAGATTCACTGGCACTTCACCTGATAGACTTATAGTCTAATTCCGTTCACCGGCACTTAGCCTGCTAGGCCTATAGCCTGATTCAGTTCACCGGCACTTAGCCTGCTAGGCTTGTAGCCTGATTCAGTTCACCCAAGACTTAGCCGCTAGGCTTGTAGCCCGATTCAGTTCACCCAAGCACTTAGCTCGCTAGACGTATAGTCCGATTCAGTTCACCGGCACTTAGCCTGCTAGACGTATAGTCTGAATAATTTCACTGGCAATAAATCCGATTGATACTGAGCTTTAACAAAAGAATCTCAATTCACAGAAGTTGTATCTCTTATTTGTATATAAAATCCACATAAAATTCAGCTCAATATTCATAACTTATATCTTTAATACACATGGATAGATATAAATCCCAATCATCAAATCTAGCTTAAATAATTCAATGATTCAACCGAAACATATTTATGTATATATAACCTCATACTATAGATTCCACTTCTAATATCATAAAATTTAACTTATAATATACTAGGTACCTTAAACATTTGAATTCCTATATACCTATATAGTTTCATATACCATTTCAATACAAGATCTTATACATGTACATATATGCATATTCAATCTAACAACCATATATTACTCTATACTTATTTTCAAACAAGAACATATACCTAAATACTCATACATATTTGAATTTAACCTATATTATATATATGTATATATATAATTGAATATAATTTCATACTTATACTCAATATAATTATTATTCATAAGTACACATACTTATTCACTCCAACTTATACAAATGTTCAATATATCTCATACCTTTGTAATTTCATACCTAAATTCAATACAACAAATTTTTACATATATATACATGTATATCCGAATATAATTTATACATTTATGTTCATACCTAAATTTATTACATGGACATTCGTATGCATATTTGCATATTCATAGACATTCGAATCTAACATATATATGTATACATAATTTCATACTTTCAATTCCAATTTTTATACTTTTAAATTTAATTCAACACACATACCATTGATATACATACTCATATGTTGATTTAATAAAATTAAATAGCTAATAGACTTACCTCGGACGATGGAAAATCGAAGTCGGACGATTATTCAACTAATTTGGCTTTTCCCCGATCTAACTCCGATTTCTTTGGTTCTCGATCTAAATATATTCAAAATAAGATAATTTATTTATTAACACATTCAATTTAACCCAAAAACACATAATTTGGCAAATTACTATTTTGCCCCTAATATTTACACTTTTTACAATTTACTCCCTATTGCATAAAACACAATTTATACAAAATTTGCCCATACCACACAAGGGCCGAATATTCATGGTTCTCATACAAGTCCACACATTGCATTTATTTCACATTTTAGTCCCCCAAAAATTTAATTTCACTATTTAGCCCTATTTACTCAATTTCACTAAAAATTCTAATACAAAACATATTAATCTATCACATATCTTTCATTTTTCATCATCAACTATCACAAAGTCCAAGCATTCATCAATGGCACATTTCAAAATCATCAACAATTCACAAAATTAAAACATGGGTTTTCAAGAACACAAAGCAACGATCTCAAAAACGTAAAAATTATCGAAAACCGAACAAAATGAACCTTGAATTTAAGCTTGTATATGGCCGAAACTTCACTAAGCTTTAATGGCTTTCTTCCTTCTTGGTTTCGGCTAAGAAAGATGATAATCTCATGTTTTTTTTATGTTTTTAACTATCATATATTATAATATTTCTAAATTACTAATTTAGCCTTATTTAAATAAATATAACTTATATATATAATAAGGTTAGTTTTGTCCTTAGCCATTTACTAACTATTTAGTGGTCTAATTTCATGTTTAAACCTTCCAAATAAAAAGGAAACAACAAATAGATACTTTTAGCTTTAACCCCTAAATTTTTATTTTACGCGATTTAATCCTTTTATTTAATTCGACACTCAAACGGCAAAATTAAAGCACGAAATTTTCACACTAGTAAATTCACACATAATGAACACAGAAAATAATATATATATAAAAAATATTTTTTTTTCTAATTCGGATTTGTGGTCCCGAAACCACTATTCTGATTAGGGTCAAAATCGGGTTGTTACAACTCTCCCCCCTTTAGGGATTTTCGTCCTCGAAAATTCTTACCGGTGAATAGGTTTGGATAACGCTCCTTCATCGTATCTTCTGACTCCCAAGTTGCTTCTTCAACTCCGTGTTTATGCCACAATACTTTAACTAACGGAATTTTCTTATTTCGTAATTCTTTGATCTCACGAGCCAGAATGCTAATCGGTTCTTCTTCATATGACATATCAAAGTTAATTTCAATCTCCGTCTGACTAATTACATGTGAAGGATCAGATCGGTATCTACGGAGCATCAAAACATGGAATACATTATGAATCTTTTCTAACTTAGGCGGTAACATCAATCTATAAGCAACCGGTCCAACAAGCTCTATAATCTCATACGATCCAATGAATCTCAGACTCAATTTGCCTTTACGACCGAATCTGAGTATTTTCTTCCACGGTGAGACTTTCAAAAACACTTTATCCCCGATCTAAAATTCTATATCCTTTCTTTTCAAATCCGCAAAAGATTTCTGACGATCCGATGCTGATTTCAGACTATCCCGAATCACTTTTACTTTCTGTTCAGTCTCTTTAATCAAATCAACCCCGTGTATCTTATTTTCACTGAGCTCGGTCCAATACAATGGTGTATGACATTTACGACCGTACAAAGCCTCGTAAGGTGCCATTTTGATACTAGATTGAAAGCTATTATTATAAGCAAATTCAATCAAAGGTAAGTATCGTTCCCACGTACCTTCAAACTCGACAATGCAACATCTCAACATATCCTCAAGTATCTGAATGATTCGCTCGGATTGACCATCTGTTTGCGGATGAAAAGCTGTGCTAAAATGTAGCTTCGTACCTAAAGCATCTTGTAATTTCTTCCAAAACAATGATGTAAATCTCGGTCTGTCAAATAATAGAAATAGGTACTCCGTGCAATCTCACAATCTGAGAAATGTACAATTCAGCAAGTTTATCAAGTGAATAATCAATACGAACCGGAACAAAGTGAGCTGATTTTGTCAATCTATCAACAACAACCCAAATTGCATCTTTCTTGCTTGGTGTTAACGGTAACCCGGATACAAAATCCATCGTAACTCTGTCTCATTTCCATTCAGGTATCATGATCGGCTGAAGCAATCCAGAAGGTACCTGATGCTCGGCTTTTACTTGCTGACATATTAAACATTTCGAAACAAAGTCAGAAATGTCTCGTTTCATACCATGCCACCAATAGTGTTGTTTCAGATCGTTATACATTTTCGTGCTACCCAGATGAACAGAAAATCGACTATTATGGGATTCATTCAGAATTATCTGAACTAACTCTGGATTTTTCGGAACAATCCTCAGAATTATCTCAAACAATCCTCAGCATCAACTAGAAACTCTGAATCAACATTTAAGTCACACTGAGTTCGTTTTGCAATTAAATCATCATCGGCTTTCTGAGCTTCACAAATCTGTTGAACAAATAACGGTTTTGCTTTCAACTCAGCTACTATCGCACCATCATCAGACATAGCCATATGTGCGTTCATTGCATGCAAAGCAAACAATGATTTTCGACTTAGGGCATCAGCAACAACATTAGCCTTTCCCGGATGATAGTCAATCACAAGCTCGTAATCTTTTAGCAATTCTAACCATCGACACTGTCTCATATTCAGATCTTTCTGAGTCATCAAGTACTTCAGGCTTTTGTGATCGGAATAAACATGACATTTTTCGCCAAACAAATAGTGGCACCATATTTTCAATGTAAATACAATAGCTGCCAATTCCAAGTCGTGCGTCGGATAGTTCTTTTCGTGCAACTTTAACTGTCTCGAGGCATAGGCTACAACTTTGCCTTCCTGCATCAAAACACAGCCCAAACCATTTAAAGATGCATCACTATAGATAACAAACTCTTTACCTGATTCTGGCTGAACTAATACTGGAGCTTCGGTCAAAAGAGCTTTCAACTGATCGAAACTTTTCTGGCACTTTTCTGACCACTCAAACTTAACGTCTTTCTGTAGTAGCTTTGTCATCGGGGTTGCAATCATAGAGAATCCTTTTAAAAACCGTCTATAATAACCAGCAAGTCCCAAAAAACTTCGAACTTCCGAAACATTTCTCGGAGGTTTCCAATCAAGTATAGCCGAAATCTTGCTCGAATCAACCCGAATACCTGATGCCGATATAACATGGCCTAAGAAACTGACTTCACACAACCAAAACTCACATTTGCTGAATTTTGCATACAATTGTTTATCTCGTAAAGTCTGTAACGCAAGTCTCAAATGTATGGCATGCTCTGCCTCATTACGGGAGTAGATCAGAATATCATCTATGAATACTACTACAAACTGATCTAGATACTGTCTAAAGATCCGATTCATCAAATCCATGAAAACAGCAGGCGCATTTGTGAGTCCAAAAGGCATAACAAGAAACTCATAATGTCCGTACCTCGTTCGAAAAGCAGTCTTTGGCACATCAGAGTCTTTAACTCGTAATTGATAGTAGCCTGATCTCAAATCTATCTTCGAGAACACAGTAGCCCCTTTCAACTGATCAAACAAATCATCAATCCGTGGTAACGGATACTTATTCTTTATAGTCATCTTATTGAGCTATCGATAATTAATGCACATTCTCATCGTTCCATTTTTCTTTTTCACAAACAAAACTGGTGCCCCCCAAGGTGAGAAACTCGGTCGTGCAAAACCTTTATCAGTCAACTCTTGCAACTGTGCTTTAAATTCTTTTAATTCGATTGGTGCCATGCGGTACGGAGCTATCGAAATTGGAGTTGTCCCCGGTACTAACTCAATACCAAACTCTACTTCTCGAATAGGTGGTAAACTCGGTAATTCTTCAGGAAACACATCTGGATACTCACATATAACAGGTACTGATTCAATCTTCTTTTCTATCACTTTACTATCAAGAACATTGCAAGATAAACTTCACAACCTTTTCTCACGTACTTCTGAGCCAACATAGAGGATATCACTGCCGATAAACCATTCAGATCATTAGATTCAATCCGAATAATCTCGTCATTCAGGCATCTTAAATCAATAGTCTTCCTTTTGCAGTTAACCACAGCATCGTGTAAAGTCAACCAGTCCATACCCAGAATTATATCGAACTCGTCAAATGGAAACAACATCAAATCAGCCATACAACACAAATCTCGAATCATCAACGGACAATTCTTACACACTTTGTCAACCAACACACACAGGCCCAGGGGGTTTGATACTTTAATTACAAACTCGAGAGACTCAGCAGTAGAGTCTTCATCAATACTAAGGTCTTACACACATAAGAATGAGTCGAACCAGGATCAATCAACGCAATAACATTCGTATCATAAAGAGTGAAAGTACCAGTAATAACATCTGGAGAAGAAGCCTCCTTTCGAGCACAGATGGCATATGCTCTGGCAGGTGCACGAGCCTCAGATTGAACTGTCGTGTCCTTTGTTCCTCTCTGACTGCCACTTACATTACCCAAATTCCTCGGCGGTCTACCTCGTACTGGCACATTACTCGGTCTAGTATTCTGCACAGTGTTTTGCTCAGCTACCATCGGACACTCTCGAATGAAATGATCCTTTGAACTGCACTAAAAGCAAGACCGATCATGTAATCTGCAATCTCCAGGATGCCATTTCCCACAATGCTTTCACTCTAATCTATTTTGTCGAACACTACCAACGCTAGCAACTGAAGTAGCTCGTGAACTCACAGGGGGTCGATCTCGATCATACTTAGGAAACCCTGCAGTAGCTTTAGATCGGCTATGATCCTCTCTGTATTTCCTTGAGGTCGACTGGAACGATTTACTAAATGATCTTTTACGAGAATCTCGAGCTTCATAGCCAGCTTTCCTCTTCTCTTTCCCGAGCTCCTCAGCTTTACAAGCTCGTTCAACAAGTACTACGAACTCTTTTATCTCAAGTATACCACCTAACAGTTTAATATCTTCATTTAGCCCATCTTCAAATCTTTTACACATGATAGCTTCAGTCGAAACACACTCTCAAGCATATCTACTGAGTCTCACAAATTTCTGCTCATATTCTGTCACTGTCATACGACCCTGTTTCAATTCAAGAAATTCCTTACGTTTCTGATCAATGAATCTCTGGTGATGTATTTCTTACTGAACTCACCGAAAGAATTCCTGTGTCACTCGCTCTTTCGGAACCACCGATACTAGTGTATTCCACTAGTGATATACAGTGTCCCGTAGCAAAGATATGGCACATTTCAAACACTCATCAGGGGTGCAAGATAACTCATCAAACACTCGAATAGTATTATCAAGCCGTAATTCAAATCGCAAAGATCATCATCATCAAGAGCTCGAACTCTTTACCCCATGTTTTCGAATTTTATCAACAGGAGGCTTAAGTAATCTCATCGGATCACTTACTTGAGGTATAACAGGAACCAAAGATGGATTAGTCGGGGGTGGAGGTTGTTGTGCAACCGGATTAGTTCGAACATATTGAGTAAACCAGTCATTCATCATTTGGAAAAAGGCTTGTTTAGCCTCTCCCTCCTAGTTACTCGAGGTCGGTCGAGAGTCCACCGGTTCTGTCCCTAGCACGGGAGTAGGCGCTATACTCTCAACATCATCGGCTACGGCTCGTTCGGGATCCATTACTATACGAAAACACATTTTTTAGATGTCAGCAGTCATCACACTATCTCGGTATAAAAAAATATGGCATGTATAGCTAAACTCATACACACTACGTTAGTCCAAGAATCGACTAAACCGTAGCTCTGATACCAATTAAATGTAACACCCCTAACCCGTATCCGTCGCCAAATTAGGGTTACGAGGCATTACCGAACAAACACAACCTTTTTTTTTAAAACCAAACTGATCACAAACATGAAAATTAAATCATTTTCGCATAGCTATTTATAATTTACAATCAAAATCTAACCAACATCGTACTTAAACCTATACATGCCATAAGATCGAGTTCAAATATTTAACAAAATACCAAAAGAAGTTGATAGTGTGATAGACTAAGCTGATGATCCCCGAGCTCGTAACGCGTCTCCAAAATCTATAAAAACAAATGGACAAAAACAATCAAAGTAAGCTTTTATAGCTTAGTAAGTCTATAGCATATCTAAAATACATATAAAAGAATCATATAATTCTTTAAGTAAATTTATTGAAATCACAAATATCAAATATAATTACTAATCAAACATTGCTATATTAAGTCATTTTGTTTAAATATAAAAGAATGTATATTTAACTAATACACATAAACGAACAAATGTATATACATTATATGCATATAATCAAGTTACTAACATAATCATTAACTGTATATACTTGATTTCTAGAGTACTTATTGTTCGTGACTTCATCGGATCCATTTATATATAATTGTTCAAATACATATACCAAAAGCATAATTTTTTATACTTATCAACTATAAGTGCCGAATGCACATATACACTTATATCCACCTATGCCGAATGCATACATATATACACTTATATCCACCTATGCCGAATGCATACATATATACATTTATATCCACCTATGCCGAATGCATACATATATACATATATATACATCCAACAATTTCATGACAACCGATATATATACATACTCACTAATCACAAGGATTCGAACGATTATATACTCATCAAACACCTTGAAACAATGTTCATATATTTATCCATTTCATATAATCAAAATCATATATATATTTATACCCAATGCATAGAATCACTTAATTTAAACAGATTCACTGGCACTTCACCTGATAGGCTTATAGTCTAATTTCGTTCACTGTCACTTAGCGTGCTAGGCCTATAGCCTGATTCAGTTCACCGGCACTTAGCCTGCTAGGCTTGTAGCCTGATTCAGTTCACCGGCACTTAGCCTGCTAGGCTTGTAGCCTGATTCAGTTCACCGGCACTTAGCCTGCTAGACGTATAGTCCGATTCAGTTCACCGGCACTTAGCCTGCTAGACGTATAGTCTGAATAATTTCACTGGCAATAAATTCGATTGATACTGAGCTTTAACAAAAGAATCTCAATTCACAGAAGTTGTATCTCTTATTTGTATATAAAATCCACATAAAATTCAGCTCAATATTCATAACTTATATCTTTAAAACACATGGATAGATATAAATCCTAATCATCAAATCTAGCTTAAATAATTCAATGATTCAACTGAAACATATTTCTGTATATATAACCTCATACTATAGATTCCACTTCTAATATCATAAAATTTAACTTATAATATACTAGGTACCTTAAACATTTGAATTCCTATATACCTATATAGTTTCATATACCATTTCAATACAAGATCTTATACATGTACATATATGCATATTCGAATCTAACAACCATATATTACTCTATACTTATTTTCAAACAAGAGCATATACCTAAATACTCATACATATTCAATTTAACCTATATATATATGTATATATATAATTGAATATAATTTCATACTTATACTCAATATAATTATTATTCATAAGTACACATACTTATTCACTCCAACTTATACAAATGTTTGAATATATCTCATACCTTTGTAATTTCATACCTAAATTCAATACAACAAATTTTTACATATATATACATGTATATCCGAATATAATTTATACATTTATGTTCATACCTAAATTTATTACATGGACATTCGTATGCATATTTGCATATTCATAGCCATTCGAATCTAACATATATATGTATACATAATTTCATACTTTCAATTCCAATTTTTATACTTTTAAATTTAATTCAAAACACATACCATTGATATACATACTCATCTGTTGATTTAATAAAATTAAATAGCTAATAGACTTACCTCGGACGATGGAAAATTAAAGTCGGACGATTATTCAACTAATTTGGCTTTTCCCTGATCTAACTCCGATTTCTTTGGTTCTCAATCTAAATATATTCAAAATAAGATAATTTATTTATTAACACATTCAATTTAACCCAAAAACACATAATTTGGCAAATCACTATTTTGCCCCTAATATTTACACTTTTTGCAATTTACTCCCTATTGCATAAAACACAATTTATACAAAATTTGCCCATACCACACAAGGGCCGAATATTCATGGTTCTCATACAAGTCCACACATTGCATTTATTTCACATTTTAGTCCCCCAAAAATTTAATTTCATAATTTAGCCCTATTTACTCCATTTCACTAAAAATTCTAATACAAAACATATTAATCTATCACATATCTTTCATTTTTCATCATCAACTATCACAAAGTCCAAGAATTCATCAATGGCACATTTCAAAATCATCAACAATTCACAAAATTAAAACATGGGTTTTGAAGAACACAAAGCAGCGATCTCAAAAACGTAAAAATTATCAAAAACCGAACAAAACGAACCTTGAATTTAAGCTTGTATATGGTCGAAACTTCACTAGGCTTTAATGGCTTTCTTCCTTCTTGGTTTCGGCTAAGAAAGATGATAATCTCATGTTTTTTTTTTATGTTTTTAACTATCATATATTATAATATTTCTAAATTACTAATTTAGCCTTATTTAAATAAATATAACTTATATATATAATAAGGTTAGTTTTGTCCTTAGCCATCCACTAACTATTTAGTGGTCTAATTTCATGTTTAAACCTTCCAAATAAAAAGGCAACAACAAATAGATACTTTTAGCTTTAACCCCTAAATTTTTATTTTACGCGATTTAATCCTTTTATTTAATTCGACACTCAAACGGCAAAATTAAAGCACGAAATTTTCACACTAGTAAATTCACACATAATGAACACAGAAAATAATATATATATATATAAAATATTTTTTTTCTAATTCAGATTTGTGGTCCCGAAACCACTATTTCGATTACGGTCAAAACCGGGTTGTTACAGAGACAAGGTGACGGTGACGAAGTTTAGATAGCATTTCAATTTCAGTCATAAATTCAACAAAGCCTTGTTCGGATCTCGAGTTACCTCTTTTGACAGCACAATTAGTCCCATCTTCAAGCATTCCTCTGTAGACCCTTCCAAAACCACCAACTCCTAGAAGTAGACTCTCATCAAATTTGTTGGTAGCATCAAGGATTTCTTGGAAGCTGAAGAACCGACTGAAACTCGAGGAAGCTGATGAGATGCAGCTTGTCGTTCCACTCTTTTTTGATTCCATGGACATTTTAGTCATTGTTTGAGAGTTTTCGTGTAAGTGATGTCCTTAATGATTAGCTTTAGACTTCCGCATCAGTAGGCAACAACAGCAAAATCCGATGAACACCACTGCAATTACAGCTGCAACAAGAGAACCAATTATTATGCATATATTGTTCTTCTTCAGAGATGATAACGGAAGGAAATTCTTTACAGAAGAAATCCCATCGAGGCTACCAGCCTAATTGCTGATTTTCATAATCTCCAACCCACGCTTTACGTCTCGATATTGGAAGAAGCTTCATGAGGCATTGGGCACTCAACTTGATTTCATACTGCGTATCACCTTTAGACCGATGGACAGTGTGAGCTAGTTTTTCAAATTCTGGAGGTTATGCTTCGAGGTTGTGTCATTGATTTTTGTGGCAGTTGAGAGGATTTTCTATCACTGGCTGAGTTTGCGTACAATAACAACTTCCAGTCTAGTATTCAGAGGGCACCTTACGAGGCTCTGTATAGTCGTAAGTGTCATGCTCCTCAATGTTGGACTAAATTAGTTGAACGTCAGGTTTTGGGTCCCAAGCTAGATTCTGAGACTTAGAATACTGTCAAGCTGATCCAAAACCACCTTAAAGTCGATTCTGATCGACAAAAATCTTATGCAGATTTAAAGAGAAAAGATATTAAGTTTTATGTAGGTGATCAGGTGTTCCTAAAGGTGTCTTTGGGAAAAAAGGTTCTCCGATTTGGACGTAAGGGCAAGTTGAGCCCCAGATTTATTGGACCTTACCGTATACTGAAACGTGTCGGACTTGTTTCCTATCAATGAGCCCGCGATGTAAGGGCAAGTTGAGCCCGAGATTCATTGATCCCGAGTTATTCAAATTCACAATGTGTTTAACGTCTCGATGTTGAGACGGTATCGATCTAATCCTTCGTACATTGTTCCCATTGAGGAGATTGAGTTACAATCAGGTCTGTCTTTGAGAAGAAACTTATTCGGGTTCTGGATCAAGACATCAAGATACTGAGAAAGAAATTTGTTCCTCTGGTTAAAGTGTTGTGGCAGAATCATAGCACTGAGGAACCCACTTGGGAACCTGAAGAGTCCATCCGTCATAAATTCCCTTATCTATTTAAGTCAGGTAAATTTCGAGGTCGAAATTTCTTTTAGGGGGATAAAGTTGATAACTCCCCAAAAATTTGAATGTCTGACTGTTGAATTCAGTTGTAATTAAATCTTTGTAATTGTGGCTATGTGCATTGTGTATGTGTTTAAGGTTAGGGGTTTGAACTGAGTTCTTAGGAAGTTTTGCTGTTTTGTTTAAAATTAACCCCTACTCTTGAGTCATTGACTTAAGTTTATTTCTTTGATAAATTGTGTTAAGAACGAGCCTGTGTTTAAGTTTATTCACTGGTTAAGTAGTTGTTTACTCTCTGATCCTGTGTTCGAGTCCCTACGCAGTTAATTGAGAAATAGTTTTGTGTGTCATTTGTTAAATGTTGTAAATCTTTTGTTAGTTTTATTTTTTTATTTTTTTAAAAATTATTTGACGTTCTTTCTTCCTCTTTTTCCTTTTCATTTTTCTTTTACATTTTATTCTTCTTCCTTTTCTTTCCTTTCTTTCCCTTGTTGATTGTCTTGATAACTTTACTAGCGGGTTAAATCGAGGTCGCTGTGTTGTTCATTATTTCGATTGAAAAGTTGTGCATGATTTTCTTTTGTTTTGGTTCCCATTTTCGTTTATTTTCGTCGTTGCATTGTGAGTTTGAATGTTACTGTAAGGGTTTCTCGAGTTCTCGTTAATTGCTTGTTTTACTTCCGTTAGGAAAAGATCCTGAGAGGAGTGTTCCTCCGACAATTTAATTTCTATTAGGGGATAAACGATCGTTGGTAAGTGACTTTTTTATGTTTCAGGGTTTTTGTGTTGAAGTTTTTGACGTACTTTAGTTCAACTATGATTTAGTGTCTTAGTTCAACTGAGTTGTTAATTAAGTTACTGAATGATCGTTTAGGCTTCGGAAGTTTTCTACATTGTTCCGACTTCGAAATTTCTTCAAGTGCGTACCAAGAACCCGACTCTTTGCGAAATTCAGACACTGAAAACCTTTATTGTAGACGTCATACGGCCGTGTGCCACACAGTGTGGTAGGCCGTGTGCGTCACACGGCCGTGTGGTAGGCCGTGTGTCCAGGCCATGTGGCTCACTATTTGCCATTAGGAACCACACGGGCCAGGGACACGGGCGTGTATCCAGGCCGTGTGACTTACTGTTTTCCATTAAGGACCACACAGGCCATAGACACGAGTGTGTGTCCAAGCCATGTGACTCACTGTTTTCCATTAAGGACTACACGGGAAAATGACACAGGCATGAGTCAAGCCGTGTGGGGCCATACAGGCCAATCATTTAGGCCATGTGAAACCACACGGGCGTGTGGGTTAGAAATGGGATTTTTCCATGGGGGCCATAAGCATCATCTGGCGCGAATGCCTTCCGTAGTGTACATATATTTTGAATTAGACCGTATAGGTGTTATCTAGTGATCTGAGCATGAGTAGTTTACTATATAAATGTATACTGATTGTAATGACTATTATGATATTGATCTGTACTACCTGACTATGAACTGTATCTGAATAACTATGTGTACGTTCTTGATATTTGACATCCGTAATTTGCATTTGCATGGGATGAGAATTGTGTAAAGGAGGAAGTGATCTATTCTTGTTTAGTGGCTAAGCCACAATTTATATGTGAATCTGGCGTTTTATCGCAATTTGATCTAGCAGCTAGTCTACAATCACGTTGAACGTGTCGGACCGACACTATGTGGTGTGTAGGGCTGGATGGGTATTAAATTCCCTTAACAATGTATTGGGTTTGTCGGACATGGTGTGTAGCAGATGGGGGTAGGAAAACTGCATATGTTTCTAATATGTTCTATATCTGAACTTGAATTATTTTGCCATTCATCTGATTTGTTAAGGCTGTACTGGATATCCTCTGATTCTGATGTGAATATGAGCTTAGAAATTTACTGTTATAGTTATGCTTCCAATTGAATTTATATCAGTTACACACTGAGTTCTCAAAATTACAGGTAACTCACAGTCTTAATTAGGTCGGCATAATGGAAGTTCGGTCATTCTGCTTTACCACCCTTTTTATATTATCAATAATTTCAGTATTTTCTTCATATTATGACTTTCTAAGATTTTTGAATTATCGACTAGGTTTTTATGAATGTTTATAATCTGTTAGACGGTTTTTAACTGTGTTTGTAAAAGTTGATTTTCCTAATAACGTTAATGTAACTCTTTAGACTTAGTCTTAATATCTAAGTCGAGTTTCGGGTGTTACAAATACTTAACCACTAAAGCAAATACTTAAATATGACGAATTTATCAAACCAAAGATAAGACATTTTGGGCATTACATATAAAATTTCGTTTCTACTATTTCGAAGGGTTAAGCAAGCAACATTTTACCAGATTTCTTTTTTTTTTTCAATGCAATATTTAACACTTTCTCGATTTAGGGTTTTACAAAATTTTAGAATATCTTTTAGAAGTTTGGATATCCTTTTCAGATTTAACATGCTATATTGATTTTGGGTTTTTACTTTACCTTTTATATTTTTCCAACGGTTGGTAATAAGTGAATTTTCATGTCAGATTTTAATGTTTTCCACATCAACAATTTTACACGTGGTGCGCGCACATTAGTTCCATTAGCCACACCAATAGAAGCTAACGGTTAACACGGTGCACATTTTTATAAGAGCTCAATTAAATTTTTTTTCATTTTTTATTAAGGGTTTTCTTGACCCTTAAATATTTTAAAATAAAATTAGGATAAAAAGATAACCAAAGGAAAATTGAGTTGAAGGTAACATTCCGACTTTCAATTAAAGAATATACAAAATTTAAATCTTAGAAATAATATTATTGAGAGTAATAATCATGAACTCTGAATCTGGAACATATATCATAAAACAAACATACATAATACCAAAAGGAAATAGAATATACAATGTATTTGGAAGTATATTATGCCATAATAGCTTGAGCTTCAATTAAAGAAATGTTGCACACTTTCTTGGAACGAAGCAAAGGGGCATATTGTATAGATTTATTCTCAAAATACACTTTGCCATTGCAAGTCATTAAACGAAGTGGCAAAATAACATTAGATTGACGGCTATGTTTCTTTATGTAGGTACATTTAATTTTTACTAAATTTTAATAGAAGTATATATTTCCTCATTAATATTTGATATAGGTGTGCTTTTCAATAATTTTTAATATAAATATTTTTAACAATATTTTAATATAAATATTATATTAACCCTTATATATATATATATATGTACATACATATAAAGTCATGGTGAAGCTAGAGGGGGCAGCCAAGGTCTGGCCCAAATAATGAAAAATTTCCCCTTTAATTCTTTGAGTATTTGTAAAGTTAAATTAATTTATTGATAAATTTATAGTTTGATTTTTTTTTAATTTAAAATTTAAAATTAAATTATGTTCTCTCTAAAAATAAAAGTTTATAATTTAATCCATTCAAATTTGTAAAATTTTATGTTTATATAATAACGGAATTACATTTTTAACTCACTCAAAAAATTATAATTCCAATTCAGTCCTTCCAGAAAAGTTCTGACTTCCCCCTCTATCAAGTACAGATATCAAACATCAATGTAAAAGAAAAAGGGGGGGGGGGTGGAAGTAAGATGATGAATTGAATTAGAGATTAAACTAGTAGAAGAATATAGTTGCTTCAACCCTTCAAAAATGGAAACAAATAGTATATTTTAATTCCAGAGATAAAAGGTACCTTCATGCTTGAAACTTACTGAAAATTTAGATGACATTTCAAGCATTAAAACAATTAAAGAAATGAAAAGAAGACATACAATACAAGCAAACCTAGCAGTTTTGAATTCTATAAATAGAGACGATAAAACCAAGTGTTCTTGCATCATTTGGATCATAATCTTTTCTTATAATGGAGATTCTAAGAAGCAGCTCTATTTTTATCATTTTGCTCGTCTTTGTGCCAGCTCTGATTCAAACAAAAGCAGATTCTGTGTATTGCAGTAATCCAAGAAGCCGATGCTATGGAAAATACATAGAATGTCCCTATGAATGTCCAAGCACTAGCTATGGCAATTACAAAGCTAAAGTCTGTCATGTTAACTGTGATTCACCCGTCTGCAAATCTTATTGTAAACGTAAGTTTCACCTATTGCTGCTCCAAACTTATATGAATGTTCAATTAATTTCTCTTTTTTTGGTTTTGGTTCTTGATTTTAGATCGTAAACCAGACTGTAATGGTCCTGGATCAGCTTGTTACGATCCTCGTTTCATTGGTGGTGATGGCATTGTGTTTTATTTCCATGGAAAGAGCAATGAGCATTTCAGCTTGGTGTCCGATACCAATCTCCAAATCAACGGTCGCTTCATCGGCCATCGTCCCGCTGGTCGAACCAGGGACTTCACTTGGATTCAAGCGCTTGGGATCTTATTCAACACTCATTCTTTCTCCCTTGAAGCCATCAAAGCTGCAACATGGAACGATGAAGTGGACCATTTAAAGTTCAGTTACAATAGGGAGGATTTAATTGTCCCAGAAGGGGCTTTGTCCAGTTGGTATTCACCTGAAAAGGATGTGAAAGTCGAAAGAGTTGCAAATAAGAACAGTGTGATTGTAACATTGAAAGATAGTGCAGAGATTATGGTGAATGTGGTTCCTGTGACAAAAGAAGATGATAAAATCCATAACTACAAAGTACCATCTGATGATTGCTTTGCTCACTTGGAAGTTCAGTTTAGGTTCTTTGCCCTTTCACCTAAGGTGGATGGGGTGCTCGGCAGGACTTACCAGCTGGATTTCCAGAACCCGGCGAAACCCGGTGTGGCAATGCCTGTTGTTGGTGGTGAAGACAAGTATAGGACCACCGAACTTCTTTCTGCAAATTGCTTAACTTGTTTATACTCGCCGGAAAATAGTTCCAACCAGGAGATGACATCTGTGACTGAATATCTAACTCTTGATTGCACCCGTGGGGCTTCTGCTGGATATGGAATTGTTTGCAAGAAATAATGGAATAATGGGTTTTATTAGTTAAAAGATTAGAAGCTTTTATGGCTATGGCTTCTGTCAATAATGTTATGTATTCGAATACTATATATACATATATAATGTAACTTTTTATGTTGTTTGTCTGCATTGATGGCTGTATAATGGAACACAGTAATTGTAATAATAAACATAAACCTCTGATTCATCTACTGTCCACAAGGATTTACGAGTGAATCTTCGGCATCACAATCGGTGCCAGAATTTCCCCCGTTGGTCATGGTTACACTGTTATCAAATGACTCAAGCGGTGTCAACCGAATCGCCGGGATATGGTTCATACTATTATCATTGGGTTCAGTTAGCACTGATGACATCTCCTCCAGCTGAAGAGCATACTCGAGGTTCCATAAAACATCTCCCATCAATGGTCCCTCAGTGCCATGCTCGGCAAGGCACTTCTCAGCTGTCTCTCCGTACTTCTTAAGAGAAGCCGGATTCAATTTCCCGACCAGATTAGAATCCATGATTTGATTCAACATACCTTTCTTGTGCGAGCTCATTGCCCATTCCGCGATATTAACTTGTTCTCTTGGGAGAACTGGATTTAAAGCCGGCCTAGCACAGAGAACTTCCATCAGAACCACCCCGAATGAATACACATCAGACTTCTCAGTGAGTTGCTGTCTTCTAAAGTATTCGGGATCGAGGTAGCCAAAGCTACCCTTAACAGCAGTACTCACATGTGTCTGATCTAAAGCTGGACCGGTTTTTGAGAGGCCAAAATCTGATACCTTGGCTACAAAATTCTCATCCAAGAGAATGTTTGTTGTCTTCACATCACGGTGAATAATGCTTCGGGCTGCAAATGTGTGGAGGTAATGAAGTCCTCTAGCAGCTCCAATGCATATATCAAGTCGTTGCTTCCATGTTAGAGATGGAAAATTTGTTCCATAAAGATGGCTTCTAAGGGGTCCATTAGCCATGTACTCATAAACAAGAATGGTTTCCGATCTTTCATCACAGTAGCCAATAAGAGAGACAAGGTGACGGTGACGAAGTTTAGATAGCATTTCAATTTCAGTCATAAATTCAGCAAGGCCTTGTTCGGATCTTGAGCTACCTCTTTTGACAGCACAATTAGTCCCATCTTCAAGCATTCCTCTGTAGACCCTTCCAAAACCACCAACTCCTAGAAGTAGACTCTCATCAAATTTGTTGGTAGCATCAAGGATTTCTTGGAAGCTGAAGAACCGACCGAAACTCGAGGAAGCCGATGAGATGCAGCTTGCCGTTCCACTCTTTTTTGATGCCATCGACATTTTGGTCATTGTTTGAGAGTTTCCGTGTAAGGGATGTCCTTGATGATTAGCTTTGGACTTCCGCATCAACAGGCAACAACAGAAGAATCCGATGAACACCACTGCAATTACAGCTCCAACAAGAGAACCAATTATTATCCATATCTTGTTCTTCTTCAGAGATGATAGTGGAAGGAGATTCTTTACAGAAGAAATCCCATCGAGGCTACCAGCCTCATTGCTGATTTTCATAATCTCCAACCCGCTCAATGTTGCATTAGTGATATCCATCATTGAATCCGGACCGATACTAACAGTCAAAGTATCAGATCCCGCTGAGGAACTGGAGATGAAGTCCATATAGTAAGGCACATTTAGGTTGCTCGTCAATGTTGATAGTTCAAGACTTGCAGCAGCAATATCATCATTTATGTACAGATTGAAAACCAAAGCATAGAGAGACTGACTGATGATATCACAAAAATGTGCCCGGATGAAGTACCTGAAGTTTGGATTGACAGGGAAGACCCAAGTTACATTGAAGTTCATGTTAGATACATTTGCATCTCCCATGGTTTCAGCAGTAGCATAGACCCAATTCGGTGCTGTTTCCTCTGTAATGGAATCAGTATATTTGATGGAAGCTGGATCGACCGAAACATTCAGAGCAGAACCATTTACACGGAGATATTTCGAATCATTCTCCCATGTTCTTCCAAGCGTATCATTCTGAGCACTAATCAAAGGCCCTCCCATGTTTAACCGATAAACAGTTTCCATCCCAAACTCCGAAAGACCACTAATAGGAGTAGATGGATTCAGAGTTAATGCCTGGTTAGGCAAGACTGAATCCGGGATGGACACAACTTCGATCGCATTAACAAAGGAAACCGAATCATTCCAAGGAACAAATGTAAGCGTCAAGGTACCAGAAGTCACATTGATTGCAAACTCCTTGAACAAAAAAGAACCATTATAGTTCTCGAAAGTGAAGTTGTTCAACAACACGAAACCATCAGTGGCAACCGTTATCGGAGCAGATATCAAGTTATCTCCTGATTTCGGAACCACAACAGGAAAAAAGTATAGCCGGACCCAATGCCGGCCTTGTTGTTTGATATCGAACTCGTATGAAGCAATGCTGGAAAAAATCCGAGCGGATCGAAATATAGAAGATGGAACACTGGAATTAGAGCTAGCAACATAATAACTTCTTTTGGTCTTTAAGGAAATTGAAGAATGAAGAAAATCAGGAACAAAAGTTCTACCTTGAAATGTGACATTTTGTGAAGAACCACAAACAATTAAGTAGTTATCAGTAGGAGTGAATGATGCCTGTATTCTTCTATAACCCAAAAATTCAAACAATATAACAGCTAAAACCAAAGATAGCCACTTCCCTACATTCATCTTCAACAATAAACCCCAAAGTTCTCAATAAACTAACATATAAAGAAACCCCAAATTCCCATCAAAATTTGAACCTTAAAATACTAATAATTCAACCCCTAACTAGAACCTTAATGCAGAATGACTACAAAAGATCAAAACCTCCATCAATGGCCATACCTCAAAAACGAAGCCAAAAAGAGAAACAAACCAGCTATTCCCTGGTAGGAAAAAGTGCAGCAGCTGTATATAAAATCAACTACTTTTCCACTCGTTTTGGTTAAGCTGACTTTTAGAGAGAAAAACTAAGAGGACCCAACAGTTCTAATGAAAGAAAATTACGTAATTGTCTTTAATATGTGTCTTTGAATTTTCAGCCTGGGAAAAAATGTATCACTTCCCTTCAAAATCCAGCTGTTTGTTATGTCTCTCTCTTTTACTCTGTACACTGAAAAAGGTTTGAATTTTCAGAGTATTCATTAGCCTCACGAGCATTGGACCCTGGTTATGATATAATTTTTTTGGCTAAATTGCACTAGTAGTCACCCAACTATTAGTAAATTTCTTTTTGGGTCACTCAACTGTGAAAGGTTACAAAATTGTTACTCAATTATTCAATTTTGTTTTTGTTGGTCACCAGTTGGCTAAAGTAAAAAATAAAAATACCAAAAAATCCAAGATAGTGGGGTGACAAAAAAAAGATAAAATTGAATAGTTTGTGTAATACCCGATTTTGGCCCAGGTAAAAAGGCCCAAATAAACAGTCCGATTACAAAAACAAAAAAAAGAAAGAGGGCCCAAACCCCAGACCCAATTTTTGTGAAAGAACAGTGGCCCAATAATATGTAGCCCAAATGCCCAAGACGATAGTCAGAAACCCTAGGGTTTCTAGGGAAATCCTCAAGCGCCGCAGCCAAGCATCCTTCATGATCGTAGTACCGCACATCAAGAAGGAAAGCGAGATATGGAAAGGAAAAGATTTGCAAATCAAATCAATGTAATGGAAAGAAATCAAAAGATTGAGAATCAAATCAAAGCAAAATATGGAAGGAAATCAAGAGATTGAGAATCAAATCAATGTAAACATGATTTTATTTCTACATTTTTTATATATTATGGCTATATAAAGCCATTGACGATACTGTAATGAGGGATTGAAAATCAATACAAAAAAAAAAGTTATTATTTTCATAGCAAATAAAGTACCAAAGAGCAAATATCAATCAAAAAATTCAAAAGGTTGATAGTTTTTTTTCGAACTTCAGTTTCTTTTCTATGTATTTTACCCGAATCTTTTTTTCATTTTTTTAAATACACGAAAAGGGAGAAAAGGAATACTTACTTGCGGGAAGGAGACGAGAAACCCCATTTGCTCCGATCAGATCGGGGTTGAAGGGGCTTTGAATCCATTGAAACGGCGGCGGCGGTTGACTGTTGGAACCCTAGCAGAGGAGGCTAGGGTTCATAAGTTTTGTTTTTTTGTAAATATGGCAGAAAGTGATGTTTTTTTTGTTTTAAAATGTTGCTTTTATAATAAAATTGAAACGGCGCCGTTTAAGGGGGCAAGATCCGCGCGTCGACCCGACCCGGACTCAGGATCCGCGTGTTTTTATGCGGATGGGCAAATTGCTCTTTTAGCCCCTCCGCCTTTTAATATATTTTCAATTATTTTTTTATCTTTTAAATTTTCCCTTTAATTTATTTTCAATTTCAATTTAGCCCTACTGGAACGATGTCATTTTAGAGGAGAAGGGAAAATTTCCCTTCCAGCCCCTCTATGTAATCCGCGCGTTTAATTTAATCCTCCAGACTTTATTTATTTATGAATTTGCCCTAGTTTTTTTATCACAGTTTAAAATTAGTCTTTTTTTTAAATTAATTAATTTCAAAAAAAAAAATTTCTTTCTTTCCTTTTAAGCTTATATGTGTAATTATTATGTTTATGATGTATATATTTGTTACCTTATATATATATATATGTACGTACATATATTATACTTTCTATACATATTTTATAATTTATATATATATATATATATATATATATATATACATATATGCAATCATTATCTTTATGGTCTATATTTATTAACTTACATATATATGTACGTATATATATATTATACTTTCTACCCATATTTTTATAATTTCTATATATATTTTCTTTATTCTCATAAATGTATTATATATATAAATATTTTTATATAAATTTTATAGCTTTTTTTAAATTTTAATGTATATATTATGCGTTTTTTCCTTTATATTTTTTGTTCATTTGTTTGTTGATTTATGTTTTCATATTTTTGATACTTTGCATATCATTGGTTTTTTTAATTTTATTTATTTATTTGTTTATCTTATTTATATACAATTGACGTATTTATTATTGTTATTTGTTATTGCAATATTTATACATGCATTCAACATAACATTACATCATTTTACTCAATTTTAAAAAATAGAAAGTTTTCCAAATTGAGATAATGCTCGTATTTAGGATTTTCAAGGGAATTGAGCCCTAACGTATTGGGTTCCGATTTTCTTTATTAAATCCAATAATCGAGCATTTCTCTTTAATCAAAAAATAAAAACTCATTATTGGGAATTCAACACGTTGTGTCCTAACGTATTGGATGTGACGCATTGATTTCTCGAAATGAAGATTTTTTTAAAATCATAAAGGAAATATTCCGAGTTTGGGATTTTAAAGGAATTGTGCCCTAACGTATTGGGTGTGATTTCTTAAATCTTGGATAAGTGGATGTTCTTTTAAAGTAAAGGAAATATTCCGAGTTTGGGATTCTAGAGGAATCGTGCCCTAACGTATTGGGTGTAATTTCTTAAATCTTGGATAAGCGGATATTCTTTTAAAGTTTTATTGTACAAGTATTTTGGCCCAATTCATTTTTGGGGGAAAATTAGAATGCTGTGCCCTAATGCATTGGGTGTGGTATCTTCTTTCTCTGAAATAATAAGGGTCTTAATACGTAGCCTTTTAAGTTTTGCTAAGGATTACGTTTTTCCAAATTCTCGACCTTAAGACACTAATTAATTAACTAGGTACCAATTTTTGGGCGTTACGAGGGTGCTAATCCTTCCTCGTACGTAACTGACTCCCGAACCCATTTTCTAAACTCGTAGACCAAAGCTATTTTTTAGGTGATCCAATCACACCCTAATAAAAGATTGTTGGCGACTCCCAATTTTCATTTTTTTAAGTCGACAACCCAAAATTTTTTGTTTTCAAAAAAATGGTTTCGACAGTTTGAGTGTCCATTCTATAACTTTTCATAGTTAAAAAAGAAATTTACTAATACTTGAGTGATCATTTTGTAACTTTTCATAGTTGAGTAGGCAAAAATGAAATTTACTAATAGTTGAGTGACTATTAGTGTAGTTTTACCCATTTCTAGCCTAATTTTAGAGAGATCTCTCGACTTTGGTCAAAAGTCAAAAACAAAAGTGTCCTTGTGTTAAATTGGCTAATGTGCCACATCAACAATTTATTAGTGGATTAACAGAATTTTTAATTATTAGTGACTAATTTTAGTAAAGATTAGTCAAACTTTTTTTTCCAATCATTAGGTTACATTTTAATTCATTACGTTACATTTTAGTAAAGATTGGTTTTTTTTACTCTTAAAACGTAACTATTCAACTCCAAACTATTTTAGTAAAAAATTTATTTCGAAATCTTTTAATTTCATTTAGATCTTCTAAAATAAAATTCTTGACTTCGTCTTGCACTACACCAAAACAGTCTTTTAGCGGCATTTTTTGTGGCGTTTGATTAACAAACGCTGCTAAAAATCGATCATTAGCGGCGCTAAACCTAAAACGCCGCTAAAACCTGAAGAACTAGTGGCGTTTCTAAAAAAACGCCGTAAAAGAACATAATTAGTGGCGTTTATTGTAAGCGCCGCAAAATACCTTAACCAAAACGCAGCGTTGGTTCAATGTATATTAGAATTCATGGCGTTTTTTATAAAAAACGCCGCGAAAGAATAGTATTAGCGGCGTTTAACAAAAAGCGCCGCAAATATCTTAAGGAAAACGCACCGTTTTATCTTGAGGTAGATTAATATTAGTGGCGTTTTTAAAAAAACGCCGTAAAAGAACATAATTAGTGGCGTTTATTTGGATGCGCCGCAAAATACCTTAACCAAAACGCAGCGTTTGGTTCAATTGTATATTAGACATTGTGGCGTTTTCTATAAAACACCGCAAAAGAATAGTATTAGCGACGTTTTCGGTAAAGCGCCACAAATATCTTAATGAAAATGCACCGTTTCGTCTTGAGGTAGATTAGTATTAGTGGCATTTTTAGAAAAACGCCGTAAAAGAACATAATTAGTGGCGTTTATTTTTATGCGCCGCAAAATACCTTAACCAAAACGCAGCGTTTGGTTTTGAGGTATATTAGAATTAGTGGCGTTTACGATAAAACGCCACAAATATCTTAACGAAAACGCACCGTTTGGTCCTGAGGTAGATTAATATTAGTGGCGTTTTTAAAAAAACGCCGTAAAAGAACATAATTAGTGGCGTTTATTTGGAAGCGCCGCAAAATGCCTTAACCAAAACACAGTGTTTGGTTTTGATGTATATTAGAATTAGTGGCGTTTATGGTAAAACGCTGCTAAAGAATAGTATTAGCGGCGTTTTCGGTAAAGCACCGCAAAACTACTTCAGCCCAACGACGCCGTTTTTGGCTTTTGGGGATTTAGTGGCGTTTTTATGAAGCGCCACTAATACTCAGGGATTTAAAATAATTTAAAATATTTGTTAAAATTGGATAAATTAAAATACTATTGATTTTTAATTTATGTGGTAAATTATTTCAAATACAATTGTAAGAGATAAGATAGTATTGATTTTAAAATATTTAATTTAATTATCATTATAGTTTAGGGTTTAATAAATATGGTTAGGGTATATATATGGTTAATTAATTTAGGATTTAAGACCGGTTTAGGAGGTACAATTTTAAGTTTTATAGATTATGGATTAGGGATTCTGGTTTAAGGGTTAATGTGATTTAAGGTTTATGGATTATGGGTTAGGGGTTAGGGGTTAGGTTAGGGGTTAGATGTTAAGAGTTAGGGTTTAGGATTTATAAAATCGGTGTTAGGTTAGAGTTTCGGGTTTAGATTAATTAGTGTGTTTTAAGTATATATTAAATAAGTTTTAGGGGTTAGGGGTTAGAGGTCATGGGTTAAGGGTTTAGGGTTAAGGGTTAAGGGTTAGGGGTTAAGGGTTAGGGGTTATGGGTTAGGGATTGGGTTATGGTTTAAGGTTTAGATTAATTAGTGTTTTTTATTTTATATATTAAATAAAGTTTAGGGGTTAGGGGTTAAGGTTATGGGTTTGGAGTCAGGTTAGGGATTAAGAATTGATTAATTAGTACTTATTTAATTAACATATTAAATAAGTTCTTTATATAAATGTAAAGGAGATAACAATAAATTGTAAAGATTATTAATTTAAAATTGATATGCAATATATAATAATTTGAATATAATAATTTGGAATTCTAAAATTGTAAAAAATTGTCAAAATTACAAAAATAAAATGAAAATAAAAATAAAAGAAATAAAAAACTAAAATTTTTATTTTACCTAATTTTATAAATATTAATTAAAAAGCTGAGATTGATAATTTTATCTAATTTTTTAAATATTACGAAATTAACAAAACTATTCATTAAAATCTGGCAAAACGGCGCCGTTTCAATAGAAAATTTAATGTAGTAGTGGCGTAATAGACATTAGCGGCGTTTTATAACAAACGCCGCGAAATATTCTTAATATTGGAGATAAAACGGTGCAGTTTTTGGCTGAGATTCATACCATTTGATAAAAAATTGCGCGTTTTATTATTTGCTTTAGTGGCGCTTTAAAAAATGCGCAAATTAATTTAACTATGTTTTAAGATTTACGCAAACGCTGCCGTTTTATCTATATTATTAGTGGCGATTGGGCTAAAACGCCAGGAGTTCGAGTTAATGGACTGCATTTGGCCTAATATTTAGTGGCGTTTATGTATAAACACCGCAATTTTAAGAAATTGTTTACGAAAACGGCTCCGTTTTCTTATTTATCTTTAGTGGCGCTTTTAGTAGACGCCGCAAAATTATTTTAATTTTTATGGAGACGATGCTGTTTTGTCTAAAACGCCATGAGTTTTAGTTTACTAATCGGGGAACGACAGCGTTTGATCATATTACTAGTGGCGCTAGTATATAAACGCCGCAAAGTACAGAAATTGTTTAGGAAAACGGCTTCGTTTTCTTATTTACTTTTAGTGGCGCTTTTAGTAAACGCCGCAAAAATGTTTTAATTTTTATGGAGACGATGTCGTTTTCTCTAAAACGCAATGACTTAGAGTTAACGATCGGAAACGACAGCATTTGATCATATTACTAGTGGTATTTGGTATATAAACGCCGCAAATGGGTTAATTATTTTGATGAAAACGACGTCGTTTTTTTCCCATCGTTTTGACTGAAGCTAAAACTCGATTCTCCCCATCCCCAACCTCATTCTCCCAAACCCCTAAAATTTCCCTAATCTCTTACTGCATCACAACCTCTCATTCTCCCAACCCGTCTGCTTCACTGCATCAACGCCTCCGTCCGTGTCTGGTGCCGCAACCGTTCGGTAAGTTCAACTACTTCCTTCATCTTCTTCATGCGCGAATGTTTCTGGATAATCTTTGCTATTTGAACAAATATGGGTCTTTCGAATATTGACATGGAATTTGGGGCTTTCAACAAATATTTACTAGCTAATTGCGTACAGTAAAATGGGTCTTTCGAATATTACTGGAATTTGGGGCTTTTGAGCATTTCAATTTTCTCATTTCAAATTGAATCATTTATCTTCATTCATAGAAAATTAGTTTCCATTGCTACCATGTTGAATCATTTATCATCATTCGTTAAAATTGCAAAATTGTTCAAAATTGTTCAAAACCATGTCGAAAATTCCATTGCTACCATGTTGAATCATTTGCTATGGCAGGGCTACTATACTAATATTAGGAAAAATCCAATAGTGGCAAGGAACTGAACAATTTTTGACATTGTTCAAAACTTGTAAAAATTTCTAAAGAGCAAAGTAATATTTTATGTGTGAAATCTGAGATTCAATCTTATTTTTTATTTTTTTCTTTGATAATATATTTAAAATTTATATACATTTTTAATATATAATATATATAGTTTTAATTGCTACCATGTTGAATCATTTACTGCATGTTGTTCTGTCGAAAATTGCAAACTAGTGTTCAAAACCTATTGAATGATATCTATTAATATTTGCTATGGCAGGGCTACTATACTACTATTAGAAAAAATCATCAATTACAAGTGGCAAGGAACTGAACATCATACAGCACTGTTCAAAACTTGTAAGTTCAAACTTCTAAAGAGCAAAGTAATATTTTTGGTTATCGAAATGGGAGATTCAAATCTTATTTTTTTTTTATTTTTTTCTTTTATAATATACTAATATACATTTTTTAATTCATTCTCTTTATTATATATAGTTTTCTTTTTCTTTATTTAGGAACAGAAACTATAAACTAATGAGGGATTATAATTTAGACTTTGCTTAAATCATCAAATGTATTTATTTGTTTGGATTTCTTTCATGAAAATCAATTCTTTTACTTGGTAACAAATCTTGCAGCTTTGAAAGGAATATGGTCACAGAAATTTCTGTTTCTCTAGCATGTTATGTTTCTGTACCATTTTTATGTTTCTTTATTTTCTATTTTTTGTTTTCTGTTTTCTGTTTTCTGTTTTCTGCATTCTGTTTTCTGTTTTCTATTTTTTGTTTTCTGTTTTGCTATTTTCTGTTGAATGAAGTGTTTATCAAGTGGAAACAAAAACCGAGTGGTTCCCCCACTGCTCCATCTTGAGGAGGTTGTCCAGTTTAGATTAATTTGTATCAGCAGTTTGCTAAACATTGAGAAAAATATTATTTGTCAAAATCATCAATTACAAGTTTTTCTTTTGATGTGGTTATGAGTTTTGTGATGACAAAAGGATGTTAGAGAGGATTGGTTCAATTTGATGATTCTATCGATCAAGTAACAACATTATCCACTTCTCTACTTGTATAGTTACGTGTCAGAATGTGAAATAGCAAAGATAATACATAGGCAACAATGATTTTGACACATTTTAGTTTTTATTTAACTTATTAATACAACATTATCCACTTCTCTACTTGTATAGTTCTGTGTGCTGTAACGGAAATAGCAAAGATAATACATAGGCAACAATGATTTTGACACATTTTAGTTTTATTTAACTTATTAATATTAAAAAGTATATATTCATATATTTTATCATAACTTATTAATATTAAAATATATATATGTTAATATTTTTACAATTTAATTTAACTTATTACTAATACATATATTGTTCGAATATAATTTTAAAAATTTATATATTACATTATGGGAATATATATATGTTAATATTTTACAATTTAATTTAACTTATTACTAATACATATATTGTTCGAATATAATTTTTAAAATTTATATATTACATGACTTAAATATATATATGTTAATATTTTTACAATTTAATTTAACTTATTACTAATACATATATTGTTCGAATATAATTTTCAAATTTTATATGTTACATTACTTAAATATATATATGTTAATATTTTTACAATTTAATTTAACTTATTACTAATACATATATTGTTCGAATATAATTTTTAAAATTTATATATTACATGACTTAAATATATATATATGTTAATATTTTTACAATTTAATTTAACTTATTACTAATACATATATTGTTCAAGATAATTTTTAAAATTTATATATTACATGACTTAAATATATATATGTTAATATTTTTACAATTTAATTTAACTTATTACTAATACATATATTGTTCGAATATAATTTTTCAAAATTTATATATTACATTACTTAAATATATATTTTTAAGTATATTTTGATGTCTTACAATATTAATAAATAAAACATATTTTTACTAAATTTTACTCTTAATATATTACTTGAATATATTACTTAAATAAATTACTTAAATACATTACTTACTAAAATTTCGTTAAATTTTTACTTAAATATGTTACTCAGTTAAATTAATTACTAAAATTTGGTTAAATTTTTACTTAAATATGTTACTTGAATACATTACCGCTATAAATTTAAGTATATATTACATTACTTACGAACTTGTTAAAATATATTATAGTTTTAAATCGGTTATAAATCGAATCGTAATCTTGATATACTTACATCATACATATCTTACATAACCAAAATTTGTATGTACAAGAACTTACATAATTTACACAACTTACTTAACCTACATAACTTACATAATACAAAGCTTACATAACTAAAATAGCTTACACAACTTACATAACTTACATAACTTACAGAAGTTATATAATACATAATAACTTACAACTTACATAACATACATTACTTTGATAACTTACATAAGTTACATAATACACAACTTACATAGTTTACTTAATACAAAACTTACATAACTTATACACGTACATAACCTACATAATTTACTTAATACATAAATATATATTATATGATATACTTACATAACTCATTTATACTTACCACTGAACAACTTACCCTTGTAATTTCTGGTGACAATCAGACTTCAAGAAATAAGAAATGGACCGTTCTTGGATGAATTTGTCAAGGGTAAGCGACGGTTATCGAAATGGAGTACAGACTTTTCTAAATTTTGCATTTCAATATGCAAGCCAGGATAACATGATTCTTTGCCCGTGTAAGAAGTGTGTCAACATAAACTGGCATTATCGTGAAGTTGTATATGAGCATCTAATTGTTGATGGGTTTGTTCGGGGTTATAAACAATGGTTTTTTCATGGAGAATGCCCGCCTAGTACTTCCTCTTCAAGGATGGATGTGTCTTATGACAGTACTACTTACCACCAGTCTAATAGAGGGGATGACATGGAAGGTATGTTGCGGGATGCATTTAATATGCACAATCATGGTGTCCAGTCGTTCCCAACAGACTTTGTGGCTTCTGATGATTGTAATATTGGGAGAAATGCTTTTACCGAACCGGGAAGTAGTGTACGTCATGAAGAGCCGAACGAAGAAGCGGCGAAGTTTTATGCGCTATTTAATGACATGAACGACGACCTGTATGAGGGATCAAAATTTTCAAAAATGTCTTTCTGTGTTCGTCTTTTTCAATTAAAATGTTTGGGAGGGTGGACCTGAAACTCTTTGACAATGCTGTTAGAGTTCTTGAGAGAAATGTTTCCTTTTGCAAAAATCCCTCAGTCATGCAAAGATATGAAGAAATTGATAAAAGATTTAGGCCTTGGGTACAACAAAATCCATAGTTGCCCAAATGACTGCATGTTGTATTGGGGCGATCGAAGAAATCAACAGTGCTGTCATGTATGCGGCCACTCCCGTTGGATAAGTAAAAACTTAGAAGGTGGGAACGACGATGAAAATGATGCACAGTCAAGAAAGAAGCCAGTCAACGTTTTACGGTATTTTCCGCTGATACCGAGGCTTCAAAGGCTTTTCATGTCGTCGAAGACTGCGGAGTCTATGACGTGGCACCATGATGGACGAACCGATGATGGATTATTAAGGCATCCGGCAGATTCTTTAGCTTGGAAATCATTTGACAATAAATTTCCAGGCTTTGCAAGCGATCCTAGAAGTGTGAGGCTTGGGCTAGCATTTGACGGATTTAATCCTTTCTAGATCATGAGCACTGCGTCTGATGCTTGGCCGATGAGTGCTTGTTCCTTACAATCTGCCTCAGTGGATTTGCATGAAGCAATCTTCCTTATCTTATCTATGATTATCCCTATAGAGAAAGGGCCCGGGAATGATATCGACATTTATTTGCAGCCACTTATTGAAGAGTTAAAACAATTGTGGGCTGGTGTCGAGACATACGATGTGCTGAGAAAGGAGAACTTTAATTTACGTGCGACTTTGATGTGGACCGTTAATGACTTTCCGCTTATGCCAATTTATCCGGTTAGAGTACCAAGGGTCGTTATCGTGTCCTTGTTGTCTTTGAAACATGTTCGCGATGGTTGTACAATGGGAAGAAGTTCTCTTACGTGGGGCATCGTCGGTGGTTACCGGAAAATCATAGATTTAGATTTCAGAGTTCTGTATTTGATGGTACTAAAGAGTTTAGAGAAGCTCCTTCGCAGACCAGTGGCTCTGAAATCTTATTCATGTTGGAAGATATGAATTTCATTTATGGGAAGATGAACCAACCGCCAAACACGCAAAGAAATAGAATATCAAATGATGAAGCTGATGATGACTCTGATGTAGATGACGATCCTAACGAGGCGGACTTGTGGAAAAAAAGAAGTATTTTTTTTGAGTTGCCTTATTGGGAGCATCACCTGTTACGACACAATCTTGATGTTATGCACGTTGAGAAAAATGTCTACGAGAACATTGTGGGTACAATTTTGAATGTCGAGGGAAAATCAAAAGACAATCTTCAGAGTCGACTTGATTTACTCCAAATGGGAATCCGACCTGATCTTCATCCCAATCCACTTCCAAATGGGAAATATCGGTTGCCGCCTTCTATTTTTTCAATGTCGAAGACGGAAAAATAAGTGTTCTGCACGGTGTTGAAGGATATAAAGGTTCCAGATGCATATGCATCAAATATATCTCGATGTGTTAACGTTAAAGATCAAAGATTATATTCGCTAAAATCACATGACTATCACATCTTGATGCAAGATTTACTGCCAGTGGCTCTACGATGTTGTATGTCCAAGAAGGTGACGTCTTGTATAATTGAACTATCCAACATAATGAAAGCCATTTGTGGCAAAGTTTTGATGTTCAAGAACTTCAGAAGGTACAGGATCGAGCCGCTTTGACTTTATGCAACATGGAGAAAATCTTCCCACCTTCCTTCTACACCATTATGGTTCACTTGATAATCCATCTCCCGCGCGAAGCAATTCTTGGCGGACCCGTTTTCTATCGATGGATGTATCCCATAGAAAGGTGTTAATTAAAATTTTTAAATTTTTCCTTCATTCACATATATGCCTTTAGTTTCAATAATTAAGAAATGTTGTTATTGTGTTTAGGTTCCTATCCAAATTAAAGTCTTCTTCGCAACAAGCGATATCCGAAGGATCGATTCTTTGAAGGCTACTTAGCGAAGGAATGTATGACCTTCGCTCAAGATATTTGGAAGATGTTGAAACAAGGTTAAACAGACCAAATAGGAATGCTGGACTCACGGACCATAACTTAGCCGATACTTATTTGTTCCAAAGTTTTGGAGAACCAATCGGTAAAGTTGAAATTACAGAATTAGATCATTTATCGTGGGTACAAGCACATCGATATGTTCTGTTTCACCACGAATCATTGGAACCTTTACAGAAGTAAGTTCTACAAATTTGATAAATATTTATCAAACTAATAACTATTTATCTTCTAACAAGGTGAACATTTTTTTAACATAGTGAGTACAAACAAATATTGAGATCTCGTTCGCGCTCCCGAAGAACACAACATCGAGATATCAATAAGATGTTTACAGAATCTTTTTATGAATGGTTAAGCCAAACGGTATGTAGTTGGAGCTTCCGCTTACAAATAATAATGTTTTCTCATAACATTTTTAATTACTTAGTTTACTTTCCGTTCAATAGGTTTGGAGTGGGAAGAACGTAAACGACGAAGTTAAATGGCTCTCCCAAAGTCCAAATTGAGTGGTTAAAAGATATAGTGCGTTCCTCATCAACGGATTGATTTCATACAAAATATTGCGAGAGGTTGAGGAGAAGCATAAAATTGTGGAATAGTTGTCAATTACGCAATTACAAGTTATGCTAGTGCTAGGGACAATAATCTGTCGAGGGAAATGTGGAATATTTGGACATCTAAGCGACATAATTGAGTTGGATTACTACGGCAAATGGAAAGTTGTCTTATTTCGAGGTGATTGGGCGATGTTAATACATTTCGTGGAATTAAGCAAGATCAATTTGGTTTTACAATGGTGAATTTTGACCGATTGATTCACACAGGACAACAACTGATAGATGAGCCGTATGTATTCTCATCTCAAGTCAAACAAGTTTTTTACTCAAAAGATCCAACTAATGAGGGTTGGTACGTTGTACTCCGTAACATCCCTAGAGACTTGTTTGAAATGGGCAGTGGAAGTAGATATAACATCGACGACAGATCAGAAACTTTGCCCTTTCCAGAACAAAACTTAAACGACAATATACCTAGTACTAGTGCACAATTTCAATGGGTTCGTCAGGACACCGATGAAGATATTTACGAATAATGATGTAGTAAGATTTTACGATTCTTTATTTATATGTAATATATTATAATTTAAATATTGGTCTTATTATATATTTCAACTGTTTTATATGTGCTGATATTGTTGTAATTAGTTATTAAGTTGTCAACTATTTTATGTGTATTGCAGATAAAATGCCTAGAAGAAAAATTCTAAGGGGAAGCATTACGAGGAATGATCCTAACTCGACAGAGACAAATAATCTTGAGCAATGAGACAGACAATTGGATCTTGAATGTTCCGATTACGGTGAGGATCCTCTGAAGTTCAAAGTAATTTTACGTTTAATTTACATGCGTGTTTACATTATAGTTGATTTATTTTTCAAATTCTTATATTATAATATACCATTTGTAGCTGAAAATGGTGGGACCGCAGAGGTCGAGGACGACGCTACTTAGAGAGTTATCTGAGTTAGATCCGATCGGCGTGTCAAAGTTGGATGAAACAGTTTTGGTCACTGTTGGATCAGAAGCTCGACTTTTAGTAGGATACATGGGCATTTTAGCACGAAATGTGAATATGTTGCCTATCAACTACGAGTCATGGCATCAAATGCCCGAAAGCAACAAAAATCAAGCCCTCGATAATATTAAGGTAACAAAATGTTAATGCCATTTGTAATGCTTGGGAAATAGTTTCATTTATATTTACTTTATTAACTTGTGTTTTTTGTTTTTTGTAGGCGATGTTTGATTTAGAGGTCTCGGATGCTTACGTAAAGAAAGCATTGGGAAAAAGATGGAGAGACAATAAAAGTACTTTGAAGAAAAATTATTATAAAACAAAAACAACCCTAGATGAGAAATTGCAAAATGTCCCGCCGGGTATGTTAAGGTACCAATGGAAAGATGCGGTTAGATTTTGGCATTCGAAGAAAGGCGAGGTATGACGTACTTCCAAACTATTGTAATTATTTTGGTTTATAGTATTTTCTATTTACGTACTAAAATTTCATAACGTAGGATCGTGAACAAGTTGGAAAAAAAGTGTGAAACAAAAATTCACCCACAGTAAGGTCGAGAAGTTTTGCATGTGTAGTGAGGCGGAGGTATTTTAATTTTTTAATATTGTCGAATATGTATAACTTTCGTTAAATAATATTTATACTACCATATTGTAGGAAGCGTAAATGCGGTCAAAAGTTGGACGCCTTCAACTTTTGAAATTACATAGGAAGAAAGATGGATCTCCATGACTCTTGAAGTGGTGAAATAATGGTATGTTTACTTAATAAGATTTGACTTATTTTAGTTATTTTTAGTGTTTATTTTCTAATGGTATAATTCATTGCTTGTAATGCAACTATTGTTATGTTGCATATGTTTTTAATATATAATATTGCGTTCCTAACTATGTGATTTATTTATTAGGAAAACTAAAGGATAAAAAGGCGAATGAAGCGATTGCTTCTAGTGATAGTTCTGTTCATCTTGAAGACATTGATAACCGGATTATGACTGAAGTTTTGGGTCCTGAAAGGTATGGTCGGGTTCGATTTCAAGGATCTTTTGTTAGCCCAACCCAATATTTTGGATCCAGCTCCCACCAATACATGGCTTCGGGGAGTCAGGCTCAAGCTGAAGTTCAGAGGTTGAAAGACTAAATGGCTGAGATGCAAGCGACCACAGTTGAGGTTCAAAGGAAATATGAAGAACTTCAGCAACAACTTAAAGCAGAGGCGGCAGCGAGGGAAGCGGAAGCTGCAGTGAGAGAAGCAGAGCAGGCCAAAAAGTACGACGAACTCCAGCAGGCGTTTTTTCCTAAGCGCCGCTAAAGAACATGTTCTTTAGCGGCGTTTTTTTCAAAGCGCCGCTAAAGAACATGTTCTTTAGCGGCGTTTTTTCAAAGCGCCGCTAAAGAACATGTTCTTTAGCAACGTTTTTTTCAAAGCGCCGCTAAAGAACATGGTCTTTAGCGGCGTTTTTTTTGTAAACGCTGCAAACTTTTGCGACGTTTTCGTTAGCGGCCTTTTTTGCGGCGCTTCCCTTTAGTGGCGTTAAAAAGCTCCGCTAAAGGCCTAAAAAACGCCGCTAAAGACCTGTTTTGGTGTAGTGTTGTAATAATAATTATTATTTTACACAAGTTTTGCTAATTTAATATCAGAAAGGTCCATGAAAGTCCTGTCACGTGAAGTTTCTATATTTTGTTTAATCCTTTCAAAAATATGAAAATAATAAATTAATAGATTATAAAATTATGTTTGACCTCCCAAAATTTTATTATTTAATTTCGGTTCCTTAAAAAAAATTTCTAGATTCACCCTAGGAACAAATATAAATTGAGAAAATTAGGCATATATGCCGTATTGGAAAAAAAATTAAGGATTTAGACCGATTTTTTTAAAATGTAAGGACATGTGGCAAAAGTACGTTTTGCACAACATTTCTTTTCTTTTTAAAAAAAATAAAAAGTATATATATTAACACAGTTAGGAACTCAGGGACGTTGATTTTCTAACTATTGGACCAACGACTATAATCTATAATAAAAAATCCCCTAATGGCTTTAAAATGTTTCCTTAGATAAACCCCTCCAATTATCATTTTTTTTCATTCAATCTCATTTATCTATTCTCTCAACTCTTTTTTTTCTTAATTTTCTATCCTAATCCCTCAAATTTGTCCCGATTTTCTAGCCTAACTGTTATACCTTGCTTTATTTGATAATATGTTTTGATATGACAAATTAAAATGTAACAAAATTGACAAAATGATAAAATCAAGTTAAAAAACTTTCAATTGAGTTAAACATTTTTAATCAAGTTAAAACTGTTTTAAAACAAGTCAATATTGTTCCACACTTAAAAGTAGTATCGATACTTTTTTGCTAAGATCGATAGTTTTCAAAATATCGATATCCATTCTAAAATCGATACTAAATTGACATTTTGTTTTCAACCAATTCAGCTAAATGTTGATCCAGTATCGATACTTTTCATATGGTATTGATAAAAGTCTACTTGTATCGATATCTTTAGCTCCAACAATCACTGAACTTTGCATTAAATGCTAATAGTATCGATACTTATAGAAAAAGTATCGATACCTTTTGTTGTAAGTGAATGTAATGATATGGTATTTTCATCCGCAACAGCTCTATTCATATTTTCAACAACTACAACAATTGGAAATGAATTAGAGGGTATAAATATCATCTTCCAAAGGTCCTATAACAACTAGAGAGATCATCAAGCAAAAAGATCAATCAATACAACTTTAGTGCTTAATTCTTTCATACTTTTCTTGTATACACTTGTGAGCCTCTATTATTATTCTTTAGCTAAAGTGTATTCTTGTTTATTTGTGTTTAATTAGCAAACATTCTGATCTTATAAGGGTTACTTCTTAGTTTGTTATTTGTATTTACTCTTTGAGAGGGTTGAGTCTTAATGTTTGGGTAAAAACCTTAAGGGAGTTGCGATCTTAAGATTTTGGGTAGCAATCTTAAGGGAGATTGTAAGGTTAAACCTTGTCCTTAAAGGTTATCAAATTAATAAATGTCACATCTCGAAAACCGGGTTAGAAGAAATTGGGTTAGTGAAACCAAGAGTGGTCACGTCTAGATTCTTTAGTTTTAATTGTGATAATTATGAAAAATAATTGAATTTAGTTTAGTGGTTGAGGGTTGGGGTGGTGTGTGTGAGGTTGTGGGTTCAAATCCTTTCCCTTAAAATTTTGTTAATTTTTAGCTCAATCTGTATCCCTAATCTTTTAGCTTAAATCTTATTTCTTTGCAAGTTATGTTAGAATGAGCCTGTTGGTTCAATGGTAAGGTATCAGCTTACCATTTGGTCTTGTGTTCTAATCCCTGTGCATGCAAATAAGAATTTTCTTTTAACTCTTTTGGGTAAAAACCTGATAAGGTAACTAATCAGATTTAATGGGGGTAATTGGTAGTTTTTAATTAGTTAAAAACAAATCTATTTCCCCAAGTTTCTCCCCCACAACAACCGTCCATTACTCCTTCCTTTTGGTCACGTTCTATTTTCTTTTCATTTCCCTTTTGTTTTTTTCTTTTTTTTCTTGATTTCATTGGTTCTTGTTAGTCCAACTTGTTGCTGATTATGTGTCCTTCATCCATACGAGCAAGTTGTGGTTTTGTTAAGTACGTTCAGTGTAAGTGTTAACGTTTTCTGTTTCCCTCTCTCGGTGGTAAGGTTTTTAGTTGTGTTGGTGTTGAGTTTAAGTTCTAGCGCGTTAAGGACTAACTGTTTGACTAATTTTTGCATTCTGATAGGAGAGGAGATGGGACATTAGATGAACTTCCAACAAATTAAGCGCTTGGATCAACGACTTTTCGGGGTAAGTATACGAATATCAGTTTTGGGGGCTAATTTCTTGTAACAGAAAGTTATCAATTTAAGTGTCAGATTTTTATATGTGTTGTTAATTGGTACAATTTGATGTAAAATGTAGGATTTTGGGACTGTTCTATTGTGTGGTTGTTAAGAAATAGCATCAGGTGTGTGAAATCAACCCAAAAAAACTCAATTGAAACTCGATTAAATCAAGAAACTGGGTTGTTTTTCGAAATTGCCCAGTGCCACACGGTTGTGTGGACGACCATGTGGGGTACACAGCTGTATGAAATAATGCAGGCTATGTGGGGCACATGGCCATGTAAAATTATGCAGGCCGTGTGGACCACACATGTTAGGTTTTTGGGTCGTGTGGGCCTTTTGGGTCAATTTGGAGGCCCGATTAGGGGCTAATTAAGGTACTCGTAAATCGGGTCCATGGACATTATGTATGCCCAGAAAAAGCATAAGTTTCAGTAAAAAAACATGGGTAAGTGTAGGAGGTATTTTAAATAAGTTTCGATAAGCAGAATAATGTGTTATGATTTGCTTTAAGTAGGTATGTAAGTTAAGCATGACTATTTTGTAAATCATGTGTGTTATATATATTCAATTATTTGTTTCGATAAGTTATCCGATTTGACTATGTAATATGATTTGCTATGATCTATATAAGTTGTATGTAAGTTACGCTTCGTATAATATCTATTTGCGTGTGCATGTCATACAACTTATGTGATATATAAGTATGTTAATGTGACTTTGCATAAGCATTGGGGTGGATTATGATATGATGGAGGAAGTGTTGTATGGTAGTTGCTGCTGCAAATATATGGCGGCTAGACCGCAAATTTCTATATGGCAGTTCAGCTGCATATTTGTGAGTGGCATACCGCCACATATTGGTGTGATTGGAAAAATAGACTCTTGTAGTCCTATTTGGTGTGATTGACTGGTCAGAGTTGGTGTGTAGCGGATGGGGGCAGGATCTGTATCTGCATTTGATCTAGCATGATATATGTTTATGAAATTATGATATTCTGATCCGAAATGTGATCCGAAAATATGACAAATGATTTGATATATGTTTCTGGTAATACAATATTTTGATATGATATTTGTATATTATAAGTAAAAATTTTGTGGTGACATTTACTTATGTGCTTGTTAAATAAAATTCTGCTTGTGGGTCGGGTCACACAGTGGGCTTCTAGCTCACTCGTTTGTTTCATACGTTTTAGGTGAACTTTTGACTTAGGACCGGACAGTGTGCGGGAGCTTGGATTGGTCTTTCAAATAATATGGTTTGATTTATGTTAATTAAGAATTTTAGGCATTTGGTTTTGGACTATGTTTTTTAATTTGGTTTTGCTTTTGGCTTTGGATTTGTTCGTCGGTTTTTGAAAGTTTCAACGTAAAATTGAAAAAAGAACATACAAGCTAACAAATTAGAATTTGATTTTCAAACTAAAACAAGCTCAGGACTTTCCGCTGCAAATTTAACATGGGTTTTATGAAAATTTATAATGAATGTTTTAGAATATGCCTAATTGGTGAACTGTACATTTTTACTTATCAAAATCATGGTTTTCAAATTATCAACTCTAAAATTTTTGTTGCAATGTTTTATTCAAAATTACAGGTTTTATAAAGCAAGCGACATAAGCGCAATGATTTAGTAAAATTTAGACTTTAAGTTAGTAAGTGATAGATTCACATAAGCGATTTAAAAATGGCAAGTTTTTCTATCCAAGATTTGTGGCAAATTTTATAAAACTTCAATTTTTGGTTTTGCATCGAGCCACATTTTGGAAAGTAAGATTTCTACATATTATTGTAACTTTCTAGATTTGACTATAACGTCTAGGCCAAGTTTGGCGTGTTATAGTGAATTTGGGAAAATATTTAGTTGCGAAAAGTTAAGGTAGTGGAGTAGGCAATTGGGGCCGAACCACTATAAATCGTTGTGTTCTTTGTTACTCATTCATTCGTTGCTTCCATCATTTTCTTAAAGGTCATGCTTTGTTCATGCTTTGGACCAAATTTGGTATTTTGGTTTGTTGGTTTGATGTAAGTGTCGACAAAGAAACTGTTTGTGGATTGTTAAAAAAGTTTTTGCGTAAATTGGATTGACTCGTTAAATCAATTTAATTAAAAAAATTATTTCTTTAAATTTTTATTTTATTTTTCATTTTAGTTAATAAATATTTTTTAAAAAATCCTTAAATCATTAATGAAGCATGGAATTCATCAAGTAATTGAGGCAATTTAATATGATCCATTTGTCTTCACAACAAAAGCCCAATGTTTTACTTTTAGATTTTTCCCAATTTTTATGCTTCTAAGACGGATATTTGTCTTTTCACCTTCAGAACAATTAAAGCTCAAAATACTTGTCATCTCTTTATATTGGATACAATAAATTATTTAATAATTTCAACTAGTCTAACCTAATAAATTATTCAAAATTTGAATGCTATTCTAAAATAATATAATTTTAGTTCTTATTTAAATTTTATTAATTTCAACTACAGAAGTTAGGTAAGATGGTTAGTGTTTTTTCTACCTTAATTAATGATTTAGGATTTAATACTTGCTTTGGGTATGAAGCAACTTTAAAACTCGTGGTCAATATCTATCCCTTTAATGGGTCTATTGTTGCATATTCATACTTCCATTTTCCTTCCAATCATTTTTCCTTGTTTGCGGGTTATCCCATGATTTCTATTCTAATTTTCCACCCATGTTTACTGTCTCGATATACTCTCTCTCTAAGTTACTATAGCCCAGCTATGGGCTTGTACAATACACCTCATGTTTAATGTCCTGACGGACTCCATTAGTTGTCATAGTCTAGCTATGGTCCTTCACTTCAGTATCCTCATTTTTATCATCCTAACAAACTATCCATGATGTCATGGTGTCTTTCAAATATGGTCTTACACGATATACCTTGTGTTTATCGTCCTGGTGGATCATCCCATGTTTAGTGTCCTTGCAGACTATCTCGTATTTAATGTCCTGTCGAACTATCCTATCTTTAATGTCCCATTGGTCTCTCTCATTTTTGATGTCCTATCGAACTAACTATGATATCATAGCATCTTTCAGCTATATTCTTACACCATATAACTCCATGTTTACCATCCCGATAGACTATCAAAGGATGCCATAACGTCTTTCAACTATGGTCTTAGGCCTATTTATCATGATGCCATAGCGTCTTTCAACTATGATTTTAATCATTTATATCATGATGTCATAGTATCTTTCTATTATTGTCTTACTCATCCTTATCATGATGTCATAAAATCTTTTAGTTATGGTCTTACTCATTTTAGGCGTATAACATTTGATTGGTCTCATAGCCTAGCCATGATCTTTTACTTACTTTCCCCATTACATTCCATTCATTCTTCTATTTTTCATCCTATACATTGATGCTTGAACATTGCAATGTCCTCTCTGCAAGGCCTGGAGCTTTGCTCATCACGGGTGCATACAGCAACACCGTATGGCGGTATCTAACAGAATCAATACTTTCTGGTATTCCCTTTCCTAACTTCGCCTAAACCTAGCAATATTTCCCTTGCATGCATTTCATGGATGCAATATCATGGAATCATGGTTAATTTATACACACTAAACTAGAATGGTAAATACTCATAAACTCATGCAACCTTATAGCCTACTTAGCATTTTAGGGGTTGAGTGCCAAAACTCACCTGATCCTTCTTCGCCTTGTCCACTTAGCTTTTCAAGGCGCTAAAGCTTCCATTCTCCTGGCAACTAAGAAAGACAATCAATTCATGCGTTAAACTCAATAAATCCTAATTTAAACTCAGTTTTCCAAAAATATACAAAACCCTAAAATGGTTTTGGAATCTCTTAACATTAGTTTTCTAAATCTTACTTACACCGAAGGTTTTAGAACCTTTCCAACTTCTTAGATTTCTACTTTTCTGGATAATTCCTTACGATTATTACTCATATCATTCATAACCATTGCTTCCTCGGAGCAACCCAAGGAAGAAGATGAATAAAATGAAATAAAACAAAACAGATTGGAGACGAAGTCTCCCAGGAAGTCACTCTTCAGCTATTTATAGCCCTTCCCGCACAGTCTTCAATCGTGTAAAATCCACGTATTTTCAATCATTTTGTCCCCCGCTAAAGGACCAACTGGTTCTAATCTAACCGAATCAGATCTGGAATTTAACCATGTCTAAATCAACCCTTATATTTCTCTAACTCTTTAGCAGAGACCATTAGCTTACAATATCTTTCGATTTATCCCCTAATTTGTTCCAAATTTTCCAAATTTAAAGGGACCCTGGTGTGACAATAGCAATAAATGTTTTTAAATTGCATGAATATTATTTAATTTTTGTAACATCCCAAAAATTGGGTTAGAAAAAATTGAGGTTTGAAACCAAGAGTGGTTATCCTTTGATTTTGAGTTTTAATTTTGGAAATTTATGACAATTAAATTAATTTGGTTCAGTGGTTAAGTGTTCGGGGTATGTGTGTGAGGCTTTGGGTTCAAATCATGTTTCTGGAAATTTTGTTATTTTACTTAACCCTTACCTTTGAACTTTGGGTTTATAAATTAAAGTTTGTCAATTAATGTCAAGAATGAGCCAGTTGGTTCAATGGCTAAGCTTTTGTATACTCCTTGGTCCTGTGTTAGAATCTCGGTGAAAGTAATAGGAAATAATTTATTTTTAATTTCATTATATAGTAGTTAGTTTCGGTTGGTTACTTAAAACCTTCTAGAAACCTCCGAAAAGTTTTTCTTTTCATTTTTGTTCTTTCTTTTTCTGTTATGTTTCTTCTGTCAGTCGTTCTCGATACTTAGTTCTTTGTTTTGGTTTCTTCCTTTCAAACTGACCTTTTCTTTTCTTACGTTACATTGCACTGATTCTATACGGGATCTGACTTGTCTTTCTAGTTCAATTCGTTGACTGAAACTAGACCTTATCCTTGTTTTTGCTTCAAATTTGTATTAGGTGCATACCGAAAACCCCTATTTTTGCTAATTTCAGACGTCGAAAAACGTGGCTATCGAAGCCACACAGCAAGAGACATGGGCATGTGCCCAGGCCGTGTAAGTCACATGGTCGTGTGCTAGGCCACGTGGTTGGTCATTGTTCATCGAATTTGAGTCACACGGGCGTGTGTCCAAGCCGTGTGTGGCCATGTTAGTGTAGGGTTCACACGGGCAAGGACATAGGTGTGTGTCCAGGCCGTGTAACTCACTGTTTATGGTTTAGGACCACACGACCAGGGACATGGGCGTGTGCTCAGGCCGTGTGAGCCACACGGGCAAGGACATGGGCATGTGTCTAGGCCGTGTAACTCACTATTTATGATTTAGGACTACATGGCCAGGGACATGGGTGTATGTGCCTAGGCCGTGTAAGCCATACGGGTAAGGACATCGGTGTGTGTCTAGGTCTTGTGAGTCACTGTTAACAATTTAGAATCACACGGGTAGACGACACAGGCGTGTGATCTGCACGTATGCCTGTTATGTTTGAACCTAAGTGAATAGAATTTTTCAGAACGCAATGTGCTACTGTCTAATGTGTGTGAATTATCCAAGTACGATGTGTATTTGTTAAGTTTGCTGGTACGCCTCTACATTATTCTATTGATGGAGAATATGCGATATCTGAATATGTTAGATTGATTGTTATTGATTCTGTTTTATAACCGTGTACGTAACTTCATGACAAATTTGATATGACCTGTTATGGTTTGAAAAGTCTGTTTTACAAAACATGGATTCTCATGTTTACTAATTCTGTTATTGAAAGATAACATGTCTTACAAGCTCATTACTCTGATTCTGCATATGCATGTCATGACACAGTGCATGGGACTTAGGTTGATGTTAAAGGAGGAAGATTTTGTATTGGAAGTTAATGATTTGCTTAATTAGTGGCTTGACCACATATATTTGATTGGTAGTTTAACTGCATATTGATAAGCCATCGTTACTGGGCAACTTGAGGTGACGGGTCATCATTGTCGGGCAGCCTGGGATGACTTTGTTGGTGTGTTTGGATGGATGAGTTTGGGGCAGAACTCTATTTTGGTGTGTAACAGAGTTTGGGAATACTGTTTCTAATAGATCTGCATTAGATCTGCATTCTGATCTATTTGAAAAATACTGCATCTACATAAACATACATGCTCTGTTCTGTTCTGCTCAACTTTGTTCTGTTCTGTTCAGTTCTGCTCTGCTCTGCTCTATACCATTCGGTGTTGTTCTGCTCTATTCTGTTTTGCTTTGTTCTGTTGTACTACCTTTGATTAAATCTCTGTGATGCTCTAGAGCTGTCCGTACTGGTTATACAGCTGCTCTTAAGTTCTTTGTGTTACTACGAGTTATATAGTATGCTCTGCTTATTTGTATTTGAGTCTAGTTATACACGATGCGCTTATTTGTATTTGAGTCTAGTTATACACGATGCTTGGTAACTCACCCTTTGTCTTACCTTCATCTATTCAAGAAAACATTTGATTCTGTATCGGACAGTGTACGGGGAGCTTGGATTGTTTTACACTGAAATAACTGCAAATTGATCTTTTGGATTTGTAAATTGTCTTGGATTTGTCTTACTTTCCTTTTGATAATCTCGTCCATATCAGTCAATTTCTAACACGAAACTACAAAATCACCTAAATCAACAAAAACAAATTTCTTATTTTCAAAATTAAAATCCCGAAAAGAAATCAGTTTTCAATGCATTGGTGTAACTCGTCCAAGTATGGCTTAAACTTCTAGGCTGAAGTTGGGGTGTTATAATTTTAATAAAAATTATTCATCTAAAATTAATTCTTGTTTTTATTTATATGTTGGAAAGAAAAAAAAACGTTTAACCAAAAATTAAAATAAAACTTCAATCATTTGATTTAATAGTGTTATAACTTTATTCATTTATATAAATATTTTATATTTTTTTATAAATTATATATTATTTTATATATGATAATGTGGAATTATAAATTATCGGTTTGTGTTTATATTCTATTAGGAAATGAGAAAAATACAATTTTTTAAAATATAAAGTCTAAAAAATTAGTGGTGACTGGGAAAGAAAAGTCACACAAAGGTATACATTTAGCGACATTTATAATAAATATTTTAAAAAGTACACATTTAGCAGCATTTGTAATCTAAAACACCGCAATAGGCATTACATTTTGCAGAGCTTTGTGAATGAGAATGTCATTCAAGGTCTTACATGCACCACTATTTTTTAAGGACTGTCGTGGCATGTCATATACCAATAGTGACGGGTTTTTTCCAAAAATGTTGCTACTTTTTGCGACAATATCCACTGCAGCTTTTGTTGTGGCATTTTCCCTTTCCATCGTAATAGTTTTAGCAACGTTTATAAATAACGCAAAAAGCTTAAAATAACGTCATTGAATGCTTAATCTACTGTAGTGGAAACACTCTGTAATGGCACACAAACTTGATCAAACACACCATAGAATGTGAAAAGTCGAATAATGATATACAAAGCTGCATGATCTTTAGAAGAACAATAATATATTCAGCAAATCCGTTTAAGTAATAATTTGGTAGATTTGTTTATTAAAGCATTGGCTACTTCAATATTTGAAAAGCCAACATATAAGATAGAAACGAGTAGGCTATGATATTATCATGAGGGAAAGTAAATATCGTTATGCTTTTTTTCTTCTTTAATCAAGATTTTGTTTCATTGAATTTTCTTGATAAAATTTTAATGAGATAATATGTTATTCATATTAAAATAAAATTTCACATAAAAATTTTATATAAGAGAAGTGTTATAAATATTTTGTTTCGTGTGTAAAAATAAAATTTAGAGAAACATTATAAAACTAGAAATTGTATGACACCATATGCGTGTGGAAACTACATATATAATAAAGTTTGGTTGAGTGGTAAATTTAAAGTTTTACGCATTGGTGTAGGTTCAAATCCCATCATAAGTGTTTTTTTTAGATAAAAAACTAAAATACCATCGAATAATAAAACTTATTTTAAATAGGACAAGATATCTTTATAATTTCTCAAACAGAATTGTTGTTCGGTTGACTCATAACACCAATTTAATTAAAGATTTTATTAACTGTATAAATTATATATTTTTAATAAATAATACATACATCTCTTCTTATTTTATTAACTCGTGAAATTAATTTAATTAAAATTTTAATTTTTTAATGTTTTATTTTTGTTTTCATTTTAGTTAATATATTTTTTAAAAGAAATCCTTAAATTATTAATGAAGCATATAATATGCTCCATCTGTCTTCACAACAAAAGCCCAATGTTTTACTCTTAGAATTTTCCCAATTTTTATGCTATTAAGACAGATATTTGTCTTTTCACCTTCAGAACAATTAAAGAAGCTCAAAATACTTGTCATCTCTTTGTATTCGATACAATAAATTGTTTAATAATTTTAACTAGCCTAACCTAATAAATTATTCAAATTTGAAGGCTATTCTAAAATAATATAATTTTTTATTTAATTTTTTTTATTTTCAATCACTGGAGTTACGTGAGATGATAATTATTTTTTTATCTTAATTAGTGGTTGATAGTTCAATCCTTACTTTGGTATAAAACAGCTTTAAAACTCATGGTCGATATCTACGTCCTTAATGAACTTTCAGGATGCGAATGATTAGTTATCAAGCTCATTTCGATAAATGCATTAAAAATTAAATATTTTTTGAAAAATACTTGCTCTTTCTTTTTTTTTTTTAATGGTATATATCATGTTCATGCCATATGCTCCTTTAAATCATCTTTTAATCACCGGCATAAAAATGGAGGAAAATGCTTATGTTTTTTTCTTTTATAGCCGACAATAAATACAAGATTCAAATATTTTACATTAAGAAAATTATTTTGTTATAAATAACTGGTAGTGGCTTCACTTTCATAGCATTTTACATTAAAATAAAATATTAATTTCCTTTAATTTAATAAATTCAACTCTATTTTTAAGCCAAATACTTCATTGAAAACTCTTTTACACATAAATGAAGAAAATACCAGTCTTACAAACTTAGAACTGAAATGTTTTATTCTATAAGCAATGGTTAATTAGTTATATGTATATATAGACACGAAAAAGCCGACAGAGAAACGAACAGAAGACAGCTTTGAGTTGCTGTTCATCTGTAAGATTTAAGAATAGCTCCACAAAATGTGCATATTATAGCTTTCCATGATTTCCAATAGAACGGAACATAACAAAACCTGGTGATCGTTTTCATGTCTCCCACGCTTGCTCCTCCGCCGCACCGGGAGCACGTCCCGGCTACTGGCTTAGTACCCGTCAGCTTCCACCTTTGGTCCACCAAGAAACAGAAGCACACCATAACAAATTCAAAGTTTAACCAGAGAAGTTATTCTTTTTGTTCGAAACTTTTTGATGTAAAAATTTTGAGGGTTGCATGAGATATTTATAGACCAGAGATGATGTTAAAGATCGAGCAATTTGTAATTGAAACGACCGTCGGATTGTTGGAAAAGGGAAGTAGTTCGATGTTTTGTTGATGTTATTTCTTCCCACAAACCTGTCGAGCCCATCATGGCAATAATGTATGGATGGTTTACACTTGGACAAGGCAGTTGGGGTTTTTAATTAAACTACAGGAAGATTGCTGTACAACAGTAAAAACCTGAATTTTTTTTTTTTGGAATTTTTATCAAAATAATAAAAAATAAATTAATTTCAGAAACAGAAGGCATGGAAATTAAATACGAGAATGACACTATTATAGTAAAAGACGATGTCACATATCTATCAAACGATACCACTTAAAATTGCTCTATGATTATCAAATAATTAGACTAGAATCAAACTTATTCTTAATATTTTTGAGACCTTAGGCCAAACAATAAATCGAGCCTTTTAAAAAATTTTAAAATATAATACAATAAAATAAAAACACATAGTAACAATTTCATTAAAATAATACATTTTATGAAATTAAGCAATATTTTCTAACAAACTTTAAAAAAAATATTTTTCATTCAATCTACTCCTATGTCAAGGGATTTAAATTGCATTTGCGTTCGCATTACGTTTATCGCAATTGCGGACATAACAGATGCTATTGTGGTCACTGCAAGTATCGCGGTCGTGAATTTTTTTTTAAATTCGCACAACTTTTTGTAAAACATAATAATTATAATTATAATTATAAAAAGTCACTTTTAATAATTTTTAGAGTGTTTTCTAACACTTATGAACTTTTATTAATATGAGAACACAATTTTTACAATCATTAATTATTCTTATATTTATTTATGAATTTTCTAAGAATATTATATTAACTAGTAACAAAGTAAAAAAAATATGAAATATTAAATATTCATCATATTTAATAAGTTTGAAAGTTTTATATATAAAATTATTAAAATTCATACATGAGAGAGGCCTTCAATATCTCTTGTTGCTTTGAAGATGGTGAAAATATCAAAGCATTCTATCTTGCAAAAGAAAAAATGAATAAATGTATAGATTCTCATTAATTATTCCTATTTCCTACTACTTATTATCACTCTCATTCTACTTTCATATATAGTTTAACATGCTTCAGTTCTTAATTATATTTTCATAAAATATACTCCATTCATTTATCTATAGATGTATTTTAAATGTTTTAATATGATTAAAATTAAAAACATTAACAAAAGTTTTCTTTAAAAAAAATACCTTACAAATAGTGGTAGTGGTACAATTTAGTTTTCACCAATTACTGGAATGACGAGGAGGATCAGATCCTTCACCTTCACTTTGAGAGCGTTCTTGACTTGATTCTCGTGACTTTGTCCAAAAATATATCCAAAAAAACTAACATTTTCACCTTGGTTTTCATATAATTAATATGGATGATATATTTGAGGAGGAGGATACATGAAAGGTGGAGGTGGGTGATACATTGGTGGTGGAGGATGCATTTGAGGCTAATATGGCACAACATAATTAGGAAATGGTGGTTAATAACCATATGGCTTTGGAAAACCATGTGAAGGTTGAAAATATGAAGGTTGTTCCGGTGGATAAAAACCTTGAATGCTAGTAGATAATCACTATACCCAAGGTTACTAGAACTCGATCTCCTACTAGATAAAGAGCTTACAGAAGTATGCTTCTTACCTTTTCCTTTTGATGAAGCTCTAGATTCACTTTTATCTTTCATAGGTTCAGCAAACATATTTCCATCAAATTTCGATCTATCACGAAAATGTCCACTAGTGGTACCAACCCCAAATTCTCTTTCATATCGACTAAAAGACTTAATTTTACCTCTATCACCACTATGTGTCCATTATCGTCATCAATTGGACTTAAACCACCACTATCGGGTCCACCGCCACTCTGACTTGGCGTTGCACTGGAACTTGAATGAGACAATTTTTTTTTTGTTGAGATTGATTAACATTCATTTCATCATCAGAGGTATCCACAGGCAACACACCGACATTTTCACCATCTAACAGTAGATTCTCTTTCTCTTGAAGCCATTCTGATAGTGGATCAACATCTTCAAAGATATGATCAAGGCTGATAGGATTAAAACTAGCGTTTATATCATCAATGCTCATTCTTTTTTGATGCATTATTTGAAGCCTCAATCCGAATGTATCATCCACATTCAAAAACTCTAAAAAGTGCTCCTCAATTTTTATTTTATCAGTTGACATATCACACATCGTACTATTAGAGTCATTTGGTCTTGATGACCAATATAAAGGGTACAATCAAGAATTATAGAAAAAATATTTCGTCTCTTTGATGGTCTTAATTATAGAACTTCTAACACTATTAGTCAGAAGGGAAATCAATTCATTTTGAATTTTATGCCCAAAAGAATGATAATGAATTTCACGATTTTGAATGCGTCTATAACATGATCTTGCACTATCACATCGAATTTCACAATCATTTCAATCACTCCCAGGAAATTACCATTGCTATCTTGATAGAGTTTTTCATTGGATCCTTGAAAAGCCAAATTATGAGTAGCAATACATTTCACAGCTGAAAATATTCTAAGTAAAACTTGCCTCCATCGCTCTTTCTCTTTCTCTTTCATAATTTGTTCTTGCAAGGTTTTATCAATTGTTTCATTTTTATCCAACCTTACTCTCATTTCATTCCATGTATTCATATTAGTCATATGCTTAACATTGTTTTCATGTTGTTTGAGCCCCTCATTTGCTAACAAACTTTTGATACTAATAGATTTGAACAACTTACAACAAAAACAAAACACTTTGTCAACATGTTTGGAATAAACCAACCATTTTCTATCACTAATCTCACCATTGCTCAACTTTCTAGAAAAATAAGCATATGAAAAATGTCTATTATTATCAAGAGGAAAATCAAGATTCATTTCTCTTATAGCCCTTTTTCAACTAAAATGTCCCTTGTTTTGTTATTAAGATTAACCTAATTTCTAGGATTATAAATATCCAAAGAATGAATTATTTGTTCTTCATCAATGTCAATATTAGGAGGAATTGTTTGTTCTTCATTAAAACCAAGATTTTCAATATTCGATACATTTGGCACATCGTTAGGCTCATTTAGATCATTAATTTCATCATTCTCATGGACATCATTATGCGACCTTTCATTTGATTGATCCAAATTTTCATTAAAAACTACTATTTTAAAAATAAATTTATCAATAGCGACACATTCATTTGTGATTTTTTAACTCTTGAGACGTTTTCTCTTTTTTCTTTTTCATTTCTAGATAAATGTTTTTAGGCACATTATACATAGAATATAAATCGATACTCAAGTGACACAATAAAATAAAATAATAGCTTTTGAAGGAAGAATCCCAAATTGAATATTTACTTTCACATTTGCTAATTCCAAAAGTCAAATTGAGTTATTGGAATTATGTAAATATAATTATAATAATCAATTACAAATAGACCTTGTAATTAACTAAAAATTTAAATGAAATGCAAGTAAAAAATTAAATGAGTAACAAAACATAGCATCAAGTAAAAATTAAATTAAATGAAACATAGCATCAAGGAGACTTTTTAATAGGACAGTGGCGTAATACTTCATAGTTAAAATAGTGCAATTGAAGAAGAGGTGAGTAACTATTGCTTTATAGCTGACTAGCTATGCATCATTTTCATGAAATATGGCATACTAATGTAGCATGTCTCCAATTTCATATATCAAGGAAATAGCCTATTAATGTAGATAATGCCAAACAAGAACTTTCGTAATGCCTTGAGAATTGGATGAGATATCAAAATCCAAATCTATTCAACATTGATTATCTAATGTTGGAATTTAAACACTGCAATTTGAAGAGAAGGAAATATAACTTGTAGATGCTTTATCATATAAATTTCACCTACAAAAAAAAGTGGAATATAATGAATAGGAATTTAGAACATGAATACATGATCTCAACTTCCATCTAGGTTGCAGTATTAACAGAACATACCAAAACAAATATAAGAATTGATTCATCAACAAATTGGAACAAAAAGATTTAAGTATATGATTCCACATCATAGAAAGGGTCAAACACAGGCACTCACCAGAGACAAAAGATGATAACTCCAATCGACTCCATTCAACAGGACATGTTTGGTGTGATGGAGAGTGTTAGTTATTTGCTTCACTTTTTAGGATATGTTTGACTCTATAAGACATTTGGTTTGTTGGAGATCCGTGTATCGGATGTGCGGTGATAGAGCCCACTTTACGTTTCATAACTCAAGTGCCAAATTATCTTAAAATGTAATTATGTATAATGTGATGTGTGCCTAAATGAGTATGTGATTGCTATGTAAATGAATTAATGAATAATGCATGATTAAGTATAATAAGATAATAAAGTTGAGATGTTGTAATTATGCTAAATGGATGTTTCGTTTATACTTGATGAACTGTTTGCATAGTAGTTGTTCTAGGCATTCACTGAGTTTATTAAACCCAACCACTCCTTTTAAACCATTACAAATTAGTAGCGTCTCGGTGTGAGCAGTGTGGTTCCATGAGATTGATCTAAATGAGACTCTAGTAATTCTTCATCGGTGATTTATTATTTGTTTATGATTTGGGAAATAAGGGCAATGTGGTAGGCTTTTTGCTGATATTTGCTATGATATTTTGGATGTTTTTATAGCTTATTTGTTCTTAGGATTTAAAAATTTGAATCGTGATATGTTGATTATTGCTCAAACTTATTCTTGATGTTTGAAACTGTTATTATAGTCGTTTTGACGTTTATTTGATATGGTAAAAGATGCGTGTTGAATAGACTTGTCTTGGAATGGTTTATATGCTTAAATATGCTAAATTTTTACTGTCTAAAGTAGAGGTATCGATATTCGAGTTTTAAAAATGATACCTCTATGCTTTTTAAATGTGTAGGAAGTCAGAATCGTAATTTGGTATCGATGCCATATCACAAGTATCGATACTCAGGGTAAAATTACTAATACTTATTGAAATGTATCGATAATTTCTAATGTTTTATTTTTAGGCGAGAAACAAAATGTTGTTTTGGTATCGATTTTTTTCAATCGGTATCGATATTGTGTAAGGAAAATATTGATACCCATGTTCCAATATCGATACCTACGTAGTCAGCTTTGATTTTTTTCTAAGTGGCCCTCATGCATGTACAATTGTTATTATATTTTCAATTAAAGTGTGTGTAGCAAGTTTTAACAATAATTAGGAGTATATTTGACTTAAAACTTGTGTAAATGCTAAAATGGAATACGTTTCTTTAAGAATGAGCTCATTTGTACTGTGTGTAATGTGAGACAGTGGTATGACATCTTGATATTCGGGCTCGGCGACCAGGCCGGGTATAGGGTGTTACATTTGGTGGTGTCAGAGCCTAAGTTCACTAACACTCAGACCTAGGTGATTGTTACGCGAATTAGGGTTTCATAACCCATGGAACCAGAAACCCAAGTGTTTAAGTTACTTTGATTGCCTAAATTGTTTGAAATATTTCTGATTTGATTGTATGTAGGGTAGGAACAGAAACATATTGCCTTTAATTCCAAAGTTTGTTTGCATGAATGTAGCTTGGATCATTTCCCCGCCACTCACACATTTGTTTATGCCTCCTAGACATGTTAATGCGAGAGCTAACGCTCAAGAGGATGGTACATCCTCTGCACCTCCTGTGTTGCGCGTAGAGTGACCATACCTAATAAGGGTGTAAGCCCTCTTATGGAAGCTATGATTGGAGCGTTTCAGTGGATTGCTAGTGCTAACCCTGCTCTTGTACCTGCCAATCATGCGCATGTTAATTGGGGGTTGCCGCTTGAACGTCTTCGGGCTTTGGGTGGTAAAAAATCTTCTGGCGTAAAAGGGATCGATCTGACCATGGTTGAGTAATGGTTGGAAGGAGTTGAAAGGATCCTCGAATAGATGTCCTGTTCTGACGATGAGAAGTAACTATTTAGAAGTTAAAAGTAAATTTTTCATGGTTATCACTAAGAATTAATTAAAAGACATTAAAACAGATGTCCTGTTCAGATGTACTATTTATGGTTATCACTCGAAAGACATTTTGCATATTCTAAGAGATTGTACAACTATTAAGGGAGTATGGATTAGTTAATGTCTTTTAATGTTTGAAGTAACTATTTAGAAGTTAAAGTAAATTTTCCATGGTTTATTTATTTCTTAATTTATAAATGAAGAAATTAATTACTTCATAGATTATGGCAAAATTACTTAATTTTTAAATTGGGTTTACTTTGTTGTTTCAGTTGTGCCTGAGTTATTAGTTGAGGTTTTAAATTTAAAAATATTTTGTATTTTTAATTAATAATTTATAAATTTAATCTAATTATTTTGATGTTTGTATTATAGATTTATAATAATAAAAGATTGTGCTCAACATCATCTATACAAAAATTTTACTATAATGACAAAATTATGTTCTCATGTAAATAAATATGACATTATAAATAATAATATTTTAGTATAATAAGAAAAAATTGAATTAAAATCATTAGAAATTCATTGATTAATATGAGCTTTACGTAAAATCTAAAAGACTAAAATATTTACTTAAGACCTACCACGGGTACAACTGACAAATGGGCAATAATGCTCTAATGCGTGTAAAACACGAATACCTGTAATAAGTACAAGTGTCAAATATGAATGTGTACAAACATCGTCACAATGCACACAAGTGTCATAATCTTTCTATGTCTGACACAAGGATCAGTCTGACTTTTTTTTGTAACAATTCACGTAAATTCATTACAATTCATATATCAATTCACTAGCATATCATCAACAATATAGCATGGGAAATCATTCTTAACCTAGATTACTTAATCAAGTTTATATTAAAATTTTAAATTAAGCTAGCACAAATTGCAAATCACTATGTTATTACGTTTTTCTGTTTCCCTTTGCCTTAGATGATTCTATCAGTCTTGTTGCTGCAATTATCAACTGAACAAAAAAAATATTAGAAAACCATGATAAAATAGAAAAATGACCTAAAGCTAAAGATAAAGCGAGGATTTTATTGCTTCTATCTAACAACTTAAAGAGAACTCTATTCTAACCCACTTGAACTTAAAATTTTAGGACTAAGTTTAGGGACCTCTAAACTCTCAAAACCCAATAGCAACTTAAGCTCTTATACACACTCTCATTAAGGGTGGGTTTAGATGGGCAGTGGAGTATGGTGTGGTGCGTTTAACTTAATTTTTATCTAATTTCTTTATCACTACAATTTTTGCATTAACCACAGATAAACTTACTGCTCATCCAAACCCACCCTAAAACTCTCCAAGCACTCAACAATAGTAACTTCCAAGAACTCATCCAAAACCAAAATCAAACTTGAAATTCGATTATCCTACTTGATTTTAAATTCAAATCTAACAAGAATTTAGCTTAAAAACAGCAAGAAACATCAAATCAAAACTTTCTCTCTCTACTTTTGAAAATCTCAAAAATGGAAAAAAATGGAGGGAAGATCTAAAAATAAGCTTTTATTGTTTAAAACCATAGATTAATGTTAGAGAAATCGTTTTACCTTTATGTAGAAACAAAGATTTGATCAAGAAATCAAAATTTCACTCTTTCTTCTATTCTCCTCCAACTAACGTCGTACACAAAGAATGAAAAAGATAATTTTCAAAATCTTAGGGCTTAAATGAGAAATTGGCCCCTAAACTATATCATTCTTACCACTTAGGTACTTTTTTTTTCTGTCAACAATGGTACCAAAACTTTGATTCGGCACTTGTTCTATTAAAAAAGATTCTCAAAGCTAATAATACTAAGACATGTGCCACCCAAGAAGAAGAAAAAACCGAAAGCCTTCATGTCCCCCCTGCTTTTTGCATGGTTTCCTTTGATTTTCAGGAGACACACAACTCTCTCTAGTGCGAGAGTCTTGAAACCCGATGAGGCACCATTTTCTCCTTTCATTTTTGTCTATTTCTCTCTTTTTCATTCTCCAAACAGAAGGTATGATAAAAAAAAAAGGCTTAATAACTTTAATTGCCCTTATACTATAGCTAAATTATTATTTTGGTATCTATACTATATTTTCCTGTCAGTTTAGCCTTTGTACTCTATTTTGGTTATCAGTTTGACCCTTTTACTTTCATTCTGTATACCCCGTTACCCATCTATTATAATTTCCGTTAAAAAAGTTAAATCATCCAATGACACTTTGCCACGTGTCAATGAAAGTAAAAAATCTTAAATATTAAAATATATCAAAACTTTCTTAAAAATAAAAATAACATTAAAATGGAAAAATAACCCCAAAAACATCTTTAAAACTTAGAAAATTATTTAAAAAATTCATAATCTATTTTTGAAAATTATAAAAAATATTTTAAAATTATAAGTATGTGGAACTTTTAAAAAAATCGTAAACTTTTAAAAATAAATTTTTGTTTGGAATTCTAGTTTTTTTTTTTTGAAAATCTTTAAAATTTTATGAAAATTTTAAATAATTTTATCATATTTTTTAAAAAAATTTACAGATTTTTAATTTTTGCATTTTAATAATTTTTTATATTTTAAAGGAATTATGAGTTTTTAGTAAAAAATTATTAAATTCTTTAAAAGAGGTTAGAGACCACTCAATTCAAAAAAGGGCGAAGAGCATTTTTGAGTTATGAGAGTATGAACCTTTTTTATTCTTTTGACATTCTAATTCCACACATTTTAATTTTATTCATAGACATAACTTTTAATTAATTATTGTTTTCTCTTGTCGTATATTAAGAAAATTTCTTATGCATTTATAAGGGCTCTTATTTAACTACATTTTTCCTATTGAGCCAATTTTAAAGAATTTTATGGTATTTAAAAAACTCAAAATTCCTTTAAAATATAAAAATTTCATTAAACGTGCAAAAAATAAAATCTATTGGAAATCATCCTGCATATTTATGGAAAGTCAAATATATGGGTATCAAATATTGGAAAGTCAAAGATATGGGTATCGAGATATTGGCATAAGAAATCTGAGATATTTGCAATATTTGGTCCCTAATTGTAAAGTGACTTTGCAAGTTGATCCCTGAACCTCAACTATAAATAGGCATAACCATCTCTCATTCTGTATCTCATATTTGACATTCTCTACTTAAGGCATTGTTCTCTCTCTCTCTCTCTGTAAATTCTCACTTGTATTTTGGAGTGAAATATATTTGGTAGTGCCCGAGGACGTAGGTAAAATTTACTGAACCTCGTTAAATTCTTGTATTCTTTATTGTATTATTCTGCATGAATTGTGAGTGTGATTGTAGTGATTTATTGTGCTATTAAATTACGATTGAGGAATATTCTGGCTAGGAAAGACTTGGTACTTATGCGATCTTTGTGATCCACCTCTCTTTCCTGGGAATTGAACTTAGTGTGATTTTTTAGTATAATAATTTTACTCTTTTACATGCTTCCGCACAACAAAATCCCTAAAATTTTCAAAAAAAATCTCAAACTTTTAAGATTTTCTAAAAAAAACCCTAGAATCCCAAAAAAAATGGTTTTTCTTTTAATTTATGAAAATTTTAAAAATAATTTTAAGTTTCACATACGTATAATTTTAAAAAATATTTTTATAATTTCAAAACTAAATTATTATTATTAACAATTTTCTAAGTTTTAAGAGTTGTGGGGGTTTTCTCATTATTTTTTTAATTTTAATTGACGCATGGCAGCATGCCATTAGCTAATTTAACTTTTAAAGGAAAATATATAGGTGGCAACGGGTATACAAATTAAAAGTACATAGATTAAACTGATAAAAAATAGTAAAAATATCAAAGTGGTAATTTAACTACAGTATAAGGGCCAAAAGAAGTATTAAGCCTTAAAAAATGCTATTATTTTTGTTTATCAAATACCCATTCCCTTAAATCCATAAAAAAAAAAACATGGTTTCCATTGCCAATTTCCTCATCAAACAATCAAAAACTCTAATTTTTGAAGTTATTCTGCAACTTCAACAAAGTTGCAAATTTACAGCAAGTTTGAAGTTTGAAATGTGGAATTTTAATAAAAAGCCAATGCTTCAAATGGAGATAATACATAAATATATTTTGTTCATGGAGATAATATTGTTTAATATTGAATTTAAAATTTTTATGTAAATAAAAATGTCACGTTTTGCAATATTATTGGTTAAGAGATTTTTTAATACAGAAGATAACGGTTGGATCAAAAGTGATAACAGAGTATCACTTTTGATAAAAAAAAATTAGGTACCTAAATGTAAAAAGTGCTATAGTTGGGCCAATTTTTTAATTAAGCCAAATCTTGTTAGAATGAAAGATTTTAAAGAAACATACACTTTGATTTGAACTAAAGAAAAGTCAAAAGAGAAAACCGAGAGAAATTTGATGATTTTTAGAAAACCAACCATGCAAAATGAATAGGAAATAATCGTTAAGGAATTTAGAAAGCCATGGATAGAAAACACACTGATATTTTATTGGTTTTCCTCGATCTGCCTTTACAAGAGGATATAACTTTCCTTATATATATGGAGAGGCTCACAAACAGACAAACTTATTGTACAGATATTTTTCATAAAGAAAATAGTACAAGATATCTTTGTAGTACAGATATTGTACATAAAGAAAACAGTACAAGATATCTTTATTGAAAGCAAACAGTAAAAGTAGGATTCCTTCTTTAATCACAGTCGGTGGACTCATCTGATGTGAGATTAAGATTAATGATACGGTCTTGCTTTTCTTGCTTTTTTTGATAGATTTCCAGCTGGAGAGCATCATGGCGTACATTTGGATCAAAATATTCATCCTTATCTTCATGTTGTGACTGAGAATCTTGAATCCTTATCTTGTCAAGATTGATTTAGCTGCAGTACCAAGGATAATCTTGAGACCATTCTATTGGATGTGGAATACTTTTGTAATATTCTTGAATAGCCTTTACAATTTCTTCATGATAGGCTTTATGCTGAATTGGCCAAGTATCCCATAAAGTAGTGACATCTAGAGGAGGCCATATTTCAAATGGAATGGCCTTATTAAGCTGAGGGATTTTTGAATATTTTTATAATGGTTATCAGAATTTTAGATATCATCAGGGAATACTCTGTGGATCCAAGCAGTAGGAAAAGATGCTAGTTGAGTTGGTATTCCATATTGCATGAAATATTGAAAGATAATTATCATGTAAAGTCCCAATTTTTCATGGTAAGATTGATTTATCATGTTCAACCATTGTGGTAAAGGATGAAGCTAGCTTAGAAAAGTAAAGAAATTATGATGTTCATGTTCAATGTTTCCTCGAACCTCTTTTGTCAAATAGTAAAGACCAGGAACAAAAAACTGGATGGCAATATGTTAAAGATGAGTGAATTACCATAAAAACCATTTCAGTTCTTCTGGTTGTTCAAAAACTTCAAACCTTATTGGGTGTATGAATGGATATTCTGGATGTACACCCCAAGGTTTAAGAATAAGGACCCAAAAATTTTTAAAGACCTGAAATTGATATTCAAACATCATCTCTTTGGTCTTTTTATGAAAGGTTTTTTGATGAACAAGATTCATGACTTCTAATGGAAATTCTGAGTTAAGGTTAGGGGTGATTGGGTAAGAGATAGGTAAAGTTGAAGATGATGAGGATGGCCTATACATCATTATAGGCTTAGGCCAACTAGATAAGGTTCTTTTGAAAGCAAAGATTTCAGTTTTAGGCTTAAAAAGGAAATCAACAAGAATATTGTCCTTTCTTTTGATGTGTTTAGTGTCAAAAGAAAATTTGGAAAACCATTCAGCCTACCTAAGGAGTTGAGGGTGTAAGACTGTCTTTTGTTTAAACTTGAGCGTTTGAGGGAAAGAAGACATGTCCATTTCACCAAGGAAATGATATCCTGCAAGATGAAATTCAAACTTTGAGATACCTTTTTTAACTGCCAAGATTTCCTTAAAGGTAGAATGGTAATGAATTTCGGCTTCAAAAAATCTTCCACTTTTGAATCCGCAAAGGTGTCTTTTTCCTTGTTTTTCCTCAAATAATATTGCACTCCAATATTTGTCACTGGTATCTGTCTGTAGAATTCGTTTTCCATCAAAAGGAATTTAGAGTGGAGGTAAATTTTGTAACATTTCTTTCAGACGTTGTACAACTTTTGTTTGAGGAGATGACCATGTTGGAGGTTCCTTCTTAAGCATCTTTCTTAAAGGGTTAATATACTTAGAAACCTTAGGAATAAAGTCTCTAAGATAATTAACAATCCCTAAGAATTGTTGAACTTGTTTTTTAGACAGGTTTTCATCTGGAAACTTAAGAAGTTCTTGTGCAATATGTGGTCTTGGAGAGTACTGTCCATCTTTTAGTGTCATTCCCAGGAATTCAATTTCTAGTTTATTAATTTGCATCTTCTTTTCTGAGAGCATTATCCCATGTTTGAGAATGAGGAATTTGAATTCTTCCAGAAGTTGAACATGAAATTCTTCATTTGGACTATAAAGAAGGATGCCATCAATATAGATCATCGCATTTTCCATCAGAGGTTGGAAATTTTTTATCATTGCCTTTTGGAATAATGAAGGAGTAGTTTTTAATCCAAATGGCATGACTTTCCACTGGAAATGCTTGTTAGGAATACAGACCCTGTTTTAAATTTGTCATCTGGGTGGATTCCTAGCTGCCAAAATCCTGCCTTGAGGTTGAATTTTGAAAATATCATTGCTTTAGCCAGACTGGAGAAAAGAGAATTTCTGTTTGGTAATGGAAATTTGTCATCTTAAAGGAAATGGTTAAGAGGTTGGTAATTAATAACCAATCTTAACTTTCATCTGGCTTGTTCAGATATTTTATTTACATAGAAAGCCTCACATGCCCATTGAGAATTTGATGGCTCAATCAAATCTTGTTGTTGAAGCTCTTTGCATTCTTATTCTGTTAGCAACAAATGATCTAGATTCATACCCATATGACTGGCTTTTGTTGAGTTTATGTCTTCACTTTTCTTAAATTGAAGGGTAATAAAGAATTCAGAATTTTTCCATAAAGGATTTGAACATTTAAGTAGGAATTCTGAATGAGAGTCTGCATAAGATTTTTCTTTAAGCTATTGGACAATTTGGAGAATTTTTTCTGACTGGATAGAGAAAAGTTTAGGTATGGAGACAAAAGGTTGAAACAGATTTTTGAAACATACTCCATCAAGAAGGACCGTTAAGTGTTAAGCTTTTGTGTAAAGGTCAAAACCCACTATAATATCTTTTCCTGGGAGTTTTGAACCCAATACTGTAATTTTAACACAACCTGGAAAGAACTGAATAGTAATAGGCTTACTAATCAAGTGGGTAGCAAAAGGATGGTCTACAGTAGAATTAAAATACCTGACATGTGGCTTCCACCAATTTGTGGGTAAAACATTTGGGTTCATAATGGTTTCAGCTGCTCTAGTATCTATAAAGGCAATTACAGTAATGGGCTTACTATATTTGTCTAAATAGATTTTAACAGGAATATAGGGAACTAGTATCATGTTGCCATTGTCCTTTTGGGTTTGGGCTTGTAGCATATGAACATCTGAATATTTTGATTCTGAATCTGGGATTTCATCAGGATATGCAGGAATAGCACAAATAGCCCTTTCTGAGGGTTCATCTTCAATGGAACAAACGGACTATATATCATCTTCTTTTTTATCTTTATTCCTGATTGTTCAATCAATTGTACAATCTTTTTTGCCCTCTTCTTATTTCTTGGAAAATCTCTTGAATAATGCCCCTTTTGCTTGCAGATGTAACAGCGATCAGACTTTGTTGATTCTCGCTTCTTCTTGAGATACTTCTATTGTGGCCTTTTTCTCTTCCATTTTGAAGAAGTTGTGTTCTTTGAAAAAGAATATTTTCTGAAATGTTTATTTTTCTTAGAACGGTAGACACAAGACTTGTCTTTAGGGCATTTATATTTTAAATGGGATTCATCACATGCACGATCAATCCTCTTGTCACCATGGAGATAGTCTTTGAATATTTTTCTCTTGTTGCAAATGTCTTCTAAGGCAATAAAAACTTATTGTTGGATTTCTCCAACTGTTAAATGAAGAATGTATTTATTTTGCCTTTGGAGAGCTTGATTGACTGCAACCTGGAGAGGATCCGGAAGAGATGAAAGAATTACGAGCTTTAGATTTGAATTGAGACCTAAAGCACAAAATAATCTAGTCATTATTTTAAAATGCTTTACTAGGTCTCTTTTGCCATACGAGCAACATTTTCTTTTGTAAAACTCTCGTCTTTTGAGAGTTAAAAGATCATCTGGATTGCCCACAAAATGATGGTGAATAATTCGTATTGGTTGGGCAAGGTCTTGGAGAACTAAAAATTGCATTTGATCTTATTGGCTAATTGAATCCCACTAATCTAGCAACATTCTAATAAACCTGGATACAAATTCTATAAGGATATTGTAATTGCTTTCTTCAGTAAGCTTATGAGTTTCAAGCCATGAGTGAAATTCTTGAATTCTATCTGGCCATTTTTCTTGTGGAATATCATCAAGAGCAAATGTAGTTCTACCAATAGAGGTTTTTTGTGTAGGACAATTCTGTGATGAAGATAATTCTGGTGCTTCTGACATATCTTCGTCATCTGATTGTTCCACATTTGGCTGGGTTTGTAAAACTTTTGAAATGCTTTCTTCCTTTGGTTGACATTTTGATGATGAATCTGATGATGAATTTGAATCTAACCAATCAGTATCAGTGTCTGATTGTTGTTCTTGGAGCTGTAAAGCTGAAATTTTTAGGATCATTGAATCCTTACAATCCTTTAAAAAAGTTGTCAATGGATTTTGATTCTGGTTTTGTTGAATCATCAGAGACTTAGAAGCTGGTTTTGGAGGAGGTGATTTTGGAGGAGACTTGTCTGTTACTGGCCTTTTGCCAAGTCTAATTTCTTCTTGACAGTCTTCTTCCTTTTAGCCATTTCAGCTTCCTCAGTGGCTTTTATCTTCTTTTTCTTTTCAGCTTCTTGTTTTTTGATTTCCAGAAATATTTCATAAGTACTAGGTTTAGTCCGTTCAGGAAATTTTGGAAAGGTAATACGAAATCTTTCAGCTGGAAGAGTATATTTCTGATGAATCGAAGGAAACAACTCCACTGATTCTGATCGTGGAGATGATGCTAGGATTTTGCCGGTTTCTTAAAGCACTTTAATTTGTTCTTTGAGATTTTGGGTTTCTTTTTCTCTTTGCGCTAAATGACAAAAGAAACCTTGTCCTGGGGCAGTTGGCTCTTTAGCCACAACATCCAATCTTTTTTGCAAAAGATTGATAAGATCTTTTACCATTTTTGTATTGTCATCAACTTTGTTGTCAACAGATGAGATCTTTGAATCAATTCTTTTCCAGGTTTGATTCTGAGTCAAAGCATTTTCAGTCTACCAGTTAAGAGTAGCTTCTGCAGCACTTATTTTTGCAGATGCAGCAGAAATGTCAATTTGGATTTTAGAAGGGATTTCAGGTGCATAAGTATAATTCTTTTCAGTGTATTCTTCAAGAGGTGGAAATTCTTTGTCATATGATATTCCTGAAAAAGGTTGTAACATACATACGACGAGAATTGGTTTTGGTTCAGGCAAAGGATTTTTCTGAACCCATTTGTTTATCTTTTTATAACATGGTTGGGGAAAAGGTTTTGGTTTTCTTTGAGATGCAGAATTTTGTGGAGGAAGAGGTTTTGGAGTAGGAGGAGAATTGCAAAGCTTTGGAGGAGTTTCTTGGACTGGTGATGGCAATTTAGCTGAATAATCCACAAGGTAAATAAATTTACCATTGTCTTTACCAAGTGGTCCAATATTTGGATCTCCTTCCATCCATTTTTTTGTAAAATTCTGACTGACTGGTTTTTTTCTTATTCTTCTTTTTCCCCGGTTTTGAAACTGAGTGATCCATACTATCAATCCATGCGCTGAACCTATCATCAGCACATAATTCACACGAACAATTCAAATCCCAAGGAAATGTCCAGTATTTTCATCTTTAAACATGTACAAAGTTTTTCCATCAGCAGAAAAACTCAGCCCTAAATTTCTTTCTGGACCAGGCTCACAAAGATCACAGCAACATTCTGGATCTTCATTTTCATTACCCACTGTTGGATTTCCTGTGGGTTGCATCATTAGTTGTGTGGGAAAGATAGAAGGGCCTTTGGGGCTGTGAAGATGACTATGATCAAAATTTATTTCTATGGTTCCATCTCCCTTGGATATGATCTGACTTTTAGTAGACTGGATGGGTTGGCTATGTTCATGGAGCTGTTCATAGTTGGTGACCCATTTCTCTGGGAGAAGTTTGATGAGTTCCTTCTTGGGAATGTGAATGGGAACATGAACACAATGAGGTTGATCATTGGTGTTGACGGTGATTAAAAGGGAGTCTCCTATACCATGTCGTGAGAGATTAAAAGCATGGTCCTAGATCTTATAGACAATCTGATAGTGCAAAGTAGCAACTATTGCAGATGGTACTTGATGTACTCCAATAATCTGAATCTGGACTTTGAGAGTTGTAAGCAGATTTGGATATGTTAGTGACATAGTAAAATTTGGGAAAAGGGTAACCATGACCAGACTAGAGTTTAAAGTGGCTTCAATGGTAACAATGCAAGCATGCTAATATTTCAAATATCTGGAATCTAGTAGAACAATTCTTGCTACAACAGGTTTGCCTTCTCCACCATGATAGTTTAGTTCCAGTTGGATTGCTCCAAAATGGATATGAGAATACCCTGCTTGTATCCATTCTCTAGGAAATTCTGATGGAATTTCAAGAGTAACAAACTGTTTGGAAGAAGAAGCAGAAATGGGGTAACTATCAAACCTAGAGGCTTGAATATACTACTTTACTTGCTTAGAAGTGCTATGAATCAATGTTTTTATAGACCTAATAGGAGAAAAATGAGCTTTTTTATAAGTAGAATAAGAATTTACAGTGGGAAGGTCTGAAGGTCTGTAAGTTGAACCTTATCCTCCTCCCTAAGATAGTCTATTTCATACAAAAAAGAAATTTTCTTAGCAGAATGTGACTTTAAGGGTATACTAGGCAATGAAAGAGAAGTTGAAGAAGTAGAAGGACGTGACAATATTTTATCAGTCATGATTATTCTTACAATCTAATCCATAAGCCTTAATTTCTAAATTCTCAATTCTAACCATTCAAGACATTTAATTAATGAATATTATCCAACTAATAAACCTCTAATCCGACAGCTTACCAATTTTTCGAAATCTCTCGATTTAACTTCTCAAAATGATTTAGTTTAAGAAATTTGATCTAAAATTAAAATTTTTGACACCGACAAAAATCAGGCTTCAACTCAATTTTGATTCAAAATTGTGTTGTTGTTCAAACTTCAATTTGCTAAGAGTTTTTATTAAAGGATTGATTAGATTTATTTATTGTTGTTACTGGATTGAATCAATTCAAAGAGAGCATAATACATCTACCCTATTTACATCATTTATCATCTACCATATTTAATTCACTTTTATCTTTCTTATTTGTTCATCAATTATTGAATACTATTGTAATCGAATAACTTAATTGATTCTTTTAAGTCTTCTGCAATCGAAAATGAAAGATGAAATTTGAATGCATCGTTAGCGGTAGAATGATCGCAAAACAATAAAATATAAATAAGAACACAGATTTTACTTGGAAACCTTTTCGAGAAAAAATCACGGGTAGAGAAGGAAATATTCACTAATGTTGAAAAATGAATGATACAAGAGGAGTTTTGACTACATCTATTTAAGGGTTGAAAAACCCTATTCTAATCAAAGTCAAATAGAAGAAGAATAGTTTTATACGTATTCAAATAGAAGATGAGTTTCGATTACATCTACAGCCCTCAGCCTTTCGCCCCCACAGATCCCTTTATTTTGCCATTGTATTTATTTCTTCAACAAGTGAGGGGATTCTGGTCACATAATCTTTAACACTAAAAAAGGAAAATTGAGAATTTTCCTTTTATTGAGTTGGGGTCACCCTTCAATTAGGTCTCAACTCAGTTAGAAAAATTACTTTAATTCTCTTTACATTTAAAATAAATTATATTATTTGAGGGTACTATAATTTTCTTATTTTAAAAAACTCAATAAAAATATAAATATGATACAATTCGAACTCATACCAATTGAGTTAGTAAAACATTAAATTTATCACTCAACTAAAGTTTTATTTTAACATATTTTATACATTTTTATTTTAATATGCACAATTTATTATCTCCATCAATTGTATATATTAATAATGTTGTTAATTGAGTTAATGTCACAAGTCAACTCGACACTAACAATTAATTATGATGTATTTATATGTTTAAATTTCGTTTTACTTATAATTTAATCCAAATTTTCATTTTAAATATCATACATATTTTATATGTTATTATGATTAATTAGTTTCAAACCATATGTTTCATTATTTATTTTATGTTATTTTTAACGCATATATGTGTAATTTCCTCGGGTTTTAATTTAATATAAGTTTTTCCTTTTTTTAAGGTCTTCTGCAAATTGAAATAACACTATTACTTCTTTAAATTTTATTTTTTTATTTTAGAAAATTACTAATGGAATAACTAAAATGAAGTGTTTGTGTAACACCCCAAACCCGACCTAGAAGTTCTGACCAGATGTTGAGGAATTACATCAGCTTATTAAAAGCCTTTGTCTCGATCAAACTAAAAACGCATTTCGAAATCCTGAAATTTGGCAACACTTTGACAAATGTCTAGAAAAACCTTAAATCCAAAATCACTTATTTCAACCCAAAAATTTGAATTCAACTCGTGTTTCAAAAATAAGCATTTTGGCAAATCGTTTTCAGCTTAAAAACAAACACTCGTTATAAACCATTTGTTTATTTACAGAAAAATCCTTGAGGGGTTACTTAACTTGCAATCAAAAACTTTTAGAGTTTTAATTATGAAAACTGAATTTTATAAATTAACCCGCGAGGTTTTGCAATATCATGTAAACAAATATCAAAATCGACGAATTTAAACTGAAACCAAAAACAAATTATAGTCTCAAAAGTCCAAAATGAATAGTTATGAAAATCACCATTTTTATATTAACTGATAAAATCATCCGAGCTGTTGCACGCCGTCTGATTCTAACTTACCGATTACTTGAAACATCAAAAATAAAATAAAGGGGTGAGGTATATAGCTCAATGTATAACTAAAACTCAAATTGAGATCACACACATTTCGACATAGAAAACAAAAAATCACAAAAATTTTCATAACGATCAGTCAAATTGAATTGAATATGCATCACTATGCCAATGCAATATTTTTAAGAAAATCATAATGCGGATTTTTTAGAAAATGTCCTACCCAACTCTGCTACACACCAAAATAGAGTTCTCCCCCGAACTCATCAATCCAAAACACACGACTAAAGTCATCCCGGGTTGCCTGGAAACAATGACCCGCCACCCCGAATTGCCCGGCAATGATGGCTTATCAATATACAGTTAAACTGCCAAATCAAATAAATGTGGTCAAGCCACTTTATTGCAACCCAGCTGCCAAAGCAAAATATGTGGTCGAGCCACTAAATACGCAGATCATTAAACTGTTAATACAGAATCTTCCTCCTTTAACATAATTCCGAACCCTATGCAATATGTCATGGCATGCATGTATAAAATCAGAATGGTGAGCATGTAAGACATGCTGATGAACAATAATAGAAACAAATGGCATGGAAGTCCATGCTCTACAAAACAGATTTCTTAAACAATTTAAAAACACATCAATTTTCCATGGAATCACATGCATGGTTATATAACAGATTCAGAGATGCAATTTAACATCATCATACATTATACAAGCTTATACAAGCATAGCGAACCAAAACATACCATCAAAACTACTAATATCATAACATGCAAATATACATATTACAAATAACCTAAACACTTCAACACAGAAACATATTCACCGATCCCTTGTTTTCAGGTCTTAATTAAGCAGTACGGACCCTACAGAGAGGCTAAATAGGGTTCACAAAACAAAACAAGAAAAAATGAAAATTTCAAAAAATGGACCCACAAGCCTGTGTAGCCCATACAGCCTAGACCGTGTGACACACACGCGCTTGTCACATAGGCTGTGTAGTATGACTATTTCAATTTTGACTTTTCACCAATTGCTGATTTCTCATATTTTCATAACACACCTGGTATTTTCTGATACAAAATCTACCACAAGGCTTCAAGAACCTAAATTCAGTAATCAAACAACTAATTTTAGTATGGATTCACCAAATTCCAAAAACTCATCCAATCACAATCGGTGGTACTAAATTTTAACAAACCGAAATTGAGTCTTCCAATGCTCAACCACTTACCCAAACAGACAGGACAAGCCCAGCACAACTTTATCCCAGAAGTGGAGTTGTGACCTACTTGATTAACACCTAATAACAAAAGTCTCACGAGATTAATCCATGTACCAAAAGAATGATTAAAGCATTTACTTACGAATACTCGAAAATTTGAAACAGCACAGCAGGAGTTGATCCACCAAACGCAATAATGAAATTGGAAGCACAATAACCCAAGAATCAAGAACAGATTGAGAAATAAAATAAATAAATAAATAATGAAAAAGCAAGATGAAAAGAAGGAACCGCAAGCCACGATGGAACAAACAAAGAAAGAAAGAAAAAGAAACAGAAAATAGAAGCAATGACTGAAAGAACTTTTCTTGGCAGTTTCAGGAAAGTGGGACAATAATAATTATTTTAATAAATAATAATAATAAAGATATTGATATTTTACCAAATCCAGCCAACTTCTTATATATCCTAACAAATTATTAGAAATTAAACTCATCTCGTATACCAATACTAGGACGGCCCACGATCCAAAATAAAAATAATTTTTGCCTTAACATAACGAGACTCAAATTCTAGACTTTTAAGTATACCAAGGCCTTACCACTGAACCATTAAATTGAGCGAAAATAATTTATAAGTCAAATGTTTAAAGATAGGAATTTAGCAAAAATTAAAGGGAAATTTTTCTAAACCAGAACCTCCTACGCACAAGCACAATCCTTAATCATTGAATTAAATTAATTTTTTTAAAATATTCACAATCTTAACTTAAAAATTGGTTCAACTAACCCAATTCCTTTTAACTCGATTTTTGATATGTTTCTCAAAAAATTTGAAGGACTTGGATTTTTTTTCTTATTTCCCATTTCCTTTAGGGATAACTTTTAATTAAGGGTATAGATAAAGATGTGACAAATACCCAAATCCACTTTCTAGGTTAGGTATGGGCTGCAACTGGGAGGAGAAACTATTAGGTATGTCTTCACATCAATTTTTCATATAATTAATTCTATGCTACATTTTAATAGATGAGGAATTTTTAAGATAAAATTTTATTTTTATTAAAGTTTTAAATCTTCGAAAATTTATTTATTTAAATAAAAATAATGGAGAATTTAAAGTTTTATATGGAATTTCAAAAGGAGTTTGAATGATTCAAAATATTTTTTAAATTCCATCTAATTTTATTTTATTTAATACGAGGGTCTCAATATATATATTTAAATATAAACTTAAACTTAAACTTAAAAAAATCCATTGATTCTAATATATATTTTTGTGAAATTTTAATAACAGTTTTTCTAAAAATATTTATTTAAATAAAATAATAAAAATACTGTTATAAATACATTACTAATGGAGGTCTATAACCCCTTTAAACTCTCGTTAAAGTAATAAGATAAAACTCTCTGGTTCATTTATGATCATGAGAGTAAATTAGATGTTTCGACTAAGAAACTAAAAAGGCTTCATTTACATGCACTTCATTGAATGCAAAGGAGCTTATAAATAAAGTCCCTTGGAGTGAAAATGGAATACGGGAAATTCTCTTGTACTTTTCACCTACAATTTACTTGTTAGTTTTGTTCTCTTTATTTTTCTATAACACGTTATGAGCACGAGTTTCTACAACTTTATAGTGAAGTTCACATCATTTCAACTTTATATAATTTTCTCGTATAACTTATGTTAAACTATATACGATATATGTATTTTCATCATTCTTTTATTTTATTTTCTAGATGAAATATTTGCTTTGGGTAACATCTGCATATGTATTTTTACAACTTAAATGTTATAATGATAATCATATCTACATGTTTTTTTACTAAAAGAAATTTCAATTAATGCAATTTATTTTAAGTTATTATTATGACTATTCCTCTCTATGCTAATATTTGACATACATATTATTATTTCATAAACTTGGTATATATACTTGGATTATTTTACGATTGAGAATGCTTACTATTGTACTTTTTTATTTTATTGAAATGATTATAATGTCAAATCTTGCCAAACTTGAATTTGCAGCCCTAGATATCTTAAGTAAAAATTATTTTTCATGAGTGTTAAATGTTGAAATTCACTCAAATACTAAAGGTCTAGGGAATATTATATTAGCATATGAAGAAGCATCAAATCAAGATAAGGCAAAAGTCATGATTTTCATCCGTCATCATCTACATGAAAGATTAAAAGTGAAATATCTAACTGTGAAAGACCCTCTTGAGTTGTGAAATAATTTGAAAGAATGATTTGGCCATCAAAAAATAGTGATAATCCCTAAAGCTCGTTATGATTGGATGCACTTACAGTTGCAAGATTTTAAGACTGTAAATGAATACAATTCGGAACTTTTTAAAATTAGTTCTCAACTGAAATTATGTGGAGAAAACATAATTGATGAGGACTTGTTAGAGAAAATATTTTCAACCTTTCATGCTACTAATGTGCTCCTGCAACAACAATACCGTGGAAAAGGTTTTAAAAAATATTCTAAATTGATTTCATACATTTTGATGGTTAGACAAAATAATGAGTTGTCAATGAAAAGCCATGGAATTCGTCCCATTGGTTCTACACCATTCTTAAAGTGAATGTTGCAATACACAATAATTATAGAAATGAAAAATATAGAGGTGGCGGTTGTGGTCGTGGTCGTGGACGTAGTGCAAGACGTGGTCGAGGACGTACTAGTAATTGTTACCATGGTGGTCATAGCAGTGGTACTTCTAACCACCAGAAAAAGAATAACAATGAATGACAAAAAGAGGCGGTCAAAATAATCCTGCAAAGAATGTTGAGAATTTATGCTAAAGAATATGGAGACAAATGTTATATGGCAAGATGATGAAATGGAGGCAAAAGATGAAAATATTCACTATGATACTAAAACTGACCATGCCTACAGGGTTAAAAATTTCATGACCTTAATAATTTAACTCTCCTAGATGTGGTAGATTTTCTTTGAGAATCATTAGAAAAGTTGATGTTATTTTGACATTTTTATGTTGTTTTAAGTATACTTTATTTTCTTGCATAAAGAATAAATTATATATTCAATAAATATTTACAATGTTTCTTATATTTTTATTTTATTTATTTTTATGAATAATATGAATATTCAACAAAATTCGTTGGACCAAAGATCAATGGAGACATGTGTCTTACAGATAGTGCTACAACACACATGATACTCAAAGATAAAAAAAATATTTTTTTTCATTTGACAATAAGTGATGCCCATGTTGATACAATATTGGGAAGTTCCAAACTTATTGAAGGCTTCAAAAGAGTTATTATATTATTATCTAAAGGGACAAAAATTGTCATTGAAGATGTTTTATTTTCTACTAAGTCTTAAAAAATTTATTGAATTTTAAAGATGTTCATCTTAATGGATATCATGTTAAGACTATGAATAAGAAAAGATTGATTATCTATATATTACAAATATTGAATGTGGAAAGAAATATGTTTTGGAAAGACTACCTGTTTTTTCATCAAGTTTATATTATACACATATTAGTTCAATTGAGACTCATGTTACTACAAACCATAAGTTTGTAGAACCATATACTTTTACTAATTGGCATGATCGATCAGGTCATCCCTAATCTATTATGATGCGAAGAATAATCTAGAATTCAATTGGACACCCATAAGAACCATAAGATTCTTGAATTCAAGGATTTCTCTTGTGTTGCTTGTTCTCAAGGTAAATTGATTATTAGACCATTTGTAATGCCCCAAAAATCTAAGTGTTTGATCTGTTAAATTCTAACTAAGTAATTGGATTGGTCTAGTGGTTAGGCGACTTGTGCTCTTAGGGAATGAGTTTGAGTCTCAGCTTAAGCAGATAGAATTATTTTTGGGTTATGGTCTTGTGACTTGTTCATTTAGTAGAGTTTGGAAGGGAGTTAAATTCCTAAAACAAATCTGATTTTTGGAGGTTAGGTGGTTATTTTTGTTTAAAATAACAATTTAGTGAATATTAACAACCCATGTTTCTTGGTCTTTGTTTATCCCCCATTTCAGGCAATTTGTTTTCACTTTTCCTACTTGTGCAATTTGTTTCATTTTTTTTATCAATTTTGTTTCTCCTTTTGGCCTTTTCACGTCTGTTCTTATTTCTTTTCTTATTTTTGTGCTTTCAATCCTTGCATTTCATCTTTTAATTTTGCAAGTAATCACAATCTGTTTGGGTTCCTTCTATTTGGTTTTCAATCTGCGAAGGTAAGGTTCCATTATTCTTTTCTGTTCTTGTACTAAAATTCTTCATTAGGTGTTGAGGATTATTGGGAATTCGAGATTGTAGTGAAAACATGTGTTGTATGTTATCTAATTAAATTGAATCATATTAGGAGAAGCTAGCGAGACGATTGGCGTCCCTCTAGCAACTTAAGTCGCGTGGTTGCTATTCGTTCTTCGATAAGGATTTGAATATGTTTTGGAGGTCAATTGTGGGAATTGTGTTCAATATTTATTTGATGTGAATTCATGAATCATCGCTAATCTAGTCAATTGAATCATGTTTTTAGGTTCAAAGAGTCTCGTGGTTGCTTTGGTATCGAAATTGAACCAAGTGTGTAACGAAAAACATGAAAAATAGCAAACGGTGAAAGTAAAAAATCTGCCTAGTCGATGCCACATAACCATGTGATAGGCTGTGTGTTGGATCGTGTGCGACACATGGTCTAGGCTATTTGGGCTGTGTGGGTACATGAGCTTATGGTAAGCTGTGTGGGCCACACAGGTTGGCCATTGAAGCCGTGTGGGCTCAAATTTTTTATTTTTTTCTAGGGCCGTAAACACCATTCTGATCGATCGTAGGCCCTCTGTGGGGTTGGTATGCGATCAAATAGTTCATAAAACATGAAATTCAGGCATTTGTTAGCATAAATTCTTATATTTGTTCGTATTTTTGAGACACCATATGATAAGTAAACTTCGTAATAGATTGTGAGTAACCCAAAAAATGTTATGTATGTTTTGAATCTATTATGTTATGCATGTATACTATAAACAAGACTAATTTATGTAACGTTCTGTATTTTTATCTGGGATGGGTTTGCTATATGGAGGAAGTGTTTCTGTAAATGGCAATAACTTGCCAACTAAAGTGGCAGCTTAACTACAAATATTCTGTAAAGTGTCATACTAATAGTAAGTGGTGTAGTGTTGGATGAGTATTTCATACCCCATATGGTGTGTTGGGATGGTCGAAGTTGGTGTGTAGTGGATGGGGGTAGGATTATATGTTTGTATCTGTACTGCTTTGAAATGCTCTGTTTTTGCTATTTATGTCCAATTTAAATCAGTTTGTTTAAATTGTATGTTACACACTGAGTTTTGAAAACTTATTTCCTACTTATCTGTCTCTTTTAGGTAATCTTCAAACTTAGGCGGATCGATGCGACGGAGCTCAGTTAAACTGATTTAGTTTCATTTTTTGTTATACTTAAATTTGGGGTTTTTATGTTTCATTAGTTTTGGATTGTTTTGGGCTTTAGAGTTTATTTTTTTTCGTATAGTACTGTTAAAAAGAAACAATGTTTTATCAACATTGAATAGTTTTCTGTAAAAATAAAGTTTTTCAAATAACAAACTGTGTTTTTCAAAAATATAACTTTCTAAGAGTTTTCGCTACAAAGTTATAAGTTTTTAGAAATATAAACAAACAACGTTTTCAATAAAACAGTTAGATAAGATATGTCTTCAAATAAACCTAGATTTTAAGAGTTATGAAGTTTTTCTAAATGAAAACTGATTTTTTAATCAATTTACATAACATCTCTAGATCTAGCCATAAAATCTAGGTAGAGTTTAGGGTGTTACACCATCACCAGCTAAAGTTGGGGTTGAATCTTCCTTATTTCTGGAACGTATTCAAGGTGATATACATGGACCATTCATCCACCATGTGGACCATTTAGATATTTTATGGTATTGATAGATGCATCTAGTAGGTGGTCACATGTGTGTTTATTATTGACTCGCAACCTAGCATTTGCGAGACTACTTGCTCATATAATTCAATTAAAAGCACAATTTCTAGATTATGCAATAAAAACTATTTGTCTTGATAATGTTGGTGAGTTTACGTCCTAAGCTTTCAATGATTATTGTATGCTAATTGGGATAAAATTTGAACATCTTGTAACCCATGTTTACACATAAAACAGTTTAGCTAAATCATTTATCAAATGCCTCCAACTAATAGTTAGGTCATTGCTTATGAGAACAAAACTCTCTGTTATAGCTTGGGGATATGCAATTTTGTATGCAACAATACTTATACGCTTCAGGCTAACAAGTTATAATAAATACTTCCCATTACAATTGGCTTTCTGTCAGGAGCCAAATATTTCCCATCTTAAAATTTTTGGATGTGCAGTATGTATTCCAATTGCTCTACCACAATGCACAAATATGGGCCATCAAAGGAGGTTGGGAATATACGTTGGTTATGGATCTCCTTCTATAATTAAGTATGTTGAACCATTAACTGAAGATTTATTTACTTCATGATTTATTGATTGTCATTTTGATGAAACAATATTCCCAACATTAGGGGAGAGAAAATACAACTGGTAAAAGAAATTACATGGAACGGACCATCATTATCTCAATTAGATCTTCATACAAGTCAATGTGAACAAGAAGTTCAAAGGATCATATATTTGCAAAAAATCTCCAATCAACTGTCTGATTCATTTACTGGCCTAAAGAGAATTACAAAATCTCACATACCAGCTAAAAATATTCTAATACAAATTGATGTCCCAACAGGGCAAACTGTTAGTGCAAAAGAAAGTAATCCACACGTAAAGTGTGGAAGACCAGCCGGTTCCAAAGATAAAAATACTCGTAAAAGGAAATGAGAAAATATTCAAGATGGTTATATTGTTGAGGCAAGTGTCCAAGAAGAGACCAAAGATATAACTAATCAAAAAACCCCAGAAGAGGCTTAGGTACCTTAAAATGGTGATAACAAATATATCTCAATAAGTTATGTTACTTCACGAAAAAGATGGAACCGAAAAAATATAGTTGTCGAAAAAAATTTACTTATAATGTTGCTATTGAAATAGCAAAAGAAAATGAGGATCTTGAGCCTAAATCTATTGATAAATGTAGAAATAAAAAAGACTGGTTAAATGGAAAGATACAATTTAAGAAAAATTAAATTCACTTTCTAAATGTGATGTGTTTGGATGAGGTTTTGGACCTATAGTCCAAACACCTAAAATGTAAAGCCAATAGGATAAAAATGGATATTTGTGCAAAAACGAAAGAGAAAAATGAAATCGTAACATATAAAGCATGACTTGTAGCACAAGGACTTTCGCAAAGGCAAGACATTGATTACGAAGAGACATTCTCCTGTGGTGGATGCAATCACGTTTAGATACCTTATTAGTTTGGCAGTACGTGAAAAACTTGGCATATGTCTAATGGATGTTGTTACAGCCTACTTGTATGGTACACTTTGTAGTGAAATTTATATGAAAATCCTTAAGAGGATCTAAAATCCTAGAAGGATATGGAGTTTTTCGAAAAAATTGCTCGATCAGATTAAATAAAAGTTTATATTGATTAAAATAATCTGGACGTATGTGGTACAATCGTCTTAGTGAATATTTGTTAAAAGAAGGTTATAAAAACCATCCAATTTGTCCATGTGTTTTTATAAAAAGGTCTAGATCAGACTTTGTGATCATTGTTATTTATATTGATGATCTAAATATTATTAGAACTCCTGAAGAGCTTCAAAATGCAATAAATTATTTAAAACAGAATTTGAGATGAAAGATCTTGGAAAAACAAAATTTTGTCTTGGCCTGCAGATCGAACATTTAAAAAATGGAATTCATGTCCATCAGTCAACTTATACAGAAAAGATCTTTAAGAAATTTTATATGAATAAAGCACATCTATTGAGTATCCAAATGGTTGTACGATCATTAGATGTGAATAAAGATCAATTTCGTCCTTGCGAGAACGATGAAGAGTTTCTTGATCCTGAAGTGACATATCTAAGTGTCATAGGGACATTTATGTATCTTGCAAACAACACAAGACTTGATATAGCTTTCACTGTAAATAGAGGTGTGCATGGGTCGGGCCAAGTTTGGATCGAGCTCAGCTAAAAATTTAGGACCGTTTACTAGGCCGGAGCCCTAACCGGCCTAAAAAATGGGCCTAAAATTTTGCCCAAGACCAACTGGATAAAAATGTTAAAACCCGAGTCTGACCTGGCCCGCCCATATTAATTTTTATATAATTTTAAAATATATATAATACATCAAAAATACTAAAAACATCAAAATAAATATTTCCCAACAAATTGAAAATAAATTTTAAAAAATATGTATAGTTAAATAACACTAAGATAGATGCAACTTAACAAGCAAATGCCTTTAAAATAATAACAAAATTAACAAATGTCTTTAAAATAATAACAAAATTAACAATAAAATAAGTTTTATACAATATCCAAACAATAACAACAAAATAGTAGTAACATAATAGTAAAATGGTAGCAAAATAGGGAGAAAATAATAAGAAAATAACATTGAAAAATTAAAAAAAATAGATTTTTTTGTCCTTTAGTGAATTTAGGCTGGGACCGGGCCCAAGCCAAAAATGTCTTACCTGAGGCCTGACCTATTTTTTAAACGGGCCTTATTTTTTTGTCCAATCCCATTTTCTTGGGCTTATATTTTTGCCCAAACCCTCTCACAATTCGGGTGGGCCTTCGAGCCAAGTGGTCTGACCTATGAACAATTCTAATTTTAAACTTGTTAACAAGATTTAGTTCTTCTCCAATACGACATTGAAATGGAATTGAACATGTATTTAGATATCTCAAATGAACCATTGTTATGGGGTTATTTTATTCAAATTATTTAAAATCCCTATTAATTGACATTGCTGATGTTGAATATTTACCAGATCCACATAAAGGTCAATCTCAAACAGGATATTTATTTACATGTGGAGGTACTGTCATATCCTGGCGTTCAACAAAGCAAACATTAGTTGCTGCCTCTTCAAATCATGCTGAAATAATTGAAATGCATGAGGCAAGTCGAGAGTGTGTTTGGCTAAGGTTATTAACCCAACATATCCATAAGATATGTAATTTGCTTTTACAGGAAAAGATGTCAACTATTTATACGAAGATATAATGCAACATGTATAGCTCAATTAAAGGGTGGTTACATCAAAGGTGACAGGATGAAATATATTTCATCAAAATTATTCTTCACTCATGATCTTAATAAGAAATGTGACATAGAAGTTCAACAAATTCGTTATAGTGATAATTTAACAGATCTTTTTGTCAAGGCATTGCCAACTTCAACATTTGAAAGACTACTTCACAAGATTGGAATGCGTCAATTGAAAGTTGAAATGTGATATTGCCATTAGGGGGAGTCAAAAACACGTTGCACTCTTTTTCTTTAACCAAGGTTTTATCCTACTATGTACTTATTAATATTGTTCTATTTATTTTTCTATAACAAATACCAACATTTTAAAATGATGGATTATATAATACAAGAATTTATTTTAAGTCTTTAAAAATTTAAAAATTTCATTTAAACAAAGATTAATTTTCACATTGTTAATGTTAGGTTTTCTTCAATTCATTATCTTTTAGTTAGGTAAAGTAGCCTACAATCTTAATGAAACAAAGTACATGATTTTCCAAATTTTAGTTAACACTTTTGATATGTGTTACAAATTCCATCCAATCATGTTTAAAATTTTATATATTATTATTTTTATTAAATTTTGATTAAATTAACATCACAAATAATAAATTAATCGAGCAATAATTAAATTAAAATTTATTAAATGAACAAACGTTTAAAATAAAAACCATATATTAAAAGAATTATAGAAAAATAACCTTCCCAAAAGGTTTTAAAGCTTCAACTTTATCAACACAACCAAAATATTATTTAAATATTTTATAGGTTTATCATAGGTCTTGTCGCATATTTTTGTCAAGTAGTATAAAAATTGAATAAGAGTTTACTAGTTATTAGTTTATACACATTTTACATAATTGTACATACATTTACTTGGTCCATCTTATGCTCTCTTTTTTAATTCTAATCATGAACATAGGATTAAATATTATGTAAATTTAGATAGCGATAACTTAAAAATTAGTGACATTAAATACAATTTAAATAATTTTCTAGTAGTCTTTTTTAATTACAATCTTGAATGGTTCAAAATTTATTTCAAAGGAATTGTAAATTATTTATATGTATATTAAAAAATTAATACTGAATTAATCAAATACCAACACTATTTTTCTTAAACAATTTCATCATAAGATCTGATCATATCTGTTTTTTTTTTATACAATGCTTAAGAACTACCCATAACTTCTTCTTAACTTATAAGTAAGAGAAGAATGCACACTCGAATTTACTTCCTCCTATATTGACGGTAATGGCCATACTAATCGAACATCAACACTAATTTTTTGATAGATCGACACTAACTTAATTGATAAATTTGTTTAAAAGTCAAATTAATACACAAGGATAAAATATAATAAAATTTACTTTTTAAAAATAATATCTAAATAAAAAATATAATAATGATTTTAAAATTGGAAGAGATCAAATCAAACCATCAAAATGAAGTGCAAACTAAGTCAAAACATGTGGCACCGTTTGAGTAAATAAGAATATCTTCGCCGGAGTTGAGTCATCAAATCAGTCCTCTGCATTTATGTCGAAAAGAATATATTCACACACTTATATACATATAATAAAATTTATTTATATAGGTGTAAAATTAAAATTATTTTATTTTATATAATTAATATTTTAACGATTTAAAAATTAAATTTATTAATAGAATTGTATTTTGCATGCATATAAAATTTCAAACTGATATAATTTTTCTATCATATCAATTTAAAACCGTTTCTATAACAACAAACCATTATAACAATATTTCGCTATAACATCCAAATTTCTATTAGAACTGGTTTTATATTTTATTGAATAAAATTTACGTTAATTAAATATTATTTCAATAAAATATTTAAATTTCACATAAAAATATATTAATCATATTTTGTTAAATGAAATAATCTTTAATCTGTGGAATTAAATATATCAATTTAATAAATTATTATTTTCTCCAATAAAATATTCTATTATGAATTTTGAACATCGTAAACTTACAAATTGATTACTTAAATTTAAGAACTCGTGATAAATTAATTAAATTTAATAATTCATATTGATTAATTGAATTTGATAGATTTATGAAGTTCATAATTAATCATGTGAAAGAATATAAAATAAAATATGCATAAAAACATTGTTATAATCAACGTCGATACTGGTGGTGGAAAGGTCGCAAAGCAATAAGAAAAGAAAAATAAGAACACAGAAATTTTACGTAGAAACCCTTTCGGGGAAAAAATCATGGGCAGAGAGGAAAAATTCACTAATGTTGAAAAACGAATGGTACAAGAGGAGTTTCGACTACATCTATTTAAGGGTTGAAAAACTGTGTTCTAATCAAAGTCAAATAGAAAGAAAATAGTTTTATACAGATTCAACTTGATGCCGAAGCCCGCCACAGATCCTTTTATTTTATCACTGTATTTATTTCTTCAACAAGTTACGGGATTCGGTTCACACAATCTCTAACAAGCATAAATGTTTGCACATACTATATGTCTTTTAATTTTGTTGATTTGATTCTCACTTTCTTTCTTTTTCTTTTTAGCACAGTTCTCATTTTCTTCATTTGATGAAATTTTATGACATTAATTTTATGGTAAGTTTACAATAATTATCTTTTACAACAAAGGTATATAACTCCGCCTCTCTATATAGGCAAAATTTTGGCAAACAAATGAAGTTATTATAGAGAGGGTTGATCTATATTAATATTTATTAGACTGTTGAATTTTAACATAGAACAAATAGTTAGAAATTTTAAATTTACTTTAAACTTGATATGCATGATGTATATGAACTGGATATGTAATATGATTGTTGGATCATTAAAATATTAATTGTACAAAATACGGAAAGGGGTAAAACTACTTTAATTTTACACCGATATAAATCGATCCTATCCAAAAGTAATTATAATTAAAATTTATTTTAATAATAAATAAAATTTTAAAATCAGATTGGTGATTAAACCAATCAAACCTTAACCAGTTCATCTAATTGAATTAAATAAATCATTAAACAATTATAAAATATAAAAATTATTTTAAAATAAAAGTTAAATTCAATCAATTCAATTACTGATAAGAGCCAGATAGCTTCAAAATGACATTAAATTTAAATATTAATTATAAATAATAATATTAAATTTTGATGACGAAATTTGAGGGCAAAGAACAGTCTCTGCCGACAGTTTCCCATGTTTTCAACTTCAATGCCACTAGATTTCCATCAATGCCACTAGATTTCAATTTTGACATCAACATCATATGCACCAGTGTCTTTAATAAGGGAGGGAGAAAATTAAAAATTAAAGGCTTTGTTTGAACTTAAATGGAATTTTCATTAATGGGTTTCTCATTTTTCAATTGTGACTCCATGCCATGACATTGAATAAGAAATTAAAGGTAAAGTTAATGGTGTTCGGCCAAAATGGATCAGAGTAAAACATTGTTATATGTTTTTAAGTAATATTAAAAAAGTAACAAAGAAATAAAATTGAGGCATGATATTTATTTAACTCTAGTTATGAAATTACAAAAATCTCAAAATAGAACATAATATTGCAAGTGTTGGTAAAGGTACTATGGAGGTCACTGTATTAGTGTTACAAGGCTCGAATTTAGTCTGGCAAATCACACGACTTTAGATGATTTCTTCACTTCAAATTTGCCTAAGTCAGCTTAACTCTCGAACAACGATAATTCTTGTAAAAATTCTCTAAGGCATCGAAAATAAAGCGAAAGCAACTCAAAATGAAAGAATAGAAAATGCCACAAGAAGGTAATGCACACAAGTTGTTTTAGTAAATGCTCTCAAAGTATCTCTATTACTTTGAAGGATTACAACTGGGTGATTACAAATGAGGAGAATGTCTCTATTTATAGTTGAGCTCCCCCAAAACCAACAGTACATATAGAGCTACATCAATGGTCGAGATAAAAACCTCTCTACAATACGAGAGCCCTAAGGGATTTAAACTCTATACATCTTTATCCCTTAGGATTTATACTAATTCCTCGGATACTCTAGTTCTACTAGAGTGTTTCACTGGGCAACTAAAGTTTCAAGTAAATGGGCTTCTCCATGCGTTTCACGAGTTGGGTCAGTTCAAGTGGGTCAAATGAGCTCCCATTTAATCAATTGGTATTCATGGGATGTTCTGTGCGCAATGGTCATGGGCTTTAATCCAGGGCTTGTGACATTAGGAGTCAGATTACATTTTGCCCTTTCTACTAAAAATGAGCAAAATAGTTCTTGTACACTATATCAAATATCAAATCGGTCATTTATGTTAAAAATTTCATCATTTGTACTATCAAAAACTTGTGTGGCTAACGTAATAACCAAACAATGACATATGGCTTGTCACGTGTACTTCATGCTAATGTATAGTAACCAATTTTTACCAATAAAAATGAATGAAATTTTAAAAAAAAAAACTAATTTACTTTTTAATTTAATATACAGAAACTAATTTATTCAATTTTAAATAAATAATATAATATAACCCTTAATACCATCATTATACTTTTACCTGCAAATGTTAGAAGATGAATTTACTCATATTAAAAGCGACTTATATAAACCCAACTACACCTTTAAAGCTCAATAAAAACAATGAAATGCTAGGCTTGTACAAATGCTAAAATAATGGAATTGTGGTCCAATGTTAGGTCTTCTAATTTACTCAATAGGGAGGGAGTTAAAATGTATTTCAATCAATCAGTTCCAATAAATTACTCTTTAGATCTTCATAACAATTAACTACATAATTAATAACTATCTCTCTTCTAGAGTTATAAAGATGGCAACAATGAAATATAATGCTTGAACATACCACTTCTTTAAAGTTCATTTTTTTCACTATTTTAGAGCACATCTTATAATTATGTGTTTATGTTTGTTGGATGCAGTCATTGATTATTATGTGTATCATGAATGGACTAAAAATAAAAAATAGAAATCAAATTTTTTTCCTAAAAAGGAAATCAAATCTTTTTATCAAAAACAACATTCATGGTCTTAAATTTGATTTGATTTTATTATTATCGACATATTAATTTATGGGGTGAGTAGTGTGTAATGTGTGAAAACCCAAAGGACTAATTAAGTATACAAATAAAAAAATAGTTTTAACCGTGGAAATTTGTTAATTATTATAAAATATTAATATACATTTAGTAAGTTCAACATTAAATGCAATCATAAGTCACATCGCATTTTTAAGGAGACATATATGTTTGAATCTTAAAAACAATATTATTGAAATACAAATTCTAAATTGTAGGGTGTGGCTTGTATTTTCGGCTAAACAGACGTGAACGTCACAACGATGAACAACGTTATGACGATGCGAATGGGGATGTTGCGACATGGTGATGTATTCCCCCACATAAATCGGGTTTCTTCTCTCAATTAAACTCTGTTATCTTTTCTAAGTTAAACTCTGATTACTCTAGGGATATTTTAGTATAGTTAGACCTCTAAACTTAGTCTATTTAAAGGGGTCTTGTATCCCTATTTTGAGAGGTCAATTAAGAGGCAATTAAAGATGTAGTACTACAGGGCTTTTCTTTTGAGGGGCAACAAGATGTAGTCACAGATGAATTTTGATAAGAGTTTTCGTAGTAATTGTGGAGAGAATTTTGTACCCTTCTACGAGGTTAGGGTTTTTTTTGGATTTGAGTTTGTATTATCGAAACCATTTTTAAAATTGTGAAAAATAAACGAAAAACAGGGATAGAATTTGAAAACAAAAATGGGAGTCGCCACCGATCTTTTTTTGAGGTGTGATCGGATTACCTTGAAAATAATTTTAGGTCTGCGAATTTTGAGAAAATAGGTTCAGGAGTCGGTTACTCACGAGGAAGGGTTAGCACCCTCGTAACGCCCAAAATTGGTACCGAATCGATTATTTAATATCTTAATGTCAAATTTTTGAAAAGGTTTTAAAATACGATCCTTTGGTGAGAAAACTTTAATGATAAGATGCATTCATTTCGAAGAGATAAATTGTCACACTCAGTGAGTTAGGGTGTGAACATTCAATCTTCAAAATTAGATATGTTCCTTTTTAGAAAATCATGTGCTTTTAGAAGGATACTTGACTATTTAAGTCAATCGAGAAATCTGAATTCAGTAAGTTAGGGTTCACTTTCTCGAAATTCTTAAACATCAAGCATTGCCTTTATTATAACATCGGGATAGTAGAATGTCACATCCAGTAAGTTAGGATCCGACATTTTGAAATCCTAAATGCTTAGTTAAAACGATACGGTTTAAATAAAATAAGCACATGGCTATTTAAATTCATCGAGAAAAATTGGAACCCAGTAAGTTAGGGTGCAATTCTCTCGAGAATTATAAACGCTAGGTCTTTTTAATGTGAAATAGGATGATAAAAAAATAAAAGAAATATATGATGCAAAAGATAAATGATAATTCAAACTTAGACTAAGAAATAATAAATAAGCAATAAATAAATACAAATAAAGTAACAATAATAATTTTAGTCACATTATACATGAACTTAAAATAAACTTGACATAAAATGATAGTAACATTATAGAACAATATTTAAAACAATTAGTAACAACTAATATACATTTATTAATTTCACAAAATACTATACAACATAACCATATAAATATACCATACATATATATGAATAAAAATTTCATACGTAAGTAAGTTTTTTTAAATGAATTACATATAAGTAAAATCGATTTAAAATACATACATATACATATTAGAAACTTTTGAAATCCATAATCTTAATAATATCTAATACCGTAATATTAACACATATTTTAAAATAATTAATAATTTATATGTATATGAAGAATATTATTATATGTAAAAATATTATTACGTACATATTTGATATATAATATATTAAAGAAATTTAAAACAAAGATAAAACATCAAAATATACATATAAATTATATCAAATCGTCAAAAAAAGGATCAAAACCAAACACAGAAAATGACACCATTTAAATATGGATCAAAATGGAATCGAAACCAAATGTGCGGTACAAATAAATATAAAAAATAGATTGAAACAACACAAAAGAAAGGGGACTTGTCGCGCAAATAGACCGATAAACCCAAGTGCGCGGATCCTGCCCTCGGGTCGGGTCACCGGGCGGGTCTTAGCCTTGAACGACGCCGTATAGTCTTGGATCTAAATGAAAACATAACCAAATGTGTGATACCAATTACAAATAAATTAAAGGAAATCAGAATTGCAATTTCGATGAACATGCAAGGACCTATTAAGCAAATAGACCCCTAGTCCAGAATGGGCGGATCCTACCCCGGATCGGGTCACCGCCTGGATCGGGCTCTCGAACGACACCATTTCAGTGCCAATGTATGGGCTCTGAACGGCGACGTTTTAAATCTTGCGATTAAACTAAAATAAACCCTAAAAAACTGTCGTCCACAACATTAGAACAAAACCCAAACTAAAGTAAAGCCCTTCACCGCTCTGTGCATTGAGAACATTCAGACGACACTCGAACTTAGCCCGTTCTCCGATGGAGGCGAAGAGGGCTAAGATCGCGCTACCAGGTACGTCCCTCCCTTTCTTTCTAATATTTCTCTTTTGAACAACGATTGATGAACATAAAAACTAGGAAAAGAAAGTAAAGAAAGGAATCAAGCAACAAGCAAAATAGAAAGGAATAAAAACCCAGAAAATCACCTTTCTCTGCTTTTGAATTTTTGAATTCTCAATTTTTTTGTATATTGAATGCCTGTTACAGTACGCTTTTGGTATTTTTTTATAGTCTCTATTTACAGAAAAATGAAAAATAAAAATGAAAACAAATCGCCCCTGATACATCCTTTTTGTTTTTTTTTTCTCTCTGCTCCTTTTTGTCTTTGTTGGTGTACGCTTTCTTTGCTTTCGTTTGTTCGTTTCTTGCAGTGCGGCATGCGTGGTCGAGGGCGTGCACGCACGGATGTCTTGTGGTGCAGTGTCTGAGGCTCAGCGTGAGTGGTCTTTGCGTCGTCGCGTAAGGTGAGGAAGCGGGTGAAGACCCAGGAACCCTAGGGTTTCTGTTTGTTTCAGTTTTGGGCTAGGGGTATTTTAGGCTAATGGGCCGAATTGGGCTGGTAATTTGGGCCATTGTAATTGAGTTGTTTTTGGAGTCGGGTTTGATGTAATTTGGGTTGTTGGGCTCGGTGGGTCTGAATCTGTAAATGGACATTTATTTTATTGAATTTCGGTTTAATTTTAATATTTGTAAAACTAGGCTGTTAATAGTGGATATTTTAATTTAATGTATTTGTTTTTTTCTTTTCTGGTATTTATTGGGCCGGGCAAAATGGGTTATTACATGTATGTTTAGTACATTTAAGTTTATTTTCTCCATGTTGTATTCTAATTTGTTTACTCATTTTGTGAGAAGTCAAAACTTCCTTTCCTCGTGGTTTTTTCCTCTTTGAGAGGTTTTTCATGTAAATTTTATGTGTTCAATCTTCTCTACATTTTCTATTTATTTTTATACGAATCGATCCCAACATAAAAAATATCATATATATAATTTCATCTAATTAATGAACTTGACATCAAAAGCAAAGAATTTTTTTTTAGAAAAAGAAATAACGGCTATTTGTCAAATTAGCCCCCAATAATAAGGGGTAGCTATAATTTTGTTTGTATAAGTACAGTTTTTTTTCTGAAAAACATGAACGGCTATTTATCAAAGTAGACCCCAATAATAATGGGTAGCTATAATTTTGCTTATATAAAAATGGGAACAAGTTTGGCATACTTGTTGGACTCTAGGAGATCATAATTATGACAAATATGAAAATCACTATGATTAACTAAGAAATGACTCAAGGAAGACATAGTTATTTACAGCTCAGGTTAATTCATATATTTTATCCATATGGATTAAGCTTATATAAGCATCATTCGAGAATAACTCGAAAATCGTAATTGAATTTGATGTCATAAATTAACAAATATCAGTTCATTAAAAATTATTAAAATTTTTATTTTATAAAGTAATAAATATTAATATGAGAATTTTTTTCTTTTTCTTTTTAATAAAATAAGACTATAGAATTTGAACTCGAAACACATGACTTTTAAACTTTTAAGTTAACCGTTTCAATCAAAGCATCACTTGATATGAATTTTTTAATAAATATATTTTTATATAATTTTTATAAAGTAATAAATTGACGTTGTTATTATTTGTAGCAATAAAGAAAAGGGTAGCTCAGATATGCTTAAACACTATTTCTTCTAATTTAATAATTAAAAATTATGAAATTAAAGTACCAAATGAATAAAAAACTAAATTATATTATCAAATCCAACTTGAATTATATAAATATATTAAGTATCTACGTCATTAGTTGTTTAATGATTAAATTTCAAGATGTATCACTAAAACAACCTTAAACTTCAATGGAAGTGGTGCTGGAAATTGATGATAAATCATTATCCAACATGTCTCTAACTTACACTCATAATTGAAGATCATAATCAGATTCTCGGTATCCCATAGGGTGTTTGTAGATCAGTCAAAAATAGTGATCAATAAGATTGAGAAAAAATAAATAAAGTTAAAGGAAAAACAAGAGGGATATGCATTTAGTACTTGTTAGGTGGTAATAAAAGACAAAATGAAGGCCTAAATTTTGACCACTTTTTGTACTTCGGTAAGCCGTCGAACAGTTTGGAACAAAATCAGTCGGTGTTTTGCTTTGCTGGTTTCACGTACCAACGCAGACACTGTTTAACGAATTGGCGAAAACTCGTCCAAAGAAAAGAGTTGGTGCTTTAAGTCCACTCGACTCGACGCATCAAATCGTCGCTTTCGCCTGTCATCCCGCGTTCTCCTCCTTTACTTTCTCAGTCACATTGGACCCACTTTATTTAATTTCTTGGATTTCTTTTATCTTTTTATTTCGTCGTTAGAAGCAAATAAATTTTTTTATATATCACTTTGTTTTAGAAGTGTTCATAGATCGAGTCGGGTCGAGTTCAAATCAAGTTTAAATATGATATTAACATATTTTATATTTATCTAAGTCTGATTCGACCTAAAATATGAGTTTAAAATTTTACTTAAATTCACTCATATTTGTAAGAGACTAACCTAAACTCATTTTATGCCCACCTATATTATTTTTAAATTTTTAAAAATATATTTATATTACATTATTTTAATATTTTCGTACATTTTTATTTATTGAAAATTTTTATACAGTATCTTAACATTATTTTAATATTTACATTAAAGTAGTATTATATATTTAGTATAGGTTTATTTTTTAATGTGTTCTAAATTATATAATATATAAAAATAACATAATATAAAGTATTATAAACTTAAAACGGGCCGGGTCGGGCTCGGACCTTGAATGTTCAAGCCCGAGCTCAATCAATATTTTAAATGGGCCTAATTTTTTTTGCTAAAGTCCATTTTTCGAGACTAATATTTTTACCTAATCCTTCACAAATTTCAGATCGACCTTCAGGCCTAGGCAAGTAGCCGACCCATGAACAAGTATACTTTGCTTTCTTCACTAGATTTTGTTTTACATTTTAGTCCTGTCAAAAAACTTTTTCTTTATCATTACAATACTTGGAAAAAGGAAATGGGCTGATATGGTTTAAACCTATGTTTTCTGAATGTTAGACGAGAGCTCTAATTTGTATTTATGAGACTGAAAATTTTGAAATCTCAAGTTTTAATCTCTTCTTGTGTAATTTGTTTGAGTTCTCTTCAAAATTAGTATAGCTTAAATCTTGCTTTATGTGGGCTTTATTTATGTTAGAGTTATGTTACCCAAATTCTAAAAGATTGCTTGCAAGTCAAGTTAAACAAATATATATTTTCTTTCTAGAAGATTTAGTATTTATTAGTATAGTATATTTAACATTTATTAGTATAGTTTATTTGACTTACTAATTTAGCCTATAAATAGGCTCTTTTACAATCTTAGAAATAATACCCATTAGATTAGAACTCATAAAACATTCAGAGAATTTTGTGTTTACGTTTTGAGGGTTCTTTGTTTTCTGGGTTTTCGGGGTTTAGTTTTATCTCCATCTTTTGTACTCTTCATTCTTTTGCCATTATAGTAAAATTATCTTTACCCATGATTTTTTATCCTCTTTGAAGGGGTTTTTCCACGTTAAATTTGTGTGTTCATCTTCTCAATTTCTTCTGCTATTTTTACTTGTTTGTTGCTTGATCGGGACGATCCTAACAATTTAAATATATTTTAATATAGGTCTAGATATATTTCAATTATCAATTTAGTGTTTTGTAATAATTGGTTCTGATATAGTTACACAATGCATGTTATTTGTAATTGCAATTCCGATTATACTTGTAACATAAAAAAAAATGTATATTCGCATTACACTTGAAAGAATCTTTTATATTGTATTTGTATTTAAGATGTTAAATTTCTATATTATAATAATGTGTTTGATTGAGTTAGTGTTACCTATTAACTGAGTCTCAATTAGAGATGCTCAGGGGCTAGGTCGAGTCGAGCCTAAGCATGATATTAACATACTTTATGCTTGCTCAATCTCGACCCAACCCGAAATATGGGCCTAAAATTTTGCTCAAACCTATCCATATTTGCAAAAAGACTAACCTAATCCCTTTTTCAGTCTACACCTATATTATTATTTTTTTAAATATTTTATTTTATTTTATTTTATTTTAATATTTAATAAATTTATTTTTATTTATTGAAAATTTTTATATAGTCATCTTATCATTATTTTAATGTTTACATTAGGGTAGTATTATATATCTAATATAGATTTTTTTAATGTGCTATAAATTACAAAATATATAAAAATAACATAATATAAACTATTATAAACTTAAAAACGGGCTAGACCGAGCTCGAACTTCGAATGTTCAAGCCTGAATCCGGCCTATATTTTAAATGGGTCTAATTTTTTTCCAAGCCCATTTTCGAGGCTAATATTTTTGCTCGAACCCTCTCAAATTTCGGATAAGTAGCCCAACTCATGAACAAATCTAGCCCCAACTCAGCTGTAAAATTACCAAGCTCATTCCTTAACAAATATTATTTTGAAGGTATTTATATTTTTTTATTGATTGATAAATCTAGAAAAATATATGCTCTCATGGATTTGAATCCAAAAGATCATAATCTTAACCATCTCAACTTTACACTTTCAACCAAAACCACATTTAATTTCGATATAATAATTTATTTAGCCCTCCAACTTTACATAAAAAAAAACATTTCAGCCCTCGTTTAAATTTTCTCCAACCTAAAGTCATATCCTCACATGCTAACTTCTTTAATTGAAAACTACATGAGCTAGCCAAAAAATTACACCCCTAAAATTATCTCAAATCCCTAATTTTAAACATAGATGTGATTTGTATGAACTTTGGGAGGGATGCCCTTTAATTACTCTAACAAATCAAGATCTTATGAAAATCTCAAGAAAAAATCAAAATCCATGACCAACATAGAACTTCAACTTTACAATGGGGACATGTTTGTCTTTTGGTTTACATGCGTGTGACAAAAGTGAGAGAACCTAGACAAGCTTTTTTCCATCACTATATTTTAATTAAACAACTACATGGGTATATATTATTACATTATTCAAGGGGAATTTAGGAAATATAATAGAAATTCAATCTTCCACTTTAAACTTTTGGAAATTGAAGGTTGAGTGAGTATTTCATTAATTTTCAATTTGATTGGTGGGTCATTTCATCTAATTTAATTAAATAAAATTATTAAAATTATATAAAATAAAAAATTAGTAAACCTAATTTAATTGTTGATTCAATGATTCTTTTAAACCGATTCAATCTGGATATACCCATTCACAAGTCAATTGATTCAACGTCTCTTTTTAAGATTAATGTACAGATAAAATTCAAGTTCAGTTGATCCAAATTTTGATTAAGATTTTGATACAGTACTGACAATTTAAATTTACTATTCAAATACAATGGGAACAAAACAACAATTCATTTGATTGTATCTTCTTTTGGAATAAAAAAGAAAATTCAAATATTTTAAAAAGTAGAGAGATTTGAGATTCATCAATCTCAAAATATCCTTGGTGTAGGGTCAAGATTAGCCCTTCCACTCCATGATTTGCGGAGTATAATTGATAGGGGTCTTCTGCTATGAATTAATAATTAAAATGAGATCAAAATTATTCCTAGTGTACAGTCCAAGTATATCATACATAATTCTGTTCAGAAAAAGCATATGATAGTTCATTAATGGTTTAAGGTCATCAATGGTGGATTCATATATAATATTAATGATGGCCAAAGTTTTTAGATGTATTACTTCATTATTATTTTTACATTTCTTTTGTCCTCCACTATTAAATGATTAATACAGAGATTACGATAATTGATACTTTTAAAATTGATATAATAATTAATTTAATACTTAACGTTTAAATGTTATGTCAATTTGGTCATGTTGTTTTTATAAATTTAATTTCAATATTTATAAATTATGTCAATTTAATTTTAATTTTGAAAGTTTATAATAAAAAATTGAAGTAAAGCTTTCATATCTTACCATAGAAATATAGAAATCAATGGATTTAAATCAATTATAGAGTTGTTTATAATCTGAACTTGCTTAAAAAGTGGTATTCTTAGGATGATCCACCTATTTCACATGGTAGAATTGAATCGTGAGTTCAATTTCTGAATTTTATTCTAGGATATTAAACAATTTAAGGGTAGTAAAAGGATTTATGAATACTTAAAGCGCATATTGCTTGTTGATGTGTGGGGTTAATAAAGAGACACGAATGAGGATATAGTGGAACTGGTGGAGGCTAGTTCACATTGAGACTAAAGGCAACGGAGGTGAAGGCTAAGAGCAGAGTGGCAGAGTGTAAGCAAGAGTGTTGAAGAGTCAATCATTTCCTCCTCGTTCTGGGGGTTATTTCTAGGTAAGGTCCTGTGTTAGGTGATATTAACGTGATAGATTCGTTATTAGGGAGGATGTTTGTGATGGGACGTGTTGTCATTTCCTTTGAATTGTGATACGGAGTAGTTGAGCCCACATAGGGTTCGGTAGCCTCAAGAGTCATGTTCTTAATAAGTGCTTGGAGGAACGAATGATGGCATCCTTCCTGGAATGGGTGGCTAACTTCTTTGGGAGGCTTCATTTCTCTTGGTCGAATAGTTGAATCAGGAGGCAAAGCTTCTGATAATCACTCAGTCTGTAGCGGGTGGAGGTCACTCTTCAAGTGGCCTATTGTGTTATCACGTGTCTAAAATTGATGGCTCATTCTTTAGTCTCCTTCCTCAATCCCAAAAATTTGCTATTATCTTGAACTATATTATAAGCCCCCTTAACCAAAAAGATGTTACCCTAATAAAGACACTTAAATTTATGTTAAATTTATATTTAAGTAAAATATAGAGATGGATTCGTTAAATAATATGTATTTAAAATTAATTATAATTATTTAGAAGGTTTTAATGGAAAAGAATTTGATAAAACATAAAAGAAATAAACCAAAAATGAGTTAATCTCAAACTTAATCTATAACTGAATTAAAATAAAGTTAAAACTATGTATTTGCATTTAAAAGATTAAAAATAAAAAAGAAACAAAAAGTAAAAGAGGGGACAAAAATAAATATAATTATCACTAATGATAATATATTTAAAATTTTGAATTATTCTTCTTTTAAATTTTTGAATTTTAAAATTTTTTGAATTTCGTTTATATAAAGACGCACCCTTAATATATGGTTCCTAGCATGGTGTTCAATTCTACACCGATTTCGGTCATATCAGTCGGTGCATATCATTCCAATGTTAAGTCAAAATAATCAACCTTTTTGTTTGCACTAGTGAAAGTTCTTGTCTATATTGATTGTATTGATTCGTTCCAGTCAATTTTGGTCACACCAACTGGAACATGGTGCACCAGCTGGCGTATGAATAATGTTAATTGCTTACTATTATGCTAAAAACTTAATTAAAATATGACCAATAAAAAAGGATGTTAACTTACTTTCACATTTAAAATAATATAAGCTAAAATATAATTAAACCCGAGTTAAATCTTTAAAATTTCATATTGAATGATGGATTTTACTATTAATTTTAGATTGATTTGAATAGTTTTTTATTTAATGAATTTATTAATGAGTAATCTATATAATCAATGAGTATTTTATATCTATATATTTCTATAAATTAAATATATACTTTTTTAAATTGAATAGATAAATACCAACACGTACCAATTCCAGTACCTACTTATTTCCAAGACAATTGTATTTGACTTTGGATCACACTAATTAAAAATATAAATTACGCAAGCAAATAATTAAATTTCTAAAGAAAAAGAATTAAAAAAACAAGTTGGAATTTAAAATTTAAAAAATGGTAAAAATGAGATTAGGACAACCATTTCAAACTCTAAAATGAAAAGGTCAAATATCCAGCTTTATAAAAGTCTTCCTTGCCGTCTTAACTTTTTTCTCAAATGGCATAATAACTTTTTGCCGCCTCTAACTTTATAAAAAATCATTTTAGTCTTTAATTTATTTATTTTATCTCTTTTAGCTTTTGAACTTATATTATTTTGTTAAAACATCTCTAAAATAGATGAAAAAAATTAACGTTTGTTAAATTTACTGACGTGTTATCCACGTAACAATCTACGTATATGCTAAGTCAGCAAAGTTAAAAAAACGTAAGTTTTAAAAAATAAATGACGGGCTAAAATGATTATTTGGTAAAGTTAGAGGGTGAAAAAAATAAGTATGCCATTCTAAATTCTCATTTAACTAAAAAAATATATACGTACCAGCAATATCCCACTCACCAGTAGTTACTCTCTTAATTTTCCGTCTGTTTCTGTCAAAATCCGTACATTGTCCACTAGATTTGTTCAACTTTTATTATATTATTTTGATTTTCATATATATTTTCCCTATATAATTCAAATCAACCCCTACAAATTTAAAGTATCGAAAGCGCGTGAAAAAGGAAAATTTTCATTGCTAATGATACCATGAATTCCCTGTACAACTGATGTTTTCACTGATTTATTACTATAAATCATGATCCACTGCTCTTCATTTTCCCCTCTTTTCTCTGTTTTTCAGTGATGATTTCTTGGATCGTTTTCCTTCAAAACCATGATTTGATTGATCAAGTTCTTCAACAAAAACCCATCAACGAATTCCTTTCGCTTCCTGTTTATTTTTGAGTTTTCGTCGAGTTTTGGAGCATGGGAAAAAGCAATAGTAGCAGAGATTGGACTCAGATCTATGCCATTTACGGCATGGATCAATGGCAAACACTGGTTTTCCTTTTGTGTCACGCTGTTTTCTTCTCATCACTATCTATTATCTTCCTTCTCTACTTCGGTTCCATCTTCCACTTCTTCCAAACTTTATTTCCCAGCCCCGGCGCCGCCCGTTTCGCAGCCGGGTTCAGCGGCGCCGTCACCTCGATTTCGGCTGTTTGCTTGTTCTTCGCTGCGGCCAACTTTTTGTACTCCGCTGGCCCGTTGCATTACGAAATGGCGCAGCGGATGGTGGGGTCGGTTTATGATTGGTCGTCGGTGAAGCTGGCGCTTGATATTGGATGCGGCAGAGGGATTCTTCTCAACTCGGTGGCGACTCAGCTGAAAAAGACTGGTAGTTCGGGTCGGGTTGTTGGGTTGGATCGTTCTAAACGGACTACTTTGTCCACGCTCCGAACAGCCAACGTTGAAGGTTCGTCGTACTTCCTGAATCATTTCCTAAAACTACCATAGAGACTCTTTACTGTGTTTTGTTTTTGTTTTAAATAAGTGAATTAATTTTTATATCATAAACTTGAAATTTTTATCTATTTTTATTTTTAAAATTTACGATGTTAATCATTATTTTTATTTAAAAATAAGTGAATAAATTTTATATCTTAAATTGATGAGTAAATTAAATTATTTAATTAAAATTTTATCAATTTTTATTGTGAAAATTAACATTATTAATAAAATAACAAAATGTAAATAAGTTAATTTTAACAATAAAATAAATAAAATGTTTAATAGAATGAATAATTTAATTTTTTATTTAAAAAGACAAAATGTAACCCACTCTTTACCATTTCATTTACATTTAAAGTATATAAATTTATCCATTTAATGATTAAAAATGGGAAATTTGAAACAGGTGTGGGGGAGTATGTAACGTGCAAAGAAGGCGATGTGAGGAGTTTACCATTCGAGGATAACTATTTCGACGTGGTGGTTTCAGCCGTGTTCGTCCACACGGTGGGAAAAGAATACGGCCATCGCACGGTGGAGGCGGCAGCGGAGAGAATGAGGGTGGTGGGGGAGATGGTGAGGGTCCTAAAGCCCGGCGGCGTTGGGGTAGTTTGGGATCTACTCCACGTGCCGGAATACGTGCGGCGGTTGCAGGAATTAAAGATGGAAGATATTAGGGTTTCCGAGCGTGTAACTGCCTTCATGGTTAGCAGCCACATGGTATCATTTAGGAAGCCTAGTCAGCATGTTGTGGGTCCCGGCGAAGTACGGTTGGATTGGCGATGCTGACGTCGAAATATCAAGCTTAAATTATAGATAAAACATTTACTTATTTAAATACGATACTTAGGGGAAAAAAACACTAAAGAAAATTATAGATAAAATTTAGAGTTTCTTTTATTTATTTAAAGTCTGGAGAGACGAAGCCAAACCAGATGATTTTGTTGGAAATATACTACTTAACTTATGTAATATCATATATATATATATATATATATATATGCTTTTTTTTCCCTCTTTGATACATCCATGGCAATGTATTTGTATTTTGAAGCAAAACATTTGTGAATAAATAAAAAATTATTATATATTTTCTTCTGTAATTGTTGATATATTTTTTTAAATTACAATAATAAGACAAAGCTCGAATAATCAACGCGACTGACGCAATTTGAAACTAGGCCATACCTGAGGTGATGAACATTGTTGAGTTCTTGACCATCAAACCATCATATGGGGTTCGTAATTATTCATATTCTGTTATGATTGAGATGATGTATTTTCATTATTTTTTTAATTTAATAATTTGTTTATATATTTTTATTTATTTTTCTTACATTTTTACGTATGGGCCTTAATCTTAAATAAGTACTTAGAACCGTTAATCTAAGCTTTTTTGTCCAATCAGAAGCTGCCATGTTGCCATTCGTTTGTAATTTTAAAATTTTACAATAAAATTTTAAAACAATTGGAAAAAATAAAAAATATTTTAATTAAATTTATTTTAGTAATTAATATATATTTTTTATTTTCTGCTCATTGCTAGATGTGAGAGTTGAATCGAATTAAGTGAAAAAATTTCGAGTTAATTGAGTTGACGAGTCTTATTTTATCATCCTAACTCGATTTAAAATTTTTTCAAATCGAGCTAAGTAAAACTATTCGAGGTAAATTAAAACATTGAACATGTCAAATTAAATTCTTATTACAAGATAACTAATTTCATATAAGAACACATAATTTTGAAACCGTATATATTTTTAAAATTTTTTAAGTAAAATAAGAAAAAAGAAGAAGATAGTATAATAAACTTAAATTATTAATTAACTTATTTAAGTACCTAAAATTATTTTACGAAATTTTAAAATTTTAATTTTTTATATATTCTCTAGAATTTTTTAAAAATATAAATTTTAAATTTTAAAATTATTTTGAAATTTTTTTGAAAGAGTGTTTAATTTGCTTATTTCTTAAATTGTTAAATACTAAAGAATATTTACACCAATTTATTATTTAAATTGTAGAATTTAACTCGACTCAAACTATGAACTAATTTAAAAATTGAATAGTTCAATCCAATTAACTCAAAATTTAACTTTTTTTTAAAATAATTTTAAATTAAATCGAATTTTGCTTACGTCTTCAATTCCTAATTTCCAATCTGTTTCCATCTACCAAATCCAGCTCTCTATTTCCCAACGATTGAATTAGGGTTTAGTTGTTGTCAAAATGGCATCATAGTCCTCTAAATTTTCATTCTTTCACAACACATCCATCCCATCTTCATCTATTTCCACCCTATAGAAGAACTCCCTCCTAAGCTCCAAGAAACCCTCAAGCTTTTCCAATCAGTTGGAGAACCCAAAGGCAAGCACCAACAGCTGATGTTTTAACAAATATAAAAACAAGTTGATAATATTATTTTGTTTTGGGGGTTTCGTCTTTCAAAATCGGATTTGGCCTTTTAGGGTTTCTATTTTGAAAATCAATTTGGGTTTCTAGTGTTTCCAAATCGATTGCAAAATAAAAATAAAGTGATTACGGTCTGAAAACAAACTAAAATCCCAAGAATTATTTGCTTCTTGGGAAGAGGATGGAATCGAAAATGAAAAGTTTGGTTTTGATTACCGAAAGCAAACCAATCGGAAAGGTTACGGGGAAGAAGATGGGAGTTCAGGAAGAATTAGCAGTTTTTCTTTCAATTTATTACATTAATTAAAAATATTTTAATTTTTTTCCCTTTTTTTTTTGTTAATTTCGTGTAAATATTTTTTTAAAAAAATACAGGTGAATGGTGACATGGCAGCTTCTGATTGGAAATAGATTAAGAGATAATTTTTGAAATAAGAAAAAAACTTTAATATCTCTTCTGATATCAAGGGCACGTTCTGCCGTGCATAAAAAACACTTTTAAAAGAAAAGTTGTGCAGAATAAATTGCTTTTGGCTGAAAGTTTTAACTTTTTAGAAGTACTTTTCAAAAGCACTTCTGAAAAAGAGAACCTAAAATTTTTAGTTTTTCCTCTCTCAAAAGTACTTTTAGTGCTTAATTATTTTTTCACATTTTCAATAACATAGTATTTTTTTTCTTGGTGTTTAATTACAAATGTGTTAAAATCATTAATTAAAAATAAAAAAAATATTTTTTAAAATACTAATTACCAATATTTAAGGGTTATATTTAAATATTTAAAATATAGTTTATATATTCTAATTAAATTTTATAAATAATTAATATTTATTTTAAAAATATTTAAAATTTATATTTCATATATTAAAACATTAACAACAAGTTATAATATTTTTTATATTCTTACTAAAATATAATAATATTAACGATTTAAATATTATTTAAATGCATATTTGTTACTTGATAATAACATGTCTAAAATGGATATTTTATTTCTCAAAAGTACTTTTTGACAGCAATGTTAAACACTCAAAATTTGAGTCAAATTTTTCAAATACACTTTTCAAAAGCATTGACAAGTTAGCCCTAAGTCTTTTATTGAGATTGGTGTCACGAGTTTAACGACACCAACTTAATAGGTTAAATTATAAATTAACTCTTTCATATTAAAAAAGCTTAAAGGTAAGTAAAAAAAATCAATTAAATCGTTAAAAAATGTACTCAATTGAACCTTCAATAACAAAAGGAAAAAAAAATTAAGTAGGTAAATATTGTTGAGTAGTTTGATTATTAATGGTAGGGTAAATTATAAAAATAGTCACATTTGTTTGACTCAGATTACATTTTAGTTACTTATGTTTGTAATATTACGTCTTAGTCATTTACGTTATCGTTTTGTTACAAAGTGGTCACTCTACCATTAAACTATGTTACCTCCCAAACAGCAATCTTACGTGGTAGTGCAAATAAGGTTTAAATGCCAACTTGGATGTTCAGTTGCTGGGATGAAAATAGATTTTTAATTAAATAAATTTAATTTAGACTGCCACGTAGGACATCCAAGTTGGCATTTAAAACCCATTTGGACTGCCATTTAGGACCACTATTAGGTAGGTAATAGAGCTTAATGGTAGAGTGACCTCTTCGTAACAAAATGATAACGTAAGTGACTAAAACGTAACATTTTAAACATAAATGACTATTTTTGTACATGGTATTGACGTGGACAAATAGTTGTCAAGTTTAATTTAGATGAGTGCAAAACAGTAAAAATTAAAAAAAATATAAAAAAATAATAAAAATGTGTATCAAGAATAAACCAGAACAAATTATTTTGTAGATTAAACGGATATCCAAATTCATTTCGATTAATACAAAATTATAAAAAAAAATATTGATAATTATTAAAATAAGTAAACTCAGTTTTACATTTTGGTGTTCCATAATTATTAAAAATATTTATATAGTGCCTAGATCACTTCTTTTTCTTGGGTTGTGCTGTAGAATCTTGAATCAGTGGTTCAGCATCTTCCCAAATACTCCCATCCTTGGTGAATTAAGAGGTTGGAAGTGTATATTGGACATCATACAACTGTGTTATTCATATTTTATAAATTATCAAAACTACAAAAGTTATATATATTTTTTAGTAATTCTCGAATACTAAATGTAAAAAGGAGTATTTTTTTTAATAAATATTAAATTTCTAAATTAAGGTGAAATTACCAGCTCCCAAACTGCAATTTGGAATTCGAATCTATAGAACAACATTATCAAGGTATCAAAGATTATATAGATATAACATTCCTTACAAGAAATTACACTAACATCATACAAGAGTACATGAATTGTGGGATCTACTCTTGTTTACAAGCTTTACATTGAGTGATTTAAAAAAAAAAGAAAACACATCAAGTCATCAAATTCGATATCCAAATCAAATCCAATGACATTTTTGTAACTATCTCGAGATGAGATGGGACATATTTACCTCAAACCTGATCCAACTGTTTTGTTTTTTTGATTTCACTCTATCCGACCTGCCCTGAACTTGAGTTTTCAAAAAAAAAAAAAATCAACTCTAACGGATTAGATCAGGTTGGAACCTGTTAGAATTCAGATTTTTTTGCCATACCTAATTTAGTCCACATGATCAAGAAATAAAATTTAGTTGTGCAAAATAAACTAATGTAGCATTAAATATAACATAAATCAACCAAACGTTAGAAGTACAAGTTTGGTCTCATGTTTTGACTTGAATGGAATAGTGGTTAAAAATATTATCAGACACTCGTTTGACACGAGTTCAAACTATGTAATCCCTATCTCCTATCCCTAATTTTATATAAAAAAATTGATCCCATAATTATTGATTTTGATCTCCTCTATTATTTCCCTAAACCACACTTACAAAACATAAATCAATAGATATTTAAAGTCTAGGTATAAACACATTTGATGTATAGATTTTGAGGAATTGAGATTTAGAAAGTATAAAAAAGGAAAATGATAAAAGGATGAGGCTTACTTCATCTTGATCAGTTCTCTACATTCATCAAAAGCTGTCTTTAATAAAAACCATCTGTTTTGCCAAAGGGGTTGAAGAACATTTTTAAAGTTTGGATCATCCCACTCCAAAGAGTCCCACCATTGTCTGCTTGACACGATCTTAAGAGAAGGTGGAGCATGTGCATATGGCTGTTCATTGCCAACAAAGGAAACAAAGGGAGGAATTCTCTTCAGTTTATCACAGTTATCAACATCGATAAGTTGGAGAGAATCACAAACCATCACTCCACTTTTACTACAAATGCTCTTCAATTCTGGTACTGACTTTAGTATCAAAAATCTTAGTTTGGGAAGGTCGAATTTGATTAGTGCATCACTTCCTTTCTCTTCATCTTCTGCTGCAAATATTTCTACTAGCTTCTCACAATCCGTCACTGTTATTTCTTCCAGGTTTTGGAGGTTGGGAAGCAACCAATGTGGAAGCAACGTCATAATACTTGGGCAGTCCAATATATGAATATTTTTAAGATTGGAAAAGGTAGCAGACGAAGCTAATATTGATGTTTTTGCTGAACCATATCCTTCAACTTTTATAACTTCACTCAACTTTGGCAGATCAATAAGACACAAGCACTGGAGGCTCTGGAATTGATGAGTAGAAGAGGAAAAAGAGAAGGAAACAACACATTCTATCCCTGCACAGTGCCCAATTTTGCATACCCTCAAGTCAACCACATTTTTTAAGGAAGAAATATGGCTTACGTTTCTCAAATAGTGGCAATATGAAATGTCGAGCTCTTGCATATCAACTGGGAACATTAACTCACCGCCAACAATTTCAAGGTCATTGATTGATACAACTCTCTCTTCTTCAGCAACAAGAGAAAATAAGCCTACATATAACTGGTACTTGATGAGATTTTTCTTACATTGCTGCATTGAGGAGACAAACTTATTCAGTTCATACATGTTCTCGAAACGTCCATAAAAGCATTCCAATTTTTGCAATGGCACTACCTCATCCGCCTTAAGGCCCTTTGTTTCACCATGCATATAAACTTTCAAGTGCTGAAGGTGAGAGAGTTTTGGCAATACTCTGGTGGGTATCACTTTCAGAGTGTAAACAAAAAGGTTAAGATACCTTAGATTGATCAACATATCCATGCCTTCAGGGACTTCTTCAATGCTGGTGAAATTAAGATCCAACTTCTTCAATCTTTGAAGCTTTGAAAGACAAGGCAAAGCTCTTAACTCTTGACAACCTTCAAGCAGCAATGCGGTGAGATTCTTTAATTCAGAGATGGAATCTGGCAAACTTTCGATGTTCGTACGGGACAAATCAAGAACACTTAGACAAGGCATGTTCACAAAGAAAGAATTTGGGATCTTCTTTATTGGATTCCACTGTAGTAACAAGGTTGTAAGCAGTTGGCATTTTGGAGGCGATATGTCTATGGGAATCTCTGATATGGAGTTAATCTTAAGCGACACTTTCTCAATATCTCTTGTCCATTCCTCCTCTCTTGGTAACTTTTCTAATTGCAGCCCTGCTTGTATCATATATCGAGGATTTATACTTGTGATGGATAATGCCATGTCTCTCACTGCATCATGCATCTTCTTGCAAGGCTGATATTGATGGGTACCATTTTCCAACAAGCAATTATCTTCCAACTTTTTCAAAATAGCATGGCCCTTATCTTTCATTTCTTGCCTTGTATTCATTTCATCTATGAATCCCTCATCGATCCAACACTCGATTAGCTCATCCTCCCAAATTGGAAAATCTTCCGGATATAATGCACAATACAAGAAGCAATGCTTCAATTTCTTGTCTTTTAAGTGATCAAAACTAAATTTCAAACGCTCGATCACTTCAGCTTCTATTCCTTCCACCATCCCTACTCGCTCTTTCAGTTCCTTGAGTGCATTTTTCCAAATACAAGGGTCATCTTCTCCTTTCATGGTACCAGCTAGCACAACAACTGTAAGAGGTAGACCCGCACATTCCTTGACGGCAAGCCTCAAAGTTGGCATTAAAGTTGGACTTTGCACTATGGTAGGTCCAACTTTATTCAAGAATAGTATCAATGCCTCTTCTTCTGAAAGGGGCTTCACTTGTGTCACTTTACAACCCATATACTTACAAACTTGCTCCGAACGGGTTGTTAACACCAATTTGCATCCATTGCTGCTACTCGGCTCAGGGATCCCAACCTCCTCCAAAGAGACTTTGTCCCACACATCATCTAAGATTAGAACATGCTTTCCCACTTTCTTCAACAATTCTAACAAGATTGCTGCTCGTCTAACCTTATCTTTTTCATTGCCCAAATCTCCCTTCAATGCGCTTGCAATATCATCTTGTAACTTCATCACATTGAAGTCTTTTGATATAGTAACCCAAATTACCCTTTCAAAACTATGTTCTTTCAAAAGATCATTATGGATGTGCTTCATGATGGTCGTTTTACCCACACCACCCATCCCCCAAACCCCAATCTTACCCACCTCCTCTTGCATCAAACATTGCCAAATTTCATCTCTCACGGCTTTCTCACCAACTAGCTCTGATGTTGGCAGTGGCAACCCAACACTTGGACCTTCAATGAGAAGACTTTCGAAGATATTAGGAGCTTTATCAAGAAATGTCTGCATTTCTTGAATCTTTCTATCAACCAGCTTTCCATTGCAAGCACGGCAGAGATATCTCCCATTACTTACTTTATTTTCAACATCTTGTGCTTCCATAATCATCACTTTCACTTTTCCTAACCAATTTTCTACTTCCTTCTTTGGTATCTTCCCCACACAATGAAGAAGCTCTGCTTTCAATTGCAGCTCTATATCTTCCATTTTGCTATTCAATTCATCTCTGATTCTCTTAAAGTTTCTCACATAATCATTCAGCTTTCTGTGATATTGCAAGTATTTACAAACTGGAGTTCCGAGACAATTTGCAATGCTAGCTGCAGGTTGTATGCACTCCATAGAATGTCCCTGCAATCATATATGTATATTGTCATTCTTTCATGCATTACCATTCTTTCAACTTAATCATTAGTTTCAAAAGAGCTTTGAGAAAAAATTGGAAAAAAATCATGTAAATAGATGCATGGAAGGAAAAAAATAAACACAACCAAAGAAAACAAACACAGCCCTGCAATCAAATAATGGAAAGTAGAAATCACCTGACTTGTGGCTTGACAAATTAGTACTGAAAATAAAGTAGCGAACCAAAGAAGCAGTGAACCAATCACACAAAGCTGCTATAGCAGTAGCAGATACATACATACGTACGTACGTACATACATACAAATGTGGGCTTAACCAGAACCAAGAGAGGTTCTGAAATAATCAAAATATGTGAGATGTATTGGATTTTCATGAAGTTTTGATTCATTCAGATTTAAATCCAATCTAAAAGCAAAATCAACTGATTTTATCACAGTAGTTCATATTTCATATTATGTGGCCCAAAATTAATAATCTTAGTGAAAGTGGGAAAGAAAACTATATAACCCAGACCAAGATAAAAGCAAAGAACAGCATATCATGAATTAAGCAAGCAAACTTACAAACAGCAATGGTACCTTCACTGGCTCGCTGACAACTTCTGCACGATCTTTGAGATTGAAACAAGGAAGAAATGATAACAGAGTTTTGGGAACACTAATAAAAACAATAGTAAGACGAAGACGAAAGTGAAAAGAAAAACAAGCAAATGGTAGGTTCCTCCTCAAAGGACAGAATCAACCGGCTACTTTATATTTTTGGTCAACATATAGTCTAAACCTAACGTTTAAGCATTTTAAATATATTAAAAAGGTTAAAATGTGCTACTAGTCCTTGTACTTCTCTATATTTTGAGATTTAGTCTATGCATTTTAAAAGTTAAAAAAATTCGATCTCATACTTTTTCAATTTAAAAATTATAGGTTCAATTATTATTTTTGTTGCTAATTTCCATCAAAATTTGTCAACTTAACACATTTATTTTTGTCAGTCATATGCAACGTCATATGAAGATTACCTAATCAACATGCCAAATTGATATGAATGAGTTTTTAAATAAAAAAAAGTAAGAGAATTTAATTTTTAAGTTTTTAAGTATATGTGTTGAAACCGTTTTTTAAAAACAAAAATTTTAGTTGTCGAATTTCAAAATAAAACTGGAGTCGCCACCGATCTTTTATTAAGGTGTGATCGGCTCACATTAAAAATTATTTTGGTCTACGAATTTTGACAAAATGAGTCCGGGAGTCAGTTACGCACGAGAAAGGGTTAGCACCCTCGTAACGCCTAAAATCGGTACCAAATTGATCATTTAATATCTTAGTGTCGAATGTTAAAAAGATTTCTAAAATCAGCTCAAATGATGAAATTTGAAAAAGGATAATCAATTGTCAAGTCATGTAAAGAAATCGAGTCCCAATACGTTAGAGTACAATTCCTCATAATCCCCGAACTTTGAATATCACCTTTATTTTATGTGAAAATCTTCATTTTGGGAAAGTAACATGCCACACCCAATGCGTTAGGACACAACAAGTTAAGTTCCCAAAAATGATTTTTATACTCATGCATTTTGAATAAAGAATATCCTCGGTTATTTTAGATTAACAAAGAAAATCAGAACCCAATACGTTATGGCTCAATTTCCCTCGAAAATCCCAAACTTCGAATATTGCTTTTATTCAAAAAAACATTTGAATCAAGAGAATAACTTTGATGTATGGTTAAAACCAAACTATATTTTCAAAAAGGGTATGTTAAAAAATGTACAATATGATACAAATATTTTAATTTAAAGCATCTATGACTAAATATTTACAAATATATATACAAGTACAATATACAAGTAAATTTGCAAATATGTGTACACATATATTTAATACGTATATACAAGGATACATATAAAAAGATGGAATGGAGTTTATCAATCAAAACTAATAAAAATGCATGTATATATATTTGAAAATCGTGAAAATAAAATAAAAATATAAAAGTATGTATATGTATATGTATATATATATTTACAAAATCAAAAAAAATATAAGTATATATATAATATAAAGTATATAAAAGTTAAGAAAATAGAATAAAATATAAGGAAAAACGTATGTATAAATTTATGCATGTATTTATAAAGGCTTAAAATTATATACATACAAAAATAAAATATACATATATATATTACATATAAAAATAGGCGTATATATGTATGAAAATATTATAGTTAATAATATAATAATAATTAATAATGGTATAATGGTAATAGCATAAAAAATAATAATAAAATAACTGATAAATGAACTAAAACAGAAAAAAGCGAGGCAAATTTGAAATAAATTTAAAAAAAAACTAATTTGGAAACGCGCCCAACAATGGAGGACTAAAAGCGAAATTAATCCCGTCTATAAAATGTTGTGTAGTGATGGACTAAATTGAGACAGAAACGAAATGTGAGGCTAAAATTAAAAGAAATAAAAAAGGATTTAATTGAAGTGCGCCACAAAAAGGAAGGACCCATAGCGAAAATATCCCATTTAAAGGCACAACATGCGGATCCTCCTTGGTGAAACGGCGCCGTTTTTGTAACACTATTTAAATCAAAATTTTCCCTTTAAAATTTGATAGCCCATTTTTAAAATGAAAAAAAAATGATGCCCCTCTTTTGCTCTGCTAGGGTTTTGACCCTAGCATCCTTGCGCCGCCGTTCATCAGCCTCCCCACCCAAAGCTCCGATGACGGCGGAGATGGTGGTGGCACGACGACCCCGACGAACAGGTAAGTGTTTTTTCCCTCTTTTCTTTGTTGTTTTAGGCAAAATAAAATGAGAAAATAAAAGAAAATAAAAATATATATATAAGCAAAAAAACGATGAACACTTCAAAGTAAGAACAAAAACCTTCGAAAAATAAATTTCCTCTGTATTTCCTCTCTATTTTCCCCTCTATTTCGTATCTTTTATCCCCAAAAATTCCCCCATTTGAGTACATGAAATAGGGCTTTTATAGCCCGAAAATTGTTTGCTATTTTACATGTTTTCTTCTATTAGACTCTTTAATCCGTGTTTGCAGGCGAAAGTGGAGATTTCAGCGCGCGCAGAGGTGGTCGACTCCGGATCTTGCGGCTGCTGGAGAAGTTGCTGTTGGGATTTGCAGCTAACTGCTTAGGGTTTCTGTTTTGGGGGTTTGGGCTGTTAATTGGGCCTGTTTTGAGTGGGTTGGGCAATTTGGGCTTGTACACCTGCCCCTCTTTGCTCATTGTCGTGTAACGAGAATAGAGCAAAGACTAAAAGCCCAATTGTGCCCGGTCTTACTGAGCTTCAACTTCTTCAATCTTTTCTTCTTCAGGTAGCCTCGTTCCATCCTACTGCATCTTCAGAGGTATAGGAACTGGTGCTTCAATCCACTCCTACTGTAATGTCGGGGAGATAGGATTCATACATTGTAGCTTCTCAAAAGAACAAAATTCGCTATCTTTAATCTGTTCCACTGCAGTTCTAGGGAGATAAGATTTATAGCTTCAACTTGTTCTGCTACAACTTAAAGATAAATCTTGATGCGATCTGCTCTACTGTAACTTCAGAGAGATGAGATCTGTGGTCTTAACCCACTCCATTGCAACTTCAAGGAGATAGAATTACTTTCTTCTGTCTACTCCACTGCAACTTCAGGGAGATAAGACTTGTATCTTCGATCTATTTCTCCAATATATGGGAAGACAAGATCTACTTTCGTCGATCTACTTTGCCCCCAATACATGAAGACAAGATCTGCTTTCTTCTATCTACTTCACGCCAATACATGAAGACAAGATCTGCTTTCCTCGATCTACTTCACGCTAATACATGAAGACAAGATCTACTTTCTTCGATCTGCTTCATGACAATACATGAAGACAAGATCTGTTTTCCTCGATCTACTTCATTGCTAATATAAGAAGACAAGATCTGTTATCTTCGATCTGCTTCACGCCAATACATGAAGACAAGATATGCTTTCTTCGATATACTTCATGTCAATACATGAAGACAAGATCTGTTTTCTTCGATCTACTTCACGCCAATACATGAAGACAAGATCTGTTTTCTTCGTTCTACTTCACGCCAATACATGAAGACAAGATCTACTTTCTTCGATCTACTTCGCCACCAGTATGGTAAGACAAGATCTGCTATCTTCGATCTACTTCACGCCAATACATGAAGACAAGATCTGCTTTCTTCGATCTACTTCACGCCAATACATGAAGACAAGATCTGCTTTCTTCGATCTACTTCACGCCAGTACATGAAGACAAGATCTGTTTTCTTCGATCTACTTCATGCCAGTACATGAAGACAAGATCTGTTTTCTTCGATCTATTCCACTGCTGACCAGTGAGTTAGAATACTGACTTCAATATACTCCACTGCAACCTCAAGGAGGTAAAATCTGCCATCTTTGATATGCTCCACTACTGCTTAGGGAGATAAAATCTGTAATCTTCAATCTATTCCACTGTTGCCCAAGGAGATAGAATTACTGGCTTCAATGTACTCCACTGTAACCTTAGGGAGGTAAAATCCACCATCTTTGATCTGCTCCACTACTGCTTAGGGAGATAAGATCTATAATCTTCAATCTATTCCACTGTTGCCCAGGGAGATAGAATTACTGGCTTCAATGTACTCCACTGTAACCTCAGGGAGGTAAAATCTGTCATATTTGATCTGCTCCACTACTGCTTAGGGAGATAAGATCTGTAATCTTCAATCTATTCCACTGTTGCCCAGGGAGATAGAATTACTGGCTTCAATGTACTCCACTGTAACCTCAGGGAGGTAAAATCCACCATCTTTGATCTGCTCCACTACTGCTTAGGGAGATAAGATCTGTTTTCTTCGATCTACTTCACGCCGATACATGAAGACAAGATCTGTTTTCTTCGATCTACTTCACGCCAATACATGAAGACAAGATCTGTTTTCTTCGATCTGCTTCGCCACTAGTATGGGAAGGCAAGAGCTGTTATCTTTGATCTACTTTACGCCAGTACATGAAGACAAGATCTATTTTCTTTGATCTACTTCGCCACCAGTATGGGAAGACAAGATCTGTGTTCTTTGATCTACTTCACGCCAGTACATGAAGACAAGATCTGTTTTCTTCGATCTACTTCGCCACCAGTATGGGAAGACAAGATCTGTTGTCTTTGATCTACTTCACGCCAGTACATGAAAATAAGATCTGTTGTACTCGATCTACTTCACGCCAATACATGAAGACCATATCTGCTGCTTTCCAACCTGCTCCACTGTTGCTCAGGGAGATAAGGCTTTATCATTCCACTGATCTGTTCTCTGTGGAACATGACTTTATGAGCCTAATTATGCCTAATGATTAGGATGTCATGAACAGAATGAATCAAATGCTCCTAACTAGACATGTATGAATGACATTTGAATGAATGCAGAATGTCATGAAAATGATATTTTAACGCTTGAGTTATTATTACTCCAAGTTTATTAAGGTTTCATCACTAATGTGTTATAACACCTTTTGCTCAGCTAGCGTGTCCAAAAAAACACTTAGTCAGATTGCCCCACTGTAACCTTCAAAGTTTAATCCACTAGGGATGCAAAAATTTGTACCATCTTTCTTTCGTTGTAAACCAAGAGTAAAAGATTTGGCTTTTTCTCAATCCTCTGCTATCACAACTCAAGGATACAGGATGTGAAACTCTTTGGTCTTTTACACCATTCCCAGGGTGTCCTACCAAATGCTCATGCACAAATGAAGAATTTTCTTCTCCAAAAACAACTTCCTCTTATTATTCGGTGATCATTATTTGCTTGTTCTTCTAAGCTTTGTCACCAGCACGACATATTGCCATTTTTTCCAATCGATGTTTTAGACAACAAAATTCAAAGGGATAGTCTTAATTTAGACTCTTCCTTATTAGATTTCCAACCTTTAACCTGGTGCATTCTAAACAATAGTCCTGTTTGAGGTTCCTATATTATTTAGAAATTTTAAGAGTAATATGCAAAACTTCCCTTGTGAAAGTTTTATTAGTCTATTAATCATTATTCTAATGCAACATGCTTTGCAAAAAGATCATGGATAAGAATAGAGTTGGTTCTGAGTATAGCTCGAAATGAATAAATTGTCAAGGATAATAAAGATGGATAACAAAGAAATTAATTTAAGAATGCGTATCTTGGAAATGAATGTAGTGTTCCAAGAATAACAAAAATAGTATAAGGATTAGGTGCCCCAGATATCGCAGCTTAAACCTTTCTGTACAGACTTTCTGAAGGCTATTCTGAGTTTAACATGTGTTTAGGAGTACTTTGACGATGCCCCAAGATGTCGCCTACCCTTTCTTGTTGATTCAGGTATAGCAATACCATTGCATGCCCCCATTCTGATCAGTATTTTAGCTGCTCTAAAAATTTCAAGCGCCATTTTAATCAACATTTGAGCCGCCTTTTTTGGGTTTTCAACTCAAAATCCCCTTTGGTCTAAAGCGCCCTTTGCGAGTTTTCACCTTAGCCTCTCCGGTTTTACTTTTTTCATTTTTTATTTTCATCTCTTCATTTTTTCACATCGCTTCTTTTTCTTTTTTTCTTTTTTTTTGGGACTCAAACTGCCCTTTGTGGGTTTTTACATTGGTCCTCTCCTTCTTTAAGTGAAGTATTTCCTGACTGAATCTGAGTTTACAGGACTTTGCAGGTTTATCATCCATCTCGCTCAAAATCAAAGCTCCTTTGGAAAAAAAACCTTCTCTATAATCATAAGGTTCCTCCCAATTTGGCATCTGTTTCCCTCCAAAACATTTTTTGTAGAGGGAAGACGTTCAACATTTGGTCACCCTCGTGGAATTCTCTGGGATGAACCTTTTGTTATAGGCTCACATCATTCATTTCTGGTACATCTGACTGTGATGAATAGCTTTTAGCCTTCTTCCTTCTATCAAGTTCAATTGATCACATTGCGATTGGATTCGTTTTGCTTCATCCAACTTGCTCAGCCAATACCCGGAGAGAAAGAATTTCAACTTCAATGAAAAAATGTGATAAACTAGAAAGAGTGGCATTGCCCAGGTAGAGTTTTCATTACACCATTCATGATATTCATCTTGAACATACTGAAAAATTTCTGATATCGTGCTGTTGTTCAGATTGCAATGACAACGCTTAAACCGGGTACATCTTGGTATCACCTTGCGAAGGCATCTTTGAATGCTTGAAGTAACCTAACAACGTCTTGCTTTGTTTTTTTCGGTCATGCATGTTCCCTCAATATCACAGTTTCCATTCTCTCCTCATGAGGTAAGCTTGTTTCTCTTACTGCTTTATCATCTTCAACAAGTCAGAAGATAAGCTACAATTTATGACATCTTCAAAGTTATGAGATCCCTCTAAACACATGTCTCACTCAAAAGGAGGTTCTGAGTCTGTTGCAGCGTCACTCATGTCATTGATATTTAGGGACCCATAGTGGGTGCTGAAGGATATACAAAGAAATGAATGAATAAATGAATAGTTTGGCAGAAAAAATCCAAAAGAATGAAAGAATCGTAAAGAATGAAAAAGCATTTGCTCAAAGATGATTGCAATGATATATTTTATTAAAATAATAATGTTTAGACATGAGCCTATTTCACAAAGAAGTTCTTATTGCTTCTAGGCTAAAAGCAACAAGTGTGCTCTGAACATTACTCTAACAGACTCTTAATACTTTAGGGGTTTCCTCTGCAATCCCATTATTTAGAACACCCCTAAGGCGAATATCTAACAAGGACCCTTTTAATTGTGTCTGCATATATGGCATCGATGTGCAAACTTCTCACCACTTCTTCATACATTGTAGTCCCTCCATCCTCAATCATGATTGGGTAACAGATTTTCTACAGATGAGTCACCCAACTTGAAAATACCCATGTTGATGAGTTTTTCAACTAGCTTTTTTGAAGGTAATGCAATTCTCTATTGAGTGCCCCGTAATTCCCGCATGGTAGTCACATTGTGCGTTCGCATCATACCACTTAGGATACGGAGGTTGTGGAGGTTTTAAGTAATGAGGAGCAACAACGTGCGCATCGAACAAGCTTTGATATAGCTCCTTATATGACATCGAAATTGGTGTGAACTGGAGCTTCTCGGTACCTGGTTTCACTCTAGATTCTTGTCTTAATGAACCTTGTTGGTTAGTAGCCACCTTTCTTGGCTGACTCACAGTAACTGGTTTAGAGTAACCCGTGTTGTTCACCTCATTTTATCTTTTCCTTGAGATTGACCTCTTGTTACTCCCCTCTGCATCAATTTTCTTGCTCCTTATGGCTCTTTCAATCATTTCACCATTCATGACTATGTCAGAAAAGCTTTTTGTGGCACTTCCTAACATATGTGTGATGAACGAGACTTTCAATGTATTTATAAAAAGCATCGTCATTTCTTTCTCTAAGAGCGGTGGTTGAACTTGGACGGCGACTTCCCTCCATCTTTGTGCGTACTGCCTAAAGCTTTCGCTCGGCTTCTTCTCCATGTTTTGAAGGGTAATTCTATCAGGAGCCATGTCTGTCACATGACTATACTATTTCATGAATGCTTGTGCCAAGTCCCTCCATGAACCAATCGTGGTATGGCTCAGCTGATTGTACCACTTAGATGCTGCCCCTGCTAGGCTATCTTAGAAACAATGTATTAATAGCTGGTCATTGTTAACGCATCCAGCCATTCGCCTGCAGAACATGGTGATATGAGCCTCTGGGCAAGTTTTCCCATTGTACTTCTCGAATTTCGACATCTTAAACTTATGAGGGAGTACCAAATCAGGAACTAAGCTCAGCTCTTTAGCGTCAATCCCACAACAGCTTTCAGTGACTTCTATTGCCTTGAATTTCTCCTCGAGCCATTTGCACCTTTCCTCTAGCTGCTTTGGTAACTCCTCCTATATTCTTTCCTTTTTAGCCACTTCATCGAAGTCATGAATGGTAGAGTTAACAGGGTAGTTTTCGGGGTTAGAGCCCAATCTAGCTTGAAAGTTCGAAGCACTGGCCTGGGACTACTGAGGCCTGATTGTGACAGTGGGTTTGTACGGATACTCAGCTTGAGTTCGAACATGTGGAGGAGTAAAGCCTGGAGGATAGAGTGGTTCATCGACATCAGCCATGAGACCCTTTCCCTTATCACCTCCTCCAGTCAACATTTTGGTTAGCTTCGCCATCATATCATCTTGAGATTCTCGCATCTTCTCAGACATATCCTGTTGCATCTTATCTAACCGCTCCTGCACCTGTAGCTGAAGTCAGTCTTGTATCTCCTTCTGACACTGTTCGAGTTTTTCCAATCTCTGATCCATGTCCTTAATCTTTGCTCGAGTACCGTAACGGTGTTTGGTTGGTTGGTTGGTTTCTAGGTTAACTGAGCAATGATTTTAGTTAATTAGGATCTTTTAATAATCTTTGTTGCATATGATGTAATGTAATGCAAATGCATGAAATGAATGCGAAAAGAGACGTTGATTCATGTTCAATTTTTTACTAGAAAACAAATCTCTTTACATAAAGCGGACATATATATACTGCTTTACCCTCATACTCCAAGTGAAGACATCGACCCTTCAGATATTAAGATACATCTCACGAATTTGATCTCATTTTTGTTTGATCTAGGTCGCAAATCCTTGCTCATTCACGTTCATTAGCTTCTTTATGAGATTGGGACCTTTGATGACTTTTGAATAAACTTTGACAATTTGGATTCTCAAGTCATGCAGCAAAGTCGTATACTCCTCTTGTTAGGCTTTTCGTGCCATATTTTCTTCAGACCACCGTATTATCTTCCACCTTATCAAGAAACCCGTATTCCATAACAAGCTTTCTAATCTAGTAATCGAACTCAAATCAACATCTCTTTTCTAAGATGAAAATGTAATGCAATCATGATGTCATGCAATCAAAACAAAAGAAACCCAAGTCAGTATCACATATAGAGATATAATCCCATACAAACATGAAATATCAAGAACACTTAATCTGGAATCCACTTAGGTTTTTGGAATAGTTCTACCTAGGGCAAGTTCCTAAAGCTCACTATATGAGGTTTAGTTTCTAGAGTAAGGGTACCCGAACCAGCAGATTCCTCGATCCTTACCCATTATAGGCTCATATGGATCGAGTTCAGTTCAGGGGGATACATTTCCCTATGGCTGCACGGAGATGAAAATCTCACGAAGACATAGGTACGGATGTATCCCGGAAGCGATCCACTACCCTACACGGAGGTGAAAACCTCACGAAGGACTAGTTTCTCGCTCCCACTTAAAGGGGTAAAACGAACCATGTAATGCAAAATGCAAATATAGATCAACCGACTTGGTTCAACCATGGAAATAAACAACAATGAAAACCAATAAATGAGAAAAGAAATCATGATTTAAAAAACTTTTAATTTTCGACACAAAGACAAAATATAACCAAGTCATGGCTCGACTCTCTAACGTCCCCAGTGGAGTCGCCAAGCTGTCGAAACCGTTTTTTGAAAACAAAAATTTTAGTTGTCGAATTTAAAAAATAAAACTGGAGTCGCCACTGATCTTTTATTAAGGTGTGATCGGCTCACATTAAAAATTATTCTGGTCTACGAATTTTGACAAAATGAGTCCGGAGTCGAACATGACGAGGAAGGGTTAGCACCCTCGTAACGCCCAAAATCGGTACCAAATTGATCATTTAATATCTTAGTGTCGAATGTTAAAAAGATTTCTAAAATCAGCTCAAATGATGAAATTTGAAAAAGGATAATCAATTATCAAGTCATGTAAAGGAATCGAGTCCCAATACGTTAGGGTACAATTCCTCATAATCCCCGAACTTTGAATATCACCTTTATTTTATGTGAAAATCTTCATTTTGGGAAAGTAATATGCCACACCCAATGCGTTAGGACACAACAAGTTAAGTTCCCAAAAATGATTTTTATACTCATGCATTTTGAATAAAGAATATCCTCGGTTATTTTAGATTAACAAAGAAAATCAGAACCCAATACGTTAGGGCTCAATTTCCCTCGAAAATCCCAAACTTTGAATATTGCTTTTATTCAAAAAAAACCTTTGAATCAAGAAAATAACTTTGATGTATGGTTAAAACCAAACTATATTTTCAAAAAGGGTATGTTAAAAAAATGTACAATATGATACAAATATTTTAATTTAAAGCATCTATGACTAAATATTTACAAATATATATACAAGTACAATATACAAGTAAATTTGCAAATATGTGTACACATATATTTAATACGCATATACAAGGATACATATAAAAAGATGGAATGGAGTTTATCAATCAAAACTAATAAAAATGCATGTATATATATTTGAAAATCGTGAAAATAAAATAAAAATATAAAAGTATGTATATGTATATGTATATATATATTTACAAAATCAAAAAAGAATATAAGTATATATATAATATAAAGTATATAAAAGTTAAGAAAATAAAATAAAATATAAGGAAAAACGTATGTATAAATTTATGCATGTATTTATAAAGGCTTAAAATTATATACATATAAAAATAAAATATACATATATATATTACATATAAAAATAGGCGTATATATGTATGAAAATATGATAGTTAATAATAAAATAATAATTAATAATGGTATAATGATAATAGCATAAAAAATAATAAAATAACTGATAAATGAACTAAAACAGAAAAAAGCGGGGAAAATTTGAAATAAATTTAAAAAAAAACTAATTTAGAAACGCGCCCAACAATGGAGGACTAAAAGCGAAATTAATCCCGTCCATAAAATGTTGTGCAGTGATGGACTAAATTGAGACAGAAACGAAATGTGAGGCTAAAATTAAAAGAAATAAAAAAGGATTTAATTGAAGTGCGCCACAAAAGGAAGGACCCATAGCGAAAATATCCCATTTAAAGGCACAACATGCGGATCCTCCTTGGTGAAACGGCGCCGTGTTTGTAACACTATTTAAATCAAAATTTTCCCTTTAAAATTTGATAGCCCATTTTTAAAATGAAAAAAATGCTGCCCCTCTTTTGCTCTGCTAGGGTTTCGACCCTAGCATCCTTGCGCCGCTGTTCATTAGCCTCCCCACCCAAAGCTCCGATGACGGCGGAGATGGTGGTGGCACGACAACCTCGACGAACAGGTAAGTGTTTTTCCCCTCTTTTCTTTGTTGTTTAGGCAAAATAAAATGAGAAAATAAAAGAAAATAAAATATATATATATATATAAGCAAAAAAACGATGAACACTTCAAAGCAAGAACAAAAACCTTCGAAAAACAAATTTCCTCTGTATTTCCTCTCTATTTTCCCCTCTATTTCGTATATTTTATCCCCAAAAATTCCCCCCATTTGAGTATATGAAATAGGGCTTTTATAGCCCGAAAATTGTTTGCTATTTTACATGTTTTCTTCTATTAGACTCTTTAATCCGTGTTTGCAGGCTAAAGTGGAGATTTCAAATGCAGAGGTGGTCGACTCCGGATCTTGCGGCTGCTGGAGAAGTTGCTATTGGGATTTGCAGCTAACTACTTACGGTTTCTGTTTTGGGGGTTTGGGCTGTTAATTGGGCCTGTTTTGAGTGGGTCGAGCAATTTGGGCTTGTACAATATGAGCTAAATTTTAAATTTTATCAAGGTACATAGACTAACAACACAATTTTACCTATTAAAAACGTTTGAGAACAATTAGGGTCTCTATTTAATATTTACCAAGAGATGTTAAGTGTTCTCTCATAAAATTCAATTTGAATGTAAGAATATTAGTGCAAGATTTAATTAGATGTAGGACAACATCATTTTAATAGGTTTCATCACGTGTAAATGAAGATAAATAAAAGGTTAAATTTTGACCATGGTCACTCTAAAATAGAGTCTTTCCTATTTTGTTCATTAAATTTTTTTCTCAATTTAGTCATTATAAATAAGAAAACTGTGCGAATTAGCCACCATTGTTAAAATTTCCGTTTACTTTTAACGGATTGCTGATAGCCCATTGAGTGATTGATATGTGACATTTTTTGTTGACTTTTGACCAAAATTTAAGGAAAAAATTTTGGACTAATTATAGGGAGGTCCCCAAACTTTAGTTAATGCCTTTCACACCTTTGAATTCAGTGGCACCGTACTTCCTAAATTCCTTAATCGGAGCCTTTCGAGCTCTAGTTGACAAAGCGGATTAGGGCGCAACATCGGCAACCCTCTGAAGGACATCAACTATAATGTGCAAAAGTTCATACCCCTCGCCCTCTTGATGGGGTCTCACAATTCTAGGTGTTCTACATGTACCGTTTTGATCACCACCGAGTGCATCACTGTCATAATCTTAAATCTTATGTAGTTTATCTTAAATTTTATTCTTTTGTATTCTGTAAACCAAACTGAACAATTAGATTAAATCATTTGAATTTCTAAATTTGTGATTATCCTTTTTATCATTTGATAAACTCAATTACTTAAATTATTTAAAATAAAAAAATTAACTAATATTTATATAATTAAAATAAATTTTATTATATGAATTTATTTTGTAATGTAACGACATGATTATCTTTAGTACATATTATATTATAAAAATAATATACATACACTTTTAAGGACATATAATATATCAATTATTATATAATTAAATTATGAATGTATAATAATATTATTATAACATTATGATATTACAATGTGTATTCTTCTATTAGTGATGTGCAACCTAAACCTTAAGCATGTAACTAATTTTATGATATACAATAATATATACAATTAGTCTTATATTAGTTATGTATATTATAATAATATAATTGCATATAAGGTTACATATCAAATTCCATTTGGCATGTTGGTTGAAAATAACATCGCCATATGTCAAATTTTATTGGATTGACGACAGAGCTTTATTGAGGATCCTCTTTACTAATAAAAAAAGGTAAGGAAAGAGAAACAAATGAGGGAGAGTGATTTATTTAAAATTAGGATTGGCCGGTACAAAGAATTTATTTTTTGTAGGAGTGAGTCTAGTTGATGTAACAGAGTAGCCTAACCTATATACAATTAGGCTCCGTTTGTTTGCTAGTAAAACATTTTCTGTAAAAGTTTTTTAGCCTTTTCCAATGTTTATTTGGCTAAAAATGATTTCCCACTGATAAAACCTATTACAAAAATTGGGAAAAGGAAAACTTAATTTAGGAAAATGTCTTACCTTTTTTTATTTCAGTGCGATTGTTTTTGTTTATTTTTCTACTTATTGGGGAAGGGCTCTGATTCTTTTTTCCAAAAAAATGAAGCCCTTTGGGAAACTGGCTCTACTAATATTCTTTGAAAACCCAGCCTGGATTCCAAAGCTAGTAACAATGTAATAATGGGCAAAGCAATTCCCAGCCAAGATTCATCATATTAACTTCTGTAAGTACTTTGAATGAAGTTTTAGCTTTTCTTTTTCCATTGTTACAAGTTGAATATTGGTATTTGAAACTGTCATTTTTTTGCTTTTCTTAAGTGTAAAATACAAGTATATCACAGATTATGCTAGAGGTTCAGAAATCTGTGGGGTGGTTTATTGATGAATCCAAGGTATTTTGATCTTATTGGTTTTGGAGCAATTTGGCTTGGCAGTTTGTTCAGTTTGATCCTTTTATTTTGTAGAGCTTAATTAAATATGCATTGGTGCATTATTCCATAGTCTCATTTTTAGTTTTTCCTTACAACTTGAAAAAGTAAATTTTCAACTAAAATTGGGACAAAGTAAACCCATTTATAATGTTCCTGATTGGCAATCATTGAGTGAAGCTCACAAACTTATTCTAGATGGTAAGTATATGTTCCCTTTTTGCTTTGGTACCTTAATTCAAAGCTAGAACCATTACTCAATACTAAGTGCATAGTCTATTAGTTGGCTTGCTATAGCAGATATTAAGATGAACATTCTGTTAAAAAAAACAAAACAAAAAAAACAAACAAAAAAACTAGCTTAGTGTTGTTGCATGTATTGCATATATAAAAGTGTTCTCATTACAACATGCTTCTTCCATTCCTTTTAGTTTCTGTGAGTGTTTGACCTGATATCTCTTTTGTTTTATTGTATGTATTCAACCCAGATAAATGAAGTTGTTCTCAATGGTGTTTCACTTGAAGATGATAAAAGAGAACAATTTAACAAAATTGAACATGTACAATATAGTAGTTCTTGGTGTCTGGTTTCTTCTTGTTACCATATAAACATTTATGCTTGTTAAGATAATGTGTTTAAGATTGCTGCCATTTAAATTTTTTCTGTTACTAATTTTTGAATAATTCTCCTTGACTTTAGGAGATTAGTTTTTTGATTTGTTTGGTATATTGTTACCATTTTTTAGCGATTTTTAGAACCTCTTTTTTCTATTTTTAGCTTGAACTTTTGTATTTAAATAGTTGAGGTGTAAATCAATTAATATATTCCAGTCTTCAATTATTTTCTATTTAAAACTTCCGTCTCTTCTTTCTGCTTCAAATCTCTCGATCAACCATCAAAGTTCGAGTTCTAAACACCAACAAATTGGTATCGAAATGTTTTCTTGAGGATCTGTGAGGTTATTTGCGTGTTAAGATGGAAGGAGGATCCAATTTTTCGTTGTTGCACCACCGGTCTTGATGGAGACAATTACGAGATGTGGGCGATTCGATGGAGACTTACCTAGAGGCTTTGGATCTTTGGGAACTCAGAAGAGGATTACGAGGTCCCACCTCTTCCAAAGAAATCCTCTCGTGGTACAGATTAAAGCACAAAAGGAAAAGAAGACAAGGAAATCAAAGGCAAAAGCTTGCTTATTTGCAGTTGTGTCTCAAATGATTTTCACACGAATAATGTCTCTGAAATCAGCAAAGGAAATCTGGGATTACCTCAAGGCTGAGTACGAAGGAGATGAGAGGATTCGTGGAATGAAAGTCCTGAATCTAATTAGGGATTTCGAGTTGCAGAAGATGAAGGAGTCTGAGTCAGTGAAAGAATATTCTGACAGACTTCTCAGCATTGCCAACAAGGTGAGATTGCTTGGTTCTGAGTTGAATGACTCTAGAATCGTAGAAAAGTTGCTGGTCACTGTTCCAGAGAAGTTTGAAGCCACCATTACTACTCTGGAGAACACCAAGGACCTGTCAAAGATCTCTCTTGCAGAGCTCTTGAATGCTTTACAAGCACAAGAGCAAAGAAGATCCATGAGGCAAGAGGGAGTGATAGAAGGGGCCTTACCTGTCAAGCATCAAGACAACAACAGGTATAAAAAGAAGAAAAATTTTAAGAACCCATCAACGAGTGGAGAAAATTTATTAGGCAATTATCAGAAGAGCAAGAGAGGAGGTGTCAAGAAATCCTACCCACCTTGTCACCATTGTGAGAAGAAAGGTCATCCACCATTCAAATGTTGGAAAAGACCTGACGCCAAATGCTCTAAATGCAATCAACTTAGACATGAAGCAGTGATTTGCAAGGTCAAAGGCCAGGTGCAAGAAGTAGATGCCCAGGTAGCTGATCAAGAAGAAGAAGATCAATTGTTCGCGGTTACTTGTTTCTCAGGCAGAGAATCAAGTGAAAGCTGGTTGATTGATAGTGGGTGTACAAATCACATGACGTATGACAAGGAGCTCTTCGAGGAATTGAGAAACACTGAAGTCAAAAGAGTGAAGATTGGAAATGGTGAGTACTTGGAAGTCAAGGGAAAAGGCACAATAGCTATTACAAGCTATGAAGGTACAAAATTTATTTAAGATGTTTTATTTGTACCTAAAATTGATCAAAATCTCTTAAGTGTTGGCCAGTTGCTGGATAAAGGCTATAAAGTGCTATTTGAGAATAAGCAGTGCTTGATCAGAGATGCTAACGGCAGAGACTTGTTCAATGTCAAAATGAAGGGAAAAAGTTTTGCTCTTAATCCAATGGAAAAGGAGCAAATGGCTTTTAAATCCAGAGTTAGTGCTACTGAGACTTGGCACAAGAGACTTGGGCACTTTCACCATCAAGGATTACTTCAAATGCAGTCGAAGAAGCTAGTGGAAGGACTTACAGACATTGATGATGATCTACCTCATTGTCAAGCTTGTAAATTTGGGAAATAACATAGACAACCCTTTCCTAAACAAGCTTGGAGAGCCTTGAAGAAGTTACAGCTTGTTCATACTGATCATTGTGGTCCTCAGAGAACGCCTTCGTTAAATGGTAACCTTTATTACATAGCCTTTAATGATGATCTAACAAGAATGTGTTGGATTTTTTTGTTGAAGCAAAAATCAGAAGTTGCTGGTGTGTTCTGGAAATTCAAAGCTAGAGTTGAGAATGAAAGTGGATGCATGATTCAGATTTTAAGATCTGATAATGGCAAGGAGTACACTTCAGAAACTTTTAATAGGTTTTGTGAAGAGGCTGGAATTGAGCATCAGCTGACGGCGCCATACACTCCACAACAAAATGGAGTCAGTGAAAGGAGGAACAGATTCATAATGGAGATGACTCGATGTATGCTTCATGAGAAAAGTCTTCCAAAAAGCTTTTGGGGAGAAGCTGCAAACACTGCTGTGTTCTTGCAAAATCGAATTTCAACAAAAGCTATGAAGGATCAGACGCCATTTGAAGCTTGGTATGGTTACAAACCTTCTTTAAAGTTCCTTAGAGTGTTTGGCTGCCTGTGTTTCACTTACATTCCACAGGTCAAGTGTGATAAGCTTGACAAAAAGGCAGAAGCTGGCATTTTTGTTGGGTATAGCACTGTATCTAAAGCTTACAGAGTCTTTCAACCACACACTGGACGTATTATTGTGAGCAAAGATGTTTATTTTTTTGAAAATGAGCAATGGAATTGGGAAGACTCGATCAAGACAAACCAAACTTCTAGTGCACCAAATCGTTTTACCATTGGCAGCACGTTAGAACAGTTTGAAGATGAAGGGCAAGATGTTTTGGCTGATGATGCACCTGTCAGAGGTACAAGGCTGCTCTTTGACATTTACCAAAGATGTAACATGGCTATTTGTGAGCTTGTAGGGTATCATGATGCAAAAAACAGTCAACATTGGATGGCTGCAATGAAGGAGGAGCTTTCGATGATCGAGAAAAATAAAACTTGGGAGTTGGTTTATCGACCTCTGGACAAAAAGATAATTGGAGTAAGATGGGTGTTCAGAACGAAACTAAATCCCGATGGTTCAGTTAACAAATTCAAAGCAAGACTTGTTGTGAAGGGATATGCACAAGTCTTTAGAGTCGATTATTCAGAAACATTTGCACTGTTGCGTGCTTGACATTGTGAGGTTCTTTGTTTGCTCACGCACAAAAGAACCGGAAAGTTTTTCAATTAGATGTTAAATCTGCATTCCTAAATGGAGTCTTGCAAGAAGAAATATTTGTTGAGCAACCTGAAGGTTTTGTAAGCAGAGGCAATGAAGACAAAGTTTACTTGCTGAAGAAGGCTTTGTATGGCCTAAAACAGGCTCCACGAGCATGGTATAGTAGAATTGATGATCATTTGATTGGACTTGGCTTTCAGAAAAGTCAATCTGAGCTCACACTGTATGTCAAGCATGAAGGTACAAACACTTTAGTCATTTCTCTTTATGTAGATGACTTATTGATTACAGGGAGCAATATCGATCAAGTTAATCAGTTCAAATTGGAAATGCAAAAGGTCTTTGAAATGACAGACCTTGGGTTGATGTCTTATTTCCTTGGCATTGAGATCAAACAAAGCCAAGATGAAGTGTTCATCTGTCAAAGAAAGTATACAAAGGAGATACTTAGAAAATTTCATATGGAAGATTACAAAGCAATGAGTACTCCTATGAATCAAAAAGAGAAGCTAATCAAAGATGGTGGTTCTGCTAAAGTCATTGAAGTTGAGTTCAGGAGTTTGGTAGGTTGTCTAATGTACTTAACAGCAACCAGACCCGACATCTTAAATGCTGTAAGTATTCTCTCTAGATTCATGCATTGTCCCAATGAGACTCACATGAGAGCTGCAAAAGAGTTATCGATACATCAAGGGACACGGAATTATGGAGTAAAGTTTTCAAAGCACAGGGAATTGAAGTTGATTGGTTTCTCTGACAGTGATTGGGGTGGCTCAACTGATGATATGAAGGGTACCTCTGGTTATTGTTTTTGTCTTGGATCAGACATGTTCTCTTGGAGCTCGAAGAAGCAAAAAACTGTAGCTCAATCCACTGCTGAGGCAGAATTTGTGGTTGCAACAGCAACATTTAACCAAGCTCTCTGGTTAAGGAAGATTCTTGTTGATCTAAACATGGAGCAGAAGCAAAGCACAAAAATTCTAGTTGATAACCAGGCTGCCATTGCAATCTCTAACAATCCAGTCTTTCATGGGAAGACTAAGCATTTCAACATCAAGTTATTTTTTGTTCGAGAAGTTCAAAAGAGTGGTGATGTGTCTCTTTGTTACTGCAAATCTGAAGATCAAATTACAGATATCTTCACCAAACCATTGCCACTTAGCAAGTTTGAAAGCTTCAGGAAGAAACTTGGAGTTTGCAGCATCTAAACAAGGAGGAGTGTTAAGATAATGTGTTTAAGATTGCTGCCATTTAAATTTTTTCTATTACTAAGTTTGAATAATTCTCCTTGACTTTAGGAGATTAGTTTTTTGATTTGTTTGGTATATTGTTACCATTTTTTAGCAGATTTTTAGAACCTCTTTTTTCTATTTTTAGCTTGAACTTTTGTATTTAAGTAGTTGAGGTGCAAATCAATTAATATATTCCAGTCTTCAATTATTTTTCTATTTAAAAACTTCCCGTCTCTTCTTTCTGCTTCCAATCTCTCGATCAACCATCAAAGTTCGAGTTCTAAACACCAACAATGCTCAATTGTATCATGTTCATTCTTTTTAGCTATTCTTTTCTGTTTACTATGAGCTAATTTACAGGAATTGGAGATGTTGTCTCACAAATTTAGTCAGAATGTTTTGGATACCACAAAGAAGTTTGAAAAGTTGATAACTGATAAGAAAGAAATTGAGGGTTTACCTACAACTGCTCTTGGGCTAGCTGCTCAAAGAATAGTGTCCAATGTATTCTTTTCCAAATTTCAGCACGTGTTTGCATTTATTAATGGACTCTCATTGTCAAGTCTAGTGCAATTTCTGTTTTTTCATGTAATATATGTCTCTCTCTATACTCGCCTAGGGGCATGAAAATGCCACTGCTGAGAATGGAGCATGAATGATTACATTGGATGCTCCAAGTTTTATTTTTGTTTTGCAACATGCTCGTAAACATGCCTTGCGTGAGGAAGTCTATTGTGCTTATATAACTCAGGCATCAAGTGGTAATTTGGATAATATACCAATCATCAACAGGTATTGAAACTTCAGTTGGAAAAGGCTAAGCTTCTCAATTACAATAATTATGCTGAGGTATGAATCTAAAGTATCTACTAGACTACAAATACCAATCTGCAGTTTTGCTTTTCACACTTAAACTAGAAGCCCTTTTTTGCTTTTCTTGAGTGTAAAATGCAGGTATACCACAGATTATGCTAGAGGCCCAAAAATCTGTGATGGTGATTTACTGATGAATCCGATTTTGGAGTCCATGAAAAACCCAACAAGTAGGTGGTTTCAAGGAGATTACTTTTTAGGGTTTTATGATGGGAAAATCCCCAGTTATTATCAGCTTGTTGTGTTACTAGGAATATGTTACTCCATTGGCAATTAATAATTGACTAGGATAGGTTGTTTAAAAGAATGGTCTAAAAGTGGAGGTGTTTTGATCTATAGAGTTTAGTTATTGCAAATGTTACAAATATGATGTTGTGATTCCAAGATTTTGAGTATTGTTGTATGAAAATGAAAATTATCTATTTCTTTTGAAAACTTCAATAATGAACTTGTTTTTTGCGTTCACTCTATCTATTTAATATTATACATGTTTTGAGACTCTCTTGAACAATCTAGCTTAATAATTGAGTACTATTATATATTAAGTACTATTTTGAGATTTTGATTATCTAATTCTAACTTCATAATTGAGTACTATTATATATTTAATTTAATTTAATTATAAATAAATAAATTATTGCAATATATGTAAATAAGCTCAACTAAACAATGAAAAATAATAAATTTTCGTATGTTTGTTTAATTTAAAAGCAGCTTTTATAAAATATTTTTGAAATCTCTTGAACAATGTAAAATATTTTACACAAATTCATCCAAATACCAAAAATATTAACTTTACCGTAAAAGTAAGTCATTTTCCGTAAATCATTTTCAAAACCATTTTCGATAAACAAGTGGATCCTAAGTTACATATTTAAGATTTAGATTGTATATCGCTACTAGAAGAATGTACATTGTAATATCATCACGTTATAATAATTATTTTACATTCATAATTTAATTATATAACAATTAATATATTATATGTCCTTAAACATGTATCTATACTATTTTATATAATATAATATGTACTATTAAAAATAAAATCATATAATAATATTTATTTTAATTATATAAATATTAATTAGCTTTTCTTTGTTTAAAAATTTAACTAATTTAATTGATCAAATAATAAAAGGTATAATCGTAAATTTAGAAATTCTAATGACTCCATCTTATTGTTCAATTAAGTTTACGAATACAAAAGAATAAGATTTAAGAGAAATTATATGAGATTTAAGAGAATAATATACGTTAAATAAGATATATTTTTCTGATAATTCTTTTAAACATATTTAATTTTATTATTAGTTGTTTTATTTTATTTTAGAAATCATTTTATTGATATCTACACATTATTTATTAGTTTATGGAAATTTTAATTAAAATTGAGGATTAGTTTTGATGGTTAAAGCATAATTTTAATGGTCAAGGATCACGTGTTCAAATCTTGCAAGAAGCACAATTTTAAATATTTTTGTAACCAATGTGAAGTCGGATATCTGAATCTATTATTCAAATTAGGAATTTGGATTTAGATAGTCGATGAATAATGATATTTAATTTGGATATTAAAAATCGAATAATTTGCGGATTTAGATTCTTAGGAAAATTTGAGGATTCAAATTCGGATAATTCAGAATTTGTAAATATTCAACCCGCTGTCATCCCTAATATTAGCCCCATATGTAGGTATTTCTAGGGGTGTTCATTCGGTTAACCGACCCGAAATAACATTAACCGAATTAACCGACCTTTCAAAATTTTTAACCAAACCGAAATTTTTTTGGTTAATTCGGTCGGTTAACCTAATTAACCGCAAATTATATATTATATATTTTTGGTTAAAAATTAACCGAATTACCCAAATTAACCGAATTAACCGGATTACCTGAATTAACCGAATTACCCGAATTAACCGAATTGAATCACTACCTAATTAAATTATTTTTAGACTTTTAGACTTTAGTTTTAGTTTTAGTTTTAAAATTTTATTTTTATTTATTAAATTATTTGTAATTTTTATGATTGGGTTGGGTTGGGTAATTGGGTTGGGTTGAATACTTGGGTTTGGATTGAGTTTAGGTGAATAGTGAGCCTATTTATATATTATAATTTTATTTATTAATTTTTCAGTTAAACCGAAAAAATTCCGTTAACCGACTGGTTTTGAACCGAATTAACCGTTAACCAAAAAATCAAAAAATAATTAACTGACCTCCGACCGAAAAAATTCAGTTAACCGACCGATTAACCGAATTCGGTCAGTTAACCAATTTTTTCGGTTTTAAACGAATTTTGCACACCCCTAGGTATTTTTTGGGGTTAGAAATGATTTCTTTTAGTAGTCCTTAATATCTAGCCAATTAAAATAATGTATTCAATTAATTTTTAAGGGTAAACTTTTTAAATGATCACTCAACTATTGTTCGCATTCTTATTTTGGTAATTCAAATTTAAAAATGTTCAATTTAGGTACTAATGTTTGAATTTGTTCCTATTTTGGTCACCCACCATTAAATTGATAACGAAAAACTTTTTTTCTAATTGGTATAAGAACACATTTAGTCCTCAATACATACATATTCTATCATTTTTATCCTAATTCTAAATAATTTAATAAATTTAACACTTCACATTTACAAATTCCATCAATTTGATCCTCAAGCTTTCTAACGAAAAATTTCAGTTTTAAAATAAAAGCATGTCACATCAATAAATTTGTAAACCCTCCAAAAAAAAACCCTGTAATAAAACAAATGGTAAGAGGCTCTATATTGATATCAAAGTAACACAATAAAACTTTTTTTTTAATTTACAATACTCAAACTTAAAATTTTAGATATTAAATTTTAATCACTTAATCCAATAAGTATATGATTTGTGAGCAATACAGGGACATCCCAAGAAAACAAAGACCATCTTTCATATTTGTGCAATAAAATATTTTCGTAATGTATGTAGCAATTATAATATATCAATCATTTTTAATTTATAGATGTGAGCTTTTGAGTGTTTTTAAGGATAAACTATAATTGTAGCCATCCAACTCTTAATAAATTAAAAATAAATTAATTTTTTAAGTAGCATATTTGGATTTAAAATTTAAAATATACAAATAAAATATTTTTAAAAAGATTAATAAAAATAAAAATAAAAATTAGAAACACTTTTTTTAAATGTTTATTTCAAATAGATTTCATAAATATAAAATTAATAGATTTTATAAACACTGTTCATAAATGTTTAGTCTTGTACTTTATATAAACCATATACATATAATAATGATTTAAGACACTAATTTTATCAAATAAGATATTGAATTACACAATATTAAAATGATTTAAACTTAACTATAATATCAATTATAAAATTTGTACAAAATCATAAAATATATTTTAATTGATATATACAACCAAATTCATGCATCAATGAATTGATATATCCAACTATTAGATAAACTACACGAGCTAGTTGTGGGTATCAATTTTTTTCTATTTTGGATTTTACAAAATTATAAATGTTGAATGACTATATTTTATAAGTTGAAAGCTCTAGTTAGGAAGTTTGAGAATCATTTGATAGAATTTGTAAATGTGAAGGGTTAATTTTATTAAATTATTTAGAATTAAGATCAAATTGATAGAATATGTAAGTATTCAGGACCAAATCTGTTATTATACCAGTTAAAAAAAAGCTTTTGTTATCAATTTAACAACGGATGACCAAGATAGAAATGAATTCAAACGTTAGTGCCTAAATTGAAAAGTTTTAAAGTTGGGTGACCGAAACAGGAATGCGGGCATAGCTAGTGACCATTGTTATAGTTTACCCTAACTTTAAACTAATATTAATAGCTTTTTAGTTGTTCACTAAATAGCAAAAAAAATATTGAAAATAAGAATACACCATAATGGCAACTAGAGTTGGAAAAAAAGGCTTGAGCTTGAAAGCCTGCCCATGCCAATGCAAGTTCAAGAAAGCTCGAGCTCGAGAAAATTCGAGCTAGGAAAAGCCTGATCCTGAGAAAATTTGAGCTTGATAAAGCTCGAGCACGTAACAAATCCAAGCTTGAGATGAATTGGGCCCAATGTCCAAATTCATAATTGAACAACCATAATGGACATTAATAATTTATATAATTTTATGATATTACTTTTTGAATACAGCCAATGTGGCCAGTATCACTTTGGAGTGTGTAGGTTGAAAGATGGATCCTGCTTTAGTTGTAGATCTCCCTATCATTTCAAGAAAGATTGCCCGAATTGGATTGAGCCCAACAAAAATCAGAATGCAAAACTTGTTGTTAGTACTACTAAATGTAGGCGACAAGGGAATAGTGGTACTTCGGGAGTCAGTAGAAGTTAGACCAAGGATTTAGTATGCGATTCGTGCACATGTAGAGGCCTCAGCTCCTGATGTTATTACTGGTACCTTTTCTATCTTTGATGTTATTGTGTATGCATTAATCGACTCTGGATCGACACATTTGTATATATGTACTACGTTAGTAACTGAAAGGAATTTACCAGTTGAGTCAACTGAGTACGTAGTTAAAGTAACAAATCCTTTAGGTCAGAGTGTTATAGTTGATTTGGTTTGCAAACAGTGTCCACTAAAAATTTAGGGATATGACTTTCCTGTAGATATAATGTTACTACCATTTAACGAATTTGACGTTATTCTGGGAATATAGATATTGGTTGATTGTTCATGATGTTGTAGTGAATTTCCGATGGAAACAGATTGATTTGAGATGTTCGAAGTTGAATCTGCTAAGTTTGAATACATTTTGAGTATAATTTCAGTGATTTCTACAGAGAAATTGATCCAAGAATGCTGTGATACATTTTTAGCTTATATCTTAGACTCTAGAGTATCTGAATTGAAAGTTGATCAGCTATCGACCGTTTGTGATTTTGCCGATGTTTTTCTTGAGGAATTGTCACGTTTACTGCTAGAGCGAGAGATTGAGTTTGCTATTGAAATAATGTCAGAGACTGCTTCAATCTCGATTATTTCATACAGAATGGCTCCAACTGAATTAAAAGAATTAAAAGTTCAATTGCAAGAATTAATTGACAGAGGTTTTGTTCGACCAAGTATATCACCTTAGATCTATTTTGTTTGCGAAAAAAAAAAGATAGGTCGATGAGATTGTGTATAGATTATCAACAATTGAACAAAGTCACAATAATGAATAAATATTTGTTGCCTCGTTTTGATGACTTATTTGATTAGTTGAAAGGTGCCACGGCGTTTTTGAAGATTGATATCAAATCTGGTTACTATCAGTTGCGAGTTAAAGATGTCGATGTACCAAAAACAACGTTTAGAACTCGTTATGAACATTGTGAGTTTCTAGTCATGCCATTTGGATTGACGAATGCCACGACAGCATTTATAGATTTAATCTATCGAGTTTTTCAGCCTCACCTCGACAGGTTCGTTGTTGTTTTTACTAATGACATTCTGATTTACTCTAGAAATGAATTTGAGCATACCCAGCATTTGAGAATCGTATTACAGACCTTGCGTGAAAAACAACTTTATGTCAAGTTTAGTAAATGCGAGTTTTGGCTTAAAGAAGTCAAATTTCTCGATCATGTGATTTCAACTGAAGGGATACGAGTTGGTTTGAGTAAAATGTCTGCTATTTTAAACTGGAAACCTTCGAGAAACATTTTTGAGGTAAGTAGTTTTTTGGGAATAGCCGAATATTATCAACGATTTGTTAAGAACTTTTCAGTAATAGCTTTACCTATGACAAAATTGTTACAGGAAGATGTTATAACAAATGTCAGCAAAGTTTTGATCAGTTATTTACAGTGTTGACAAAGGCATCAGTGTTGACACAACCTGAATCTGGGAAAGAAACTGTTATTTACAGTAATGCTTCCTTGGATGGTTTGAGATATGTTTTGATGCAGGAAGGTAAGGTTATCGCATATGATTATCGACAGCTTAAAACTCATGAAGAGAAGTACTTGACACATAACCTTGAGTTAGATGTAGTTGTATTTGCATTAAAAATTTGGCGACACTATTTGTACGGTGAGAAATGTCATGTTTATACCGATCACAAAAGTCTGAAATATTTGATAACTCAAAAGGATTTAAATCTACATCAACGTAGGTGGCTTGAGTTACTAAAAGACTATGATCTGGTGATAGACTATTATTCGGGTAAAGCAAACGTTGTTGTCGATGCTTTGAGCCAGAAATCCCTTTTTTGCTCTTCAGTTGAAGAATGTTCAACTTAGGTTGGAGCGTGATGGTTCTATTTTAACCGAGTTAAGGGCTAAGCCCTAGTTTCTAAAGAAAATTCGGGAGTTGCAGTTTGATGATTCAAATTTGTTGGTTAAATGGAAAATGGTTGAAAATGGTCAAATAGTCGATTATAGTATTGGTTTGGACGGTAGTTTATATTTCCAAAAATGCCAAAGATAACTCCACTGATAACAAAAAGAAAAACTGCAAGATGAATCAAAATAAAGACACTTGAAAGTAGAAATCACTGTAAAAACCAACCAAAACCAGAAACTCACAAGAATAGTCGCAGAAATTTCAAAACTAAAAGAACAATAGTAACTCTGAAGAAGGAAACCTAAATAATATATAAACCTATCTCCCAAAACACATCGTTTTGAAAAACAAATGATGCCCAATGATGACTTACCACCTATTTGAAAAAGATGTTGATCATCATTACCGTAATTCCTCAAAAACACAATCCTCTAAAAACACCTATGACAAAATCTCAAAAGTTTTTGTCACAACGTTTCATTGTCAAACAAGGCCCTCATCTGCTGAAAAATAGTTGAATACGTAGAGACAATCGAACAAGGTGTCTTGAGGAGGGCCACTTTATAACCTCTCTCTCGAATTGAATAGAGGGAATATTGTTATACCCCTATCTGTATGAGGACATGTGGCAAGTCGGGAGGCCACCAGAATAGCAAACTAGCTAACAACAAACCAGGAAAACCCATTTTTTGGCATGACACCCGGACAAGCAAACTCCATCCAACACCCAAGCCCTCGAGCTCGTATAAGAAACATGATGTCGTTGTTTACCAAATACCACATGGGCCCAATTGCTCTATATCATCAAGTCAAAATGAATGACATTATTTGTCCCATCATAGACATCCTTGTCCTATCGAATACATCCGTCCCACGCATTCTGTTATGATGGTTAGATGTCAAGTGCAACACATTAACACCACCTTACATAAGACGCTGCCTATAAATACCTCCAGAATGATGAAGAAGGGGTTGACTCTCCAAGGATATCAAGCCTACATTTTGCCAACTTGCCTTCACTTTTATAACCTCCAGCTCTCTGCCTCGATTGGGTGAACCAACCTCTGTGACAACCACCACTCTCTCTTTCATACATCCTCCTTGTTGTATCACTATATCAACAATATATAATTTGGTACCTCAACTTTTATAATGCCATTGATTAGTCCAAATATTTTATTTGATTAAAATGTTGATACAACTTTTAAGAGTTGTAAACATTATTAAAATCATTTGTTAAATTCAAGTCCATTATATATTTTTTTATTACATGACTACCAAGTGAGTATTTTCTTTAAGTTTCAAAATGTCATACTAGCAAATTTAATAGAATAATTTTATAGCGTTAAAAATTAGATATGAATTTTTAAATTAAAAAAAGAAGACTAAATTCCTGAAAATCTAGGTACCATTATAAAATATAAAGAGATGGTTTGTGTTAAATGCCTAAAAATCTAGGTACCATTAAATACTTGACTGGTTTTGTGCCCAAGCAAAGAAAGAGGCAAATCCGTATCTCATATATGGATGTGTGTAGTTATTGGCCACAAATTTCAGAGAAAAACTTCAAAAAAAAAAAAAAAAAATCTGCCCCATTGTACAAACAAAAGAATATCTTAAAAAAACTTTGAAATTTTTGAATGGTTATCAAAATTTGGAACTCTCATATTTATCTACAAACAAGTGATTCATCAACAATGACACATTTCTTTCCAGACCATTTCTATCTTTTAATTTCAATGGTCCCACAACTGATGATCTTGCTTTCCAATCTTCATTTTTGACCAATTGCAACTTCATAGACACCCCACACTTAACTATTTTTGATGTATGATTGGTTTTTACATTTATGAGTCGGTAGTGATTTGTAAATTAATATATACAACATTTTAGAGACTTTAAAGGGTACCAAATAGTTAACGATTTATACTTATAAATGATAAAATTAAAGGGTCATTACTTATATACAAGATAGAGATATATTGGCATCATACATGCACATATTACGTATAAAAGAATCTGCTTAAATAAAAGAAATTCAAATTCGAGGTGAACATCCCTTAATCACTAAAACTCAACTAAATGTTATTTATGTACCATATAATTTTACGAGTTTAATTTGTTAATTACTTTTTATAAATATTTTATATTTATTTATTTACTAGAACCTGCGACAAAACATGAGACTATATTTAATTAATTATTTTTTAAAGCATTTTGTTTGTGTTTTTTGGTCAACTATGGTTATTTTATTATTTTGTTAAATCTTAGCTACCTTTTTTTATTATGTGGACCTTATTTTCTCATCTTCAAATTATCTCACCCACCAATCACACATGAAGTTATCACCTGTATGACATCTATCATAGTTAAGATACACCTTCACATGTTTCAAGAAGAAAGAGATCATAAAATGAAGCCATTATGGGCTTGAATCAAGAGCACTGCATAAAAGCATAAGGCTTACCGCATTGAATCGCCCCTAACGAAGTTATTCTCATATAAGAAACGGCTCTTCCCGACATCTGCAACGCTGGGGACGCTAGAAACAACTATTACAAGTGGCTGTTGAAGTCTTTGTAAGTTGCCGAGGCATATCTCGGTCGACTCAACTCCACTCAGTCCGATCCATGGCGTCTCTTCACCCCACGATATCTCCTCAAAGCCTCCTTTCTTTAACAAAGCCACGAAAACCCATTTCGAGGCACCTCTCAGCTTCCTCATTAACCACCTCAAAACTGCCCGAGGGCCTTGCTTTCTCGGGAACCAAACAGAAAAACAAAAGGGCAAACTCGGTGGTGGCGGTGAAGTCATTAGCCGAGGAGCTTGACGTGATACCAGTTCAAAGTGAGGATGTTACAGATATGCAAGAAGGAGTTGCGGTGAGTCAGGTGCCGAGAGAATCGCCAGGAGGAGAGTTAGTGACTCAAGTAGGTGGGTTTAGCAATGAAGGAATGTTATCTTTTGAAGGGGTTTCTTCTTCAGGTTCACCTTCAGGGAACGGATTTGGTGATGGACAAGGAAGTCAAGAGGAATTGGATAGGCTTATAGATAGAACTATTAATGCTACTATTGTTCTTGCTGCTGGTACTTATGCCATCACCAAGTTGCTTACCATTGATCAGAATTATTGGCAGGTGAGATTATATCTGCAATTTTACTTTCATTTTGTGGAAAATTGCATGATTTGGCTTAGGAAATTGAATGATTGATTGCAAAATCTTTGGTATCAGATTGTTATTGTAAAATCCCCCTCCTTTTTTGTTATTCCCTTTTGCTCTTTCAATTGCTGAATAATACAAAAATATGTGATTAATCTATATGTATGCTTGGCTCTTCATGCTTGTGCCATTATTGAGGGCTCTTGGATGAACTCTAGTAGTAGGCCCATCTCGATTCCAGAGTTCGATTATAAGCTTGTGCATGTCTGGGTGTGTGACTTTGAATTTGTATTGTATAAAAAAATATATTGCTCTTGGCTGTTTTAGTAGCTTGAGATTTTTTAACGAAGATCTTAATCTTGTTGTGCTTTACATGCTTATGTACCACATATGCATATAGCACTGGTATTTCATAATGAATTTGGCCTGCAACTTACGAAGAACTGAAAATTTTACGTCTTCGGGTCGTAGGGATGGACTATTTATGAGATAGTAAGATATGCACCTCAACACAATTGGAGTGCTTATGAAGAAGCTTTGAGGACAAACCCTGTTTTAGCGAAAATGGTTATCAGTGGAATCGTCTATTCTATAGGGGATTGGATCGCTCAAGTAAGTTTATATCATCGAAGAAATACTTTTCGATCTTTAGTTTTCGGTCATGAGATTGTCCCTTACACTTTTCTTGTCTTTAATCTTTCAGTGCTTTGAAGGTAAACCTCTCTTTGAGTTTGATCGTATGCGGATGTTCAGATCTGGCCTTGTTGGCTTTACTCTACACGGTTCCTTGTCTCATTACTATTACCAATTCTGTGAGGTAATCATTCCGCACTATATATCTCGCAAACAGGTTCGAGTTGAAATTTTTGTCCTATTTAATGTATTGAAACTCGTTTTTTGCCCGTAGGAGCTTTTTCCTTTCCAAGACTGGTGGGTGGTTCCTGTGAAAGTAGCTTTCGACCAAACTGCATGGGCTGCAGTTTGGAACAGCATTTACTTTGTGGTTTTGGGATTTCTGCGTCTTGAATCTCCGATCAGTATTTTTAACGAATGGAAGGCAACATTCTTGCCTATGTTGACAGTAAGAGAACCTTAACCTTCTTTCCATGCCATTCATTCACTTTATATTTGAACAATTTGGTATTGTTTCGTTTTCCCGTGGTATCAAGATCTCATAGTGTTCTTGTGCATGGTTATTATGTAGGCCGGATGGAAACTTTGGCCATTTGCTCATCTTATCACTTATGGTTTTATTCCGGTAGAACAAAGGCTTCTTTGGGTGGACTGCGTAGAACTTATTTGGGTGACGATTCTCTCAACGTAAGTATCTCGAATATTGAATGGTTCGATATTATGGAATGGCACTGAGAAACACTCTTTCTACTTAAAAACAATCTGAGATGCATGGAAGAACATTTTGTATAAGCTCTAGCTTTTTGGACATGCAAGTAATAGATGGTAGTGTGAGTGTTGATATTAGACATGTCCATAGACTGAGCTTGTTCGGACTAGGCACAAGCCCTATAATAACAAATGTTTTCCTTGCTCAAATGTGACTGAATTCTACATTATTGACGTTTTCTTTTTTCAACTCTATTCTAGTTATTCGAATGAAAAATCGGAAGCAAGAATCTCCGAGGCAGCACCAGCAGAAGCAAGTTCAATTTTGCCACCCGTTGGTCCACCCGAGGTACGATAGCTGATTGGTTGTTGTTTAGGCTAGCTAGAGTTGCATAGAATATAATGTCCCTTTACTTTCCTCATTTTCTTTACATTTTCCTTCTTGTGCTCTTAGCTGGAGTAAATAATGAGATTTAGGATATCTGGGATTTGAGACATGGCAGTGGAATTAACCCTCATTTGCTTCGATCAAACGAGGCTTGACAGGCCGGTCACCGGAAAATATCGCAAAAACAAGGGGAAATTACATGCGTATGCTACGTAAATGCCGTCTTTTGTTTGTATGTACAAAAATTATACTTTTGGAGACATTGTGATCACTAATTGTGGAAATTATCATGGTATAGTGCTGGAAATTTTCTATAGAATATGGAAGTTTTCATGGATGTAAAACCTTTGTTCCATTATAATTGTGTTCTTTTTTTTTGTTTTGTTTCCATTGATAAAATCTGGACAGGTTTCCATCACAAGAAATTTAATGGTGGATTGGTAGGCCAAATCAAATGGCATTAGGCACCACAAGTAAGTACCGGTGAGGTTTAATTGCCACTTATTTTCCCTGTTTAATTTTGTTGTTTGACAAGGAATCTGCAAATGGAGGAACCTTCTCCTGAGGAGCTGCAATGTATATCTCCTATCTTACATTGGGAACTTCTGAGGATTCATCACCATGTTGATTATAGGCATAAGGACTTTTTTGACTCTTCAACTTTACAAAAAAGAGAAAAAATCATTTTTGCTTTCCATTTAATTTTTCGTTCTTTTAGCTTTTGAATTTGCAGTGTTTGTCAAATTACCCCAAAATAGATAGAAAAAGTAACCATTGTTATCCACGTGTATGACAAATATTAAATTTTCTATTTACTTTAGGGTGGTTTGATGACAAACAACTTAAATTTAAGGGCTAAAGAAAATGAAAAATTAAATG